>NW_006160052.1:3625049-3625723 GCF_000334495.1 Tupaia belangeri chinensis | reverse complement strand
TCTAGTTTATAGTCTTTATAGCTACATATTTCTATTTTTTTTTTTTTTGAGAGGTTTTTGCTATAGGGCACGTGCGCTCGCCAGACAGACAGAGACAGACATAGAGACAGAAAGCGAGAAATCACCCCCCAGGAGGGATGGTCATGCCATCCTCCATTCTCCTCTCGGGATCTTGGGCACGCATGCACCTACGCCTGGCGTGAGTTTTAAGCTACCAGGTCCGGGATGCGAACCGTGGTCAACTACGTGAGAGGCCAGCGACATAGCCATTACGCTAACTGCTGGTCCCAATAGCCACATATTTCTATCCAATATGTCTTTTCCAAAGTTGATTCATTTATAGCACCATGCGAAAGAGACAGGGAAAGACAGAGGTACCACCAGCAGGGCCTCCATGCCTGGGCTGGCCCTCCGAAGCCATGGGCATGCCTGCAAACGTGCCCTTGCCTGGTGTACCCAAGGAGGTCCACCAGACCAGAACCAGGAGCTTTCCCATGTGGGCCTGGTTGTGTCACCACTGGGTACCACCCGGCACCCCACCTCTGTCTCTATTGACAGCCCGTTGTGTGAGAGCGTGGACAGGAGAGTGGAGGATGCGTAGACAGACACGTGGGCTTCCCGTCTGGTGGAGACACTGGCAAGCAGTCAAGCCACGATGCAGGTGGGGGGGACGA
>NW_006160052.1:3617890-3623494 GCF_000334495.1 Tupaia belangeri chinensis | reverse complement strand
TGGGATATGGCTTCCTTAACCACCCACGTTTCCTTAATATGAGGCCACATTCCAGGGGGGCTCCCTGCTAAGTGGACCGCCACACACTTTTGGTTGGGATTTGATCGATGCTGGATTTCCTCCTAGAGGCCAAGCGCAGGGGACATCCCCAGGCCGGACTGGAGAGCCTGCCTTGATGCGTCCTGGCTTCCTGGGAGCCACCGTGAGTCAGGCTGTCCCACACCGTTATGTAGGACAATAGTGACCTCTAGTGGCACACGGAAAAGCACATTGGAACTGGAGTGGGAACTGGGGTGGGGGGATTGAGGAGCAGGGACTTGTACCTATCCCTGCCCGGAGGGGACACGCATTCAGAGTCGTACTCAGTCTCTTTCTCTCACTCCTGCCCCCGCCTCCCCCACCCCGCTCAGCATTTAACAATCCAGACATGGAGAGTAGAAGGGACTAGCAACATCTCCTTACCTGAACATTGAGTGTCCCAGGTCAGACTAACACTCACATTTCTAGCCTTACTGTCCAGTATCTTTTCCGTCTAGGTTATAGTCTTTATAGCTACATATTTCTATTTTTTTTTTTGAGAGGTTTTTGCTATAGGGCACGTGCGCTCGCCAGACAGACAGAGACAGACATAGAGACAGAAAGCGAGAAATCACCCCCCAGGAGGGATGGTCATGCCATCCTCCATTCTCCTCTCGGGATCTTGGGCACGCATGCACCTACGCCTGGCGTGAGTTTTAAGCTACCAGGTCCGGGATGCGAACCGTGGTCAACTACGTGAGAGGCCAGCGACATAGCCATTACGCTAACTGCTGGTCCCAATAGCCACATATTTCTATCCAATATGTCTTTTCCAAAGTTGATTCATTTATAGCACCATGCGAAAGAGACAGGGAAAGACAGAGGTACCACCAGCAGGGCCTCCATGCCTGGGCTGGCCCTCCGAAGCCATGGGCATGCCTGCAAACGTGCCCTTGCCTGGTGTACCCAAGGAGGTCCACCAGACCAGAACCAGGAGCTTTCCCATGTGGGCCTGGTTGTGTCACCACTGGGTACCACCCGGCACCCCACCTCTGTCTCTATTGACAGCCCGTTGTGTGAGAGCGTGGACAGGAGAGTGGAGGATGCGTAGACAGACACGTGGGCTTCCCGTCTGGTGGAGACACTGGCAAGCAGTCAAGCCACGATGCAGGTGGTGGGCACGAGATGGGGCAGTCCTGGGTACATGGGAGCACTTCGGAGGTGCACTGCCCTGACCTGAGGGACAGGAAGGAGTAAGAGGAAGAGGCCGGGAGTGGGGCAGGGAGTGTGGAGAGGGTGCCGGGTGGAGAGAACAATATGCAGCACTGAGATTGGAGAGACCGTGACTGGAGAATTGCAGTGCGGAGTGAAAGGGGACTGGCGGGGGCAGCTGGAGCGGGCAGGAGTGGGAGCTGCCCTCCAGGCGGCTGGAGAGGGGATAAAAAGCCTGCTCCTGAGGCTCAGAGCATTTGAACAGGTGTGTGTCACGGTCAGATGTGTTTGTACAGTGCACGTGACTGCTTCAGGCCAGCCATCTGGCATGGGCAGCCCACCTGAAAAGCAGGTTCATCTGGTCTACCATTTTTCATCTTACAGAGAAAGAAACTGGTTTTCTCTCCGTTGCTTTACCTCCCATTCCAGGCCCCAAAATATGCCAGCCTGAACCAGACACCAGCTACAAAGGCTGCTCCTGATAAAATATACGTGTTTCCACAAACGTTCTGCCTGGGCCAGACCAGAGTCCAGCAAATTATCGTCAAGACTGGGAAAGGCTGGGACCAGCAGTTAGCGTAATGGTTATGTCACTGGACTCCCATGTAGTCGACTGCGGTTCGCGTCCTGAACCCGGTGGCTTAAAACTCACGCCGGGCGCGTGTGCGTGTGTGCCCAAGATCCCGAGAGGAGAATGGAGGAGAAGGGATTGCGGCGTGGCCATCCCCCCTGGGAGGTGATTTCTCGCTTTCTGTCTCTCTGTCTCTCTCTGTCTGTCTGCAGTAGACACTTTTTTTTTTTAAGAAGTTTTTGCTATAGGGTGTGTGCGCTCACCATCTCTGTCTGTCTGGCGAGTGCACGCGCCCTATAGCAAAAACCTCTCAAAAAAAAAAAAAAGACTGGGAAAGGCTGTCCTCATTAGATTTAGTTCCCTGAGATCTCAGAACAGTTGGAAACCTTGCTTACATATCCACGGCTATCAAAAACCGTGATAAGACTAAAGACCAGAGATTACAGGCAGGCCCTGGGGATTGGGGGAAGGAGTGAGTGACCAGGCCAAGGGGCTCCCACAGAGACCTGGGGAGAAGAGAGCCTGACGCCAGATTGACATGTTAAATCCCATTTCAAATAACACGCAAAATTAAGAAAACAAGTTTAGAAGTTTGAAAGTAACTCAGACTTTGTAAAAACAGATGGTGATAAAATGCACTTGTCCTAATATTTGGATAATTTCCATGCCCTCAGCAGTTCAGGCAAGCTAGGGAATTAATTGAACTAATTCAACCTAGGCAGGATCATTTTGCATTTGGTTTGAAAAGTCATGGGCCGGTAAGGAGGTCCCAGCATGTGATGAAAATATGATAAAGGTTTTCAAAGAAAGAAACATGAGCCCGGTGAGCACCTCCTGGGATTGGAGAAACAGCACGAAGCAGGAGAAAGAGGGAGCCAGGACACCAGGATCTGAGGCCTGCCTAGCCTCTTACTAGCTGCATGACCTCGCCCAGGCCGCCTGACCTCTCTGACCTCATCTCAACAGTAAGGTTACAACAATAATATCACACTGCCCCATGGACTCCAGGGCTCTGTAGCAATCACAGGTGGCAGGGGCTGTGATGAAGGGCTTTGGTGCCAAACTTACCTCTGTCACTTACTGGCTGGGTGACTTAGATGAGTTTTAGACCCCTCAAGCTTTGATGTATGTGTTTGTAATTCAGGGATGCTAACACCGGCCTCAGTTAACTGCCGTACAGACTAAATGAGATAGAGTAAATCATGGCAAAGTGACTTCTGCATCAATATGGTCTCTAATCAATGATTTGTATCATTCATGTGATTATATTTGCAAACTTACACACTGTTCAATGTATATCGGTGAGAGATTATTGCTATATTTAGCGTGCTGTGACTTCACTGGGTAATGAGATAAGAATTAAAAGAAAAGCATAAGCAGGTGGAATAGAATGAAGGTGACAAAGCACATCGTCCATCTTTATAACGAAGGGACTTTGTAGATAAGGACGGCGGAGGGTTCAAGGGCTCACCAAACCTTACCCACAAAATTAACTCATGTTGGCTTAGCCAAGAGATGGTCAGAGAGATGTTTTTTAAGGAAGAAAAGCACTAGCAGTGATCGATGGCCTCTTGTCAGGTTGGAATAAGGTATCTAATGAGTGACTGAGAATCCCTGGTAATTCAGATCTTATCTAACATCTCCAGGAGCCGGAGCGCAAGAGTTATTGGTACGTTAATAGAATCTCTGAAGAGACTCTGAGAACCTCCAGGGAGGAGAGAAACTTGACCCAGAAATAATGCAAAGAAGCCTCCCAAATCCACTCATGTGTTTGGAAACTATTTTGTCCCTACTCTGTGCCAAGCACCTCTTCAGGCACTGAGCACTCACAGCCCAGCGAGAGATGGAGTAAAGACCCCGCAGTTCAGTGAGGCAGGGGCAGGGTGCCGGGGACGTTGTGAGGACCAGAGGGAGCGCTCCTGCCCTAGCCCAGGAATCAGAGCAGGGTCTCCAGAGGAAGTGCTCCAGAGCAGGCTATGCAGAGATCCTCTGCAGGTCAGGCTGAGGGGCACTGTGTTCTAGGTGGAGGGGCGCCATATACACAACCCCGAACAAAACTGCAAGTAGTTTACTATGGTTTGGGGGGGAGGCAGAGTGCCTGACCTCTTTGAGTATGAGGGCTCCTTTTATTTAATTTTGGGGGGGGGCGAGAGGTGTTTTTTTGTTTAAATTTTTATTTTTATTTATTTATTTATTTATTTGTATTTATTTATTTATTTATTTTGCTATAGAGCACATGTGCTCACCAGAAAGACAGAGAGAGACAGACAGAAAGCGAGAAATCACCCCCCCAGGGGGGAATGGCCACGCCGCAATCCCTCCTCCTCCATTCTCCTCTCGGGATCTTGGGCACGCACGCACATGCGCCCAGCTTGAGTTTAAGCCGCCGGGTCCAGGACTCAAACCACCATGGACTACATGGGAGTCCAATGACATAGCCATTATGCTAACTGCTGGTCCTGAGGGCTCCTTTTAAATGTAAACAAATGCCACGGTCTTTACATAGGACAATAATCGTCCTTTCAAAATCATTATTGACGAATATACATATCCCTCCCCACAAAAATTAAGAATTTAGAACTGTTTTAGAAATGTGTGTTTTATCAATCCCAACAGTATCAACCAGCATTTATATTTGAAAAATATTTACCTAGGTTTCAATGAACTTGTGTACTTTTTTCTTGTTTTGAGAGAGAGATTTTCGTTATAGGGCATATGTGAGACAGAGACAGAAAGTGGGGAATCATCCCCAACAGGACAGAGCGGGAAGAAACGGAATGAAGCATGACCCTGCCCCACTGGGGCTTCCACCCTCTGCCTCTCTCCATCTCTCTATCTCTCTGGCAAGTGCACCTGCCCTCTGGCAATATTAAACAATATATATATCTATATATAATTTTTAAAAATTTTTAAATGGAATTAAACTATGGATTTATTTTGGTGCAAAAATTTTAAAAGTCCATGAATAGTTGTTTTTTGTTTGTTTGTTTTTATATAGTAAACATTTTCTATGAATTTTTTGAACAGACTAGTATGGGAAAAGACGAGTCCAAGAACAAAGCACTAAACATCCCAGTATCAGAGAAGGGGCACAGTTCTTTCTCAATAGGAAACAATATCTGAGAACCAGCATTTAGCGTAATGGCTATGTCGCTGGACTCCCACGTAGTTGACTGCGGTTCGCGTCTCAGACCTGGTGGCTTAAAACTCACGCCGGGCGTGTGTGCGTGCGTGCCCAAGATCCCAAGAGGAGAATGGAGGAGAAGGGATTGTGGCGTGACCATCCCCTCTGGGAGGTGGTTTCTCACTTTCTGTCTCTATGTCTCTCTCTCTGTCTGGCGAGCGCACGCACCCTATAGCGAAAACCTCTCAAAAAAAAAAAAAAAAAGGAAACGACATCTGGAAATGGAGGAAGACCTGGAAAGAGAGATGGGCACCAAGGGAAGGCTTCCAGATGGGGGCCACAGAGCAGGCAGGCAGAACAAGGACCACCACGCCTGCCCGTCCTCGTGATGGTGGGAAAAGTGGCAGCCGCCTCCTGCTTACATGGCTTATGCTCTTACAGCATTTCGTCTCACTCATGCGGCAGCCGGTGTCACATTCTCACAGACGCGAAGCTACGGGCAACCTGAGGTGAAGGGGCTTGCCAAAGCCATCTAGTAAGTTAGTGACCTGGCTCCTGGAATCAAGGGATTCCAGTCCAGAGTCTTAACCATGCTCCTGGCTCCACCACACCCACGTTAGCTCTTTATCCACCCAACAAGGAACTCGCAATGGGGTCCGCTCCAGAGTAAGCACTCTTT
>NW_006160052.1:3610449-3617874 GCF_000334495.1 Tupaia belangeri chinensis | reverse complement strand
ACTCTTTCCAAGTACGCATTTTTAAAGGTTTGCTTATTATACTTGGTCTGGCCCTTTCCAGAGCCCTGAACTCTGGCATCATCTGAATCTAACAGGGTGCTTATTACCTAGGTCCTCAGGAGGGGGTTTGCACCTAATTCTATATATACAAGAGACCATTGACAGTTTTTAAGTTGAGTGTGTTTTGGAAGAACTAATCAGTATTATTATTGAACTTGCATTTAACTGTGCATCTGTCTCTCTCTTTTTTTTTTTTTTTTTGGAAAGGTTTTTGCTATAGGGCGCGTGCACTTGCCAGACAGACAGAGACAGAGAGATAGAAAGCGAGAAATCACCCTCCAGGGGAGCTGGCCACACCGCAATCCCTTCTCCTTCATTCTCCTCTCAGAATCTTGGACACGCACACACACACACGTGATGTGCCCGGCGTGAGTTTTAAGCCACCGGGTCCAGGACTCGAACCGCAGTCAACTACATGGGAGTCCAGTGACATAGCCATTGCGCTAACTGCTGGTCCCTGTGCATCTCTCTTGCTGAGTATTCACATCATCTGAACAAAATGATGAAAATATACTATGAGACCTATGTGGCTTTCTTTGCAACTGAATCTCTCTCCTCACCTTGCCTCCCCCTCCAATGTGTAGGCTCTCTTCACTAGAGAGGGCCCCCTCACAGGTGGAAGAAGAAGCTCCTTAGTATTTGATGAGTTTGACACTGACCTTCAGATCTCAGTTCTCCACCCACACCTTCCAGAGGCCAGTCTAGCTCTGCATCCTGGAATCCCCTGCTCGCTTATTCAGTCCTCAGCCATTCCTACAGCGGGAGTGGGGCTGCTCCCTCTGGACTGTCAGATCTGGACTCAGTCCAAGCTCATCCACGTGGGGCCAGGCTTGGAGCTCTTCTCTGCCTGGCTCTCCGTGGGGAGCAATTTACAACACACTTATCTCTGGGAATTCACTGCTCTGTGGGGCATGGGTCTGATTATCTCCCTAAACCTGTCTGTCATTCAGAACACAGAAGGAACACTAAACAAAGACCTCTATATCAATTTATAGCATTTTATTCTCGTTACAGCTCAGATGATATCACTGCAATGCTATCACACTGGAGGTTGGGCCAGGCCCAGAAGCAGTCACCACTATGCAATGTTAATTCTCTGAGGGTGACTCACACCCTTATCTCCAGCTGGTGGTCTGGCTCTGGCTTCTTCAACTGACCCATAAAACTGAGCTCCTACTTGGGTACATGGCAGTCAGAAACAGCTAGGAAGTTGTCCGGATTCCCTACCACAGGCCAGTGAAGGCCACTTCCCTCCATCCAGCCTAGATAAACGGTCTCTCCCTTCCAGCTTTGCTGTGCATGTAGTTCTTCTCCGTGCGAAAATGGCTGGCCGCACAGAAACACTGAAAGCAGGCAAGATGCACGAATACCTTATTCTATCACCTCCTTCATTGTGTTGTTAAAATCAAGGCATCTGTTAAACATCCAGAGTGAAAACTCATTCTTACATTAGAAAAAGTAGAGTTGCCAGGTACGTCTCTGTGCCCTTTCGGTAAAATCCTAGACAGGCGCCATGACGCCTGTTCTCTGATCTGTCAAAGAAAGTAATGAAAGATATGAGTTAAATAGATTTCTGAAATCATCTGAATCCCATTTAATTAATTCCACAGGGAAAAATTCTTCAGGTAGAAAAGTCAAACTGAGCTGCTGCTGCAATAAAAATGAAACATTTCCAGCGACTTCACTTGTCTAAATAAGCTACATGACCTTGGGCATGTCACTTAGCCACTCTAGATAGAAGGGGGACAACGATAGTTCCCCACCTCAGAGGTTGGGTTATTTGATGAGTTCTTGAAGTAAAGCCCCTGGGGCATCAGGTGTGAGTTCTGTGTGTATCCACCACTCTGGGCGGCCTGGGCTTTGCTGTGATGGCTCCCTGACCATGCAGTAACCAGCCTCCTTCCGTCTCTCCTTGCTGTAGGTCGGTGCAGCTGAATGGCCAGCCCTTAGTGATGGTGGACGACGGGACCCTTCCAGAACTGAAGCCCCGCCCACTGAGGGCTGGCCGGACATTGGTCATCCCTCCAGTCACCATGGGCTTTTATGTGGTCAAGAACGTCAATGCTTTGGCTTGCCGCTACCGATAAACCACCCTCACACTCACAAGCTACCAGTGGGCCTGCTGGACTGCTCCCCATTCTTCCACCCTAATAGTATCCTTATTTTTCTGACATCTTCTTAGCAACCAGCCTTTGCCACCCCCATCCAGCTGGAATCAGCATAGACTTGATCTCCAAAGAGACTAAACGTCCTAGTGTGGGCTTAGCTTAGGTAGGTCACGCCACCCCAGAGGGAAATGTAGCCGTCACGTGTACCTGTGTAAGGGTGGGGGCTGTGTGCGGCCTGTACCTTTCTATCTGCGTGCTCCAGGAAGACGAGCTGACGGTGCGCTCCCAGACAACTCCCTGTGGTCAGGGCCACATCGCAGTGTCAGTTCCAACCCCAGCCTCAGCCCCCGACTGCTGTCCTCAACAGAAGATGGGCAAGGACAAAACAGGGTGGATCTGCAAGAACTCTCTCCCCGTCTAACTCCCTCTCCTTTGTCTGTTTCCTGCTGCTGCCCTGGGTTTCCCGCCACCTCTCTTCCCATAGGGGAGCAAACAGGTGGACGAGCTGCGGCCTGCTGGGCGAGCTGTTTGTGTAATTTCCCGGCTGATGTATGAGAGTGTGCGTCTGGGCTTCTGACAGTGCCATCCATCACCGGCTGCCCCTCTGGGAAGCGGGCGCTTCAAAAGTAAAATTACCATCACACAGAGGCTCTGGGAGAGGGCTCTGTTCCTCGGTGGGTCCAGTTTCCCCCAGGGTTGGAACGGGAGTCGGGTAACAGTATTCTGAGTGGAATGCAGCGTATTAGGTACACCGAAAGCAATCATCATCCTTCATGTGGCTGTGAGAGAGAGTTTTAGTACAAAGAGAAAGCACTTGAGACATCAAATGCGTGCACCAACTGAATGAAACAAATTAGGCCTGCCCCCGCATCGAGAGAATAGTTAGGGCTTGATAGGATAAGCCCATGATTCTTGGGCTGCCAAAATCAATTTTAAAAGAAGATGTGACTCAAAGGTCACCACCCTGAGCTACAACCAAATCTAACTTCCAGCCTCTTCCCAAGCAGCAGGGTACTCCCCCAATGGCACTTCCAAGGCAGAAACCCAACCCAGCATTAAAGATGACTGGTCCATCCTATGCTAGGCCAGCTTGTTTGCATGTAGAACAAAGCTTCCGGTTAGCCATCTGGGGGAAGAGTGGAGAAGCCGGAGACAGATCTGATGGCAAAACTGGAATGGCAGGAGGGAAGCTCCCGGGTTGGGGAGTGGAGTGAGCTGAAGTTCATGCATAGGGCCCTCTGTACAATTCAAGGGACGTGTGGGTCTTGACGAACAAACTGCAAATGAAATGATTTTCCGCAGATGTGATTTCCTTCCTCAGGATAAATGGCTCGAAACATGTTTTTCTTAAAAGGAGGAGACATTTGACACTGTCCTGAGTTCCAGCTAAGACGGCGACACAACGTCTGCCATTCGGAAGGATAGAAATGGGGCAGAGGGAGAGGCAGGTTTGCTAAAGGCAGAGCTCAAGGAGACCGCCTAAGATGCCCGAGGAATTAAGGATTCGGGCCAGGTCTGCACAGTGAGACGAGACGATGAGACGAGAGGAAGCAGAGGGTTCCCGGCTGGAGAACTAGGATCTGGGAGTGGGAAGCGACCTTACTTCTGTGCATAAGGAAGATAGACGCGGTTTCGGACATGCTCCTTATCAAGTGCAGGACCAGCACCCAGGACGTAGAGCTGCAGCAAACAAAACCCGGGGGCGGAGGCCTGAGAAGGACCCGTCAGTGACTGCCTAGCATAGAGGCAGCCAGAGAGAGGAGCGAGCCCTGAGACAGCCCCGAGGCTACCCAAAGGGGGCTCTTTTCTCTGAGAGCAGGCACCTCCTGCTGAAGCATCAGCTCTGAGCAGGCAGAGAAAGGCACGCCAAGACTGGAGGTAGGAAGGAGAGAAAAGAAAGGACAGATGGACAGGCCAAAGTGGGGGAGAGAGAGGAAAAGAGAAACGAGACAAGAAGGTTATTCTAAACGGTCTTTTGGCCAGAGGGTGTGTGCGCCCACATGCACATGCTTGAGACACACGAGAGAGAGAGAGAAAGAGGGAGAGAGAGAAAGCGCCCCTCAACGAGGCCGGGTCACACAATCCCCTCTTCCTCCAGTACTCTGTCCCAGCAGAATCCTGGGCAGGTGCACGTGTGTCCGCCATGTTTTTCAGCCTCGAGGCTGGGATTCGAATGGTGAGCCATGTAGGATCTGGCTCCCTCTGCCCAGAGTATAACCGCTGAGCTCTGCCTGCCTCAGACTTGGAAAAGTCGCTTCTGTATACAGGTCAGCTGCAGCGCCGTAGCTAGACGTCCCTCAGGGCCAGACCCTCTGATCGGTTCCGCACACACCGTAGCCTGGATGGAGCTACCAGTTTCCTGGGCCAGGAAGAGGGATTATAGCTTGCTCAGGGTCACTCAGGGGAGAGAGTTGCTGAGTATGGAATTGTCCAGAACCAGCCCCCTTAACCACCAAACTTAGTGGCTAGCCAAGTCGTGGACTCCCCCTTTCACCTCCTCGTAGATTCTGCTCTCAGTACAGCCAGGACTTCCGGAGCTCCATGCAAACACTTTCTGTAAATACATTTTGATTCTTCACTAAGGCTTGTGGAATATAGGTAATTCCTGCTTCTTTTGTTTTTCTCTGTGTATTAAATGCTGCTCTCAAGAGGTTTAAGTTTTGTTTATTTTTTAGTTCATGAAAAAGAAAAGGGAATCGCTGAAATGTACCTTTGGCGTTCTGCAATCCTAACTTTGCTAGTCTCGTGGAAGAAGTATCTGCTTTGTTCAAAGGGCCCTGAGAAACTGGCACATCGTGGTCTGTGGAGATTTTAAAATGCACAGGGCCTCTGTCCTGATCCTTCCCCTTAGGGGATGCGGGGAGGGATGTCCCCTCACACTCCTTCACACACTCTTCCCGAAAGCCAGCCTGCCCTCACCTCAGCGAGGCAGTCCACACCAAGGGAGCAGCTGGACGGGCTGGAACTGGGAAAGGAGCGAAAGCCTCCCCCACCAGCTTCCCCTGAGCAGCTTCTCCCCTCCTCAGATAAGACGTGGCTTCCATGATCTGCGCCTTAAGAGCCGCGTTATTTTAAACCAAAGAGTGGGCTTGCAGAAAAGCTTACTGGAAACAGTAATAATGCATAATGAGAAATCTGGGCCTTTTTTTTAGATGTTTTTTCTGCTTTTCCTGCCTCTAGGAATGATTTTCTTTCTCATTTCTTATCACGAAAGCTCAGAACAAATTCTCATTGTTATTTGGAGAGAAAGTCCCAATTCTAATGTCCTGGGGGCGGGGGGGACCCTGTAACTGTAGGATATGAGCTTTATCAGGGGCTAGAGAAAAGCTTGAAAAGCCAGAGCTGGGCTACAGTGAGACCAAGGCCTGGGACTCCCAGAACCTCACCTCCGAAAGCCCACTGGGAACTCTGCAGCCCCGCCCCTTCCCACCTCTGTGCAGTCACTAGGCAGGTGGTCTCGGCCCACAGGACAGAGATTGCTGGAGGATCCTGAGAGGCTGGCCGGCCCTCAGCACCCGCTGGGGGTGAGGACTCACAGAGAGGCCTGCAGGGGTGCTGGGCATGCTCTCATGGCCCCAGTGAAGGGGTGAAGCCGCAGAGTGGGCGTCCATGCAGAGTGGCTTCATGCCTGACAATATTGAAAGGGCAGTGTTTAATCTCTGCGGAGCAAAGGTGAACCAGGTGGATCCCTCTGACAATAAAAGCGCTGGGACACATGGTAATTAAGTCATAGGACTCCCACATGGCCAACTGCAGTTCAATTCCTGCACCCGGCAGCTTGAAATTCACACCTGGCACGTGTGCATGTGTGCCCAAAATTCTAAGAGGAGACTGGAGGAGAAGGGGATGGTGTGGCCATCCCCCCAGGGGATGATTTCTTGCTTCCCCTCTCTGTCCCTCGCGGGCAAGCACACGCACCCTATGGCAAAAACCTAAAAACCAGAAAAGCACTGGGACAGGAAGGGAACAGTAACAGAGCGGCCAAAAAAAAATAGAGCCTGAGCTCTGAGGGGCGCAAACACGCGTCCAGCGCGGCTCCCTCCACATCCTCCTCCCTCCACGCTCAGCACCTGCCCAGTCCGGCCTCCACTGAGTGCTCCTTCCCACCGACTTGCTCTCCAGCATCCCTGTCACCCCCCTGCCCCCAGCCAGGAGCTCAGGGGAGTCAGCTGTACCGAGGTGGACTTAAATTCCTATTTTAGAACAGCTTGTCATCCTTCCTAAGGATGTGCGAGAACCGGAAAGAAGACAGAACTCCAAAAAGAGTGCTAAAATAAGCACGTTGTGGCTTTTTCATCCCGCTGGCCCTGCAGCTGGAGTCGCCTTAAAAGCGGTGGCAGGGGAATTCCTGCAAAAGAATGGTCCCGAGATAAGACTGGTGGGGACACTGGAGAAGCAGTCACTAGCTGGGGGTCGGTCCAAAGCACCGGTTAGGGGAACTTCCAGAGGGAGCTGCAGCGTATCCTCGAGTCAACGAGAGAAAGGTGCCCTCCCTAGGCGTGTCCACGCGAGGACACATGCTGTTTGCCAGGGTACGGAGTTTATATGAGTTTCCAGAATTTGGCTGAACTGGGCCAGTTTCTTTTAGTGTTTTGGGCAAAACCTAAACACCTCTGTCAAAGTCTGGGTATGCTCAGAACCCCTGGAGGGGCTCGAGCTTGTGAGGGAAATGCAGCCAGCCAGGTCACAGAGCCATCGAGGCACTTTGTGCTTCCCGGACAGGAAGAGAAAAAGGGCGAACCCCAGAGCCTACATTATCATAAGGCCCACCCAGCTGGAGCACGCAGATGCCTCCCTCTGAGTGTAGGCAAAGGCTCTATAACCACCCTTCCTTGACTGAATGCCTCCTTCTTATCAGACAGCTAGTCTCAATCCTCAAAGCAGTCCTGGGTGGTGTGGTATTTCAACTGATTTACAGATGGGGGTTCGGGGTATTAGAGAAGGAACTTGTCCAAGGCCATCTGGAAAACCAGAGAGGCAGAACCGGGATTTGAACCCAGGTCTGAGGATCCCAAAGCCTGTCTCATTACACTGTGCTCCCTCTCATCCGACCGACTAGAACTGCCTTGTTCTCAGTGCGGTGTTGCCCACAGCTGGCTTTCTTCGCACCCCAAGTGTGTCCTACAGAGACCCCTCACAGCGCCCCCCAGAACAGCTGATCTCTGCTGTGTCCTACACAGACTCTCCACAGTGCCCCCCAGAATAGCGGGTCTCTGTGTCCTACAGAGACCCTCCACAGCGCCCCCCAGAACAGCCG
>NW_006160052.1:3595894-3610321 GCF_000334495.1 Tupaia belangeri chinensis | reverse complement strand
GCGGATCTCGCCTGTGCCCCCCAAGGCCCCTCCACACCCCCCCCAGAATAGCTGATCTCTGCTGTATCCTACAGAGACCCTCCACAGCCCCCCCAGAATAGCTGATCTCTGCTGTATCCTACAGAGACCCTCCACAGCCCCCCCAGAATAGCTGATCTCTGCTGTATCCTACAGAGACCCTCCACAGCCCCCCCAGAATAGCTGATCTCTGCTGTGTCCTACAGAGACCCTCCACAGCGCCCCCCAGAACAGCTGGTCTCTGGCTTGGGGAGGCTAACCAGCAGCTCTGACGAGTGATGAGTGGAGCTATGACCAGCCTTGGCTGTAGAATGCGGAGCCCAGGCTCACTGTGACCCACCTGGGGCCCTCCTGGTCTGCTCCTCTGTTTTTCTGCAGATCAGTTTAAGGACCACTCCCGCCAACAACAATAACCATAGGTGATGCTTCTTGGCATTTCCAGGTCCTGGGAGGCCGAGCCAGTCAGCACCCACACACACATGCTGCGTCAGGTACTGCTTGCTCCCCCACCACTCTGAGGTTTAGAAGTCTCCATCTTTCCAGACCAAACAAACCCATCAACCATTGGCATGGGCGTGGTGTTTGCAAATACCACTCTAGAACAAGAAAGTCAAAATACAGCAAAGTGAGGCCAGAAAGTGGTGTGGTGGTTAAGGCATTGGACCCCCACATGGCCAATGGCAGTTCAAGTCCCGGACCTGGTAGATTGAAACTCATGCTGGGCATGTATGCATGTGTGCCCAAAATCCCAAAAGGAGAATGGAGAAGAGATTTTGGCATGGCTATCCCTCAGGGGAGTGATTTCTCATTTTCCCTCTCCAGCAATTGCATGTGCCCTGTGGTTAAAACCTTTAAAAATAAAAATACAGCAAAGTAAGAGCTTCGGCATCACTTCCTCCCAAACACAGAGCAGCCCCTGGGGTGCAGGGAGCATCTGGGAGGAGCAGCCCAGGTTCCACATGATGGGCTCAGGAAAAAATCCCACGGTCCTAGCCAAGAGATGGCACCTCCCACAGCCATGTCACGGGCCTTACGCTTCTGAATGTTACTCGTGAACCTATTCTAGGATCCCTTTTCAAGTTGTAAATGCTATGTAATAAATTATATTTCTGGAAGAAGTGAAAGGAAACCTTAGCTTTATCCATCTGGAAACTGGCAAAATGAACACAGGAACACCTCCCAGGAAACGTTTCTTCTGAGCAGGGGACTTTACCAGGTGTTAATATTTTCTTCCAGAAAACAGATGCTAGTATGGTTTACATGAGCCTGGTGATTGCAGAGAGTTTGGGTCCATGAGGCGGTTTCTAATTTGGGGTAATGTTTTGTAAGTTATAAAATGTGACTAACTTTGCGTTTCCAGGCGTTCTGTGCAGAGAGGGAGGTAGCTGTCGCCACACTACAGCTCCACCTTCACCGGGCGTGTGATGAACAGACGCGCACTGGGGATCTTTGAGTCTGTGCTATGTTCTTTTCCCTTCCCCCATACACTGTGCTTCGACTACTCTAAGTAGAAATTAAATTTCGTCACTCAAGTTAGACGTCGTTGTATTAGTTAAAGTAACTGTTAACCACAGTAAGAGGTAAACCCAAGAACCTCAATGGCTTCATGCTGTTGAGGTTTCTTTCTCATCGCTCTCGTACAGCTCAACGTGTGTGGCAGGGAAGAGGGTGGTGGCTCTGCTCATCGAGGTTATTTAGGGATCTGGACTAGTGTAGGCCCTCTGCTGTCTTCAGCCCTTCCCACAAGGTTGCCATGGGCATCAGCATGCAGCTGGCGGACAAGGAGAGAGCGCCAGGGTGGCATGAGGTGCCCAGGGCCCCACCTGGAGCTGGCACAGAAGGCAGCCATGTAGTTCCACCTAAGCGCTGGAGGTGAAGTCCCTCGATGGGCAGCTACATTTTGTGAAAAAGGAACACGAAGCTCTGATGGATGGTAGGAGGCCAGAGGATGAGTCAAGGATGTGAGGTCCCTTCAGTTGATGTGTCATCAGTGAATGCTACAGAATGTGTGTGGTGATACCTAAATCCCGAAGGACTTCTTTGCAGGCTCCATAATGACCCATGGGAGCATTCTTCTCTACCTCTCCCACCCTCAAGTCCTGCTTCTCCTAGTTCTTGGCTGATGTTTATCAGAAAACAATCTCTGTGTTGCTCCACTGCTACCCAGCTGGGTTCCATGGGACACTAGGTCCTGCGCCCCCTCCTGGACATGCCAAAAATAGGATTCGAAACTCAAAGAGCAGAGTGGGTTACAGGTCAGCGGAGAATCACAGAGCCCACAGCACTAGGCCTCATAGTACCCATCGTGAGAGATCGTAACAACGGAGCCCACAGTTCTGTGCACCTCAGAAGACGAGTTGCTCAGCCTCTCTGGATCTCAGCGTCCTCACCTGTGAAATGAATACTCTGTATTAAGTGAACTCTAAAGTCCCCAGTACGTCCAGTTGTCCCCTTCTACGTCAGATGGGGTCCTGTTCAGCTGCCACTCCATTTTCTCCTCATGTCAACTTATATATTAGATACACCCTTTTGACATATTTCAAAGTTAGCTGTCAATCGTTGTCACTATTTCTACATGAATATAATATGCCTTTCAGAATGCATGTGAAATTTGACGCAAATAACACGTTTTGAAGACACACACGCACACATACACACACCCCGCCAACCAGGGATAAGGTTGTTTTTTTTTTTTTCTTTGAGTTCATTACCTAACTCTTGCCATCCAAATTTCTTCCAAGCAGTGATTTAGTGCAGATTTAATGTACACTAAACACGCCCCAAGGTATAGTCACCTTATTAGGAGGCTAGCGAGAGGAAGCCAGAAGGAACCTCGAGGGACAGTGAAAAGGAAGATTGAGAGAGACAGAGAGACAAAGAATGAACCGTCCAAAATAATGCTGAGCAAGATGCAGGGAAGGCGGAGGAGCAGTATAAAAGAGTAAAAGTGTGAAGAAATCTAAAAATATGTAAAACAATAGTAATGTCTCATAAGAGTCAAATATATATATTGAATTAAAAACAATAATAGCACGTATATTTGTTTGTTTTTTTGGGGGGGAGAGGTTTTTGCTATAGGGCATGTGCGCTTGCCAGACAGACAGGGAGAGACAGAGAGACAGAAAGCGAGAAATCACCCCCCACGGGGGATGGCCACACCGCAATCCCTTCTCCTCCATTCTCCTCTTGGGATCTTGGGCACGCACACACACGCACCCGGCGTGAGTTTAAGCCACCGGGTTCGGGACGCGAACCACAGTCGACTACATGGGAGTCCAGCGACATAGCCATTACGCTAACTGCTGGTCCCAATAGCACGTATATTGAAAGCAAGTAAATGAAAAGTACTCCAACATCCTTCCATTTGCAAGGAAGAGGTAAAAGTGCCGATATATACTCAACTTTTGTAAACCAAGGCTACATGATTTCATCCCAGTGGAAACCACTACAAGAATATTAAAAGAGTATATTAAGTGAATAAGATGAGGACTCAAATTATAACACAAAATTCTTGGTCTAAAAGAAGAGAAATATAACAAAGCCGAGGTGAGGCAGATAAAATGTAAATAGTAAGATAAATTTAAAACCAGACAATTACAAAAAGTAAATGGAATACACACCACAATAAACAAAGACTGAGCCAGACCCTTAACACAGCAGTGGTGTCATTGAGAGCCACGTGACTCACCAGGTTTGAATCCCAGCCCCAGTAGCTTAAAATATACATGGGCACCTTACATGTGGGCCCCAGATCCTGATGGATGGAGGAATGGAGGAAAAAGGATTGCAAAAATATACATGGGCATCTTACACGCGTGCCCCAAATCCTGATGGGTGGAGAGGAATGGAGGAAAAAGGATTGCAGTGTGACCACACACCATTAGTGTATTCTCTCTCTCTCTCTCTCTCTCCCTCTCTCCCCCTTCCGCTCTCCCCCTCTCCCTCTCTCCCTCTCTCCCTCTCTCCCTCCCTCCCTCTCTCTCTCTCTCTCTGGCAATAAATAAAGAACAAGACAAAGATGATCAGAGAAAAGAAAAAAAAGTCCAACTAAAAGTTTCAGAAAACATTAAAATTTAAGAAGGTAAAAGGATTAAGGAAAAGATCATGAGGCCGGGCAGTGGCATGCTGGTTAAGGCAGCTGAATCCCAACTGTGCAGTCCAAGTCCTGAACGAGGTGGCTTGCAAAACACACCAGGCACATGTGCACGCGTGCCAAAAATCCTGACAGGAGAAATGGATTAGAAGGGATCACGGCGTGGCCATCCCCCATGACAGGACGGGGGGTGGGGTGCTTTCTCACTTTCTCTCTGTGTCCAGTGGGTGCATGTACCCTCTAGCAAATTAAAAGAAAGAAAAGAAAATGATGCGCTATGCAAAAAAAAAAAAAAAAAGGAGATGCATTTATGTTGATATGAGACAATACATGCTTTTGGAAAATAAAAAGCATCATTATTGAGAGACGTTTCATAAAGATGGAAGTTGTGATTTAACAGTGAAAGATATAACTAAATTTGCATGGACCTAATCACAGATCCTATAAGTAAAGCAAAACCTCACAAAAATAAACAAAAGAAGAAACAGACAAATTCACTATTAGAACAAGAGATTTTTTTTTTTGGAGAGGGTTTTTTTCACTATAGGGCGCATGCGCTCACCAGACAGAGAGACAGAAAGCGAGAAATCACCCCTCAGGGGGGATGGCCACGCCACAATCCCTTCTCCTCCATTCTCCTCTTGGGATCTTGGGCGTGCACACACACGTGCCCAGCGTGTTTTAAGCCACCGGGTCCGGGACGCGAACCGCGGTCGACTATGTGGGAGTTCAGCGACATAGCCATTACGCTAACTGCTGGTCCCTAGAACAAGAGATTTTTTTAAGCACACTTTTCTCAGAAAATGAGAGAAAACGCAGTGAAAAGTAAAAAAAGAATAGAAAAGCTTTAAACACTACAATGAATGCATGTCACCTAAGTGATGTATTACAGGACGTCACAGGCAACGAATGAATACATAGTCCTTTTTCAATGCCCCGTGAAAACATTTACAAAACTTGACTGTATGTTGTGACATAAAGTTTCAAAAAGAATTCAAAAGAATGATAACATACAGTGTATTTCTAACAACAATGGAATACCACGGAAATTTTAAAATATATCTAACTAGAAAATCCCCCTGTGTTTAAAAATTAATAAACACTCTTTGAAACAATGCATGAAGTGTGTGTGTGGGGGGGGGATAGAAACCATAATAAAAAGTAGAAAATATTTTAAGCTAAGTTAAAAATATTAGATATCAAAATGTGTGGGAAGAAGGGGCCAGAAGGTGGCAGATGCTCCATGAGGCAGACCCACATGGGAAGGTTGCTGGTTCAAGTCTGGAGCCCTCCCTGCACGTGCTGGCACACAGATGCCCACGGTCCAGGCTGGCTGGGTTTGGGAGCGGATCACAGCACCGGGACCCTATCAGGAATACTGTCTGTCTCTCTTGCTTGTGGAATAAATTAAAAAAAAAAAAAAACTTGATGAAAACGTGCAGGAAGAACGTGCAACTTCTGGTAATGAAGGCATTATATCAGACTGGCCCTTTTGCCAAGAGCAATTATAAACCAAGGGCAAAATTTTTAAAAACAACTCTTTGAAAGAAATGGAGGGCAGCTAAAGAGGGAGGAACCTCAGGGGAAGGTGCTAAGGGGAGGGAATCATGGGTAAAACACACATTTACTTAGCTTCCCCGGAAGGAATTCCCCCAGTTCACAACAAAAAGATCCAGCAGAAAGCACCCACTGTACTGGGCTGTCGAAGCAACTGGTGTTCAGGACCGCGGAGAAAGGGAACGGCAGCAGGAGTTTAAGACCTTTTAGGCAGGACGCACAAAGCAAAAAGATTTCTCCTCTTCAAAACTCAGTTAAGAAAGTGAAAAGATGAAGCCACAGACTGCCCCCAACTCATAAAAAAAGAAAAAGAAAGAAAGAAAGAAAGAAAGAAAGAAAGAAAGAAGAAAGAAAGAAAGAAAGAAAGAAAGAAAGAAAGAAAGAAAGAAAGAAAGAAAGAAAAGCAAAATAGTTATCTGACAAAGGCCTTGTCTCCCAAGTATAAAAGAAACTGAGAAAGTAAAAGAAAAGCAATCTGATTTTTTTTTTTTAGAGATTTTTGCTATAGGGTGCATGTGCTCACCAGAGAGACACAGACGGACAGAAAGCGAGAAATCACCCCCCAGGGGGGATGGCCACACCACAATCCCTTCTCCTCTATTCTCCTCCCGGGATCTTGGGCACGCACGCACACACGTTCGTCGTGAGTTTTAAGCCACTAGGTCTGAGACTCGAACCGTAATTGATTATGGGGGATTCCAGTGACATAGCCATTACGCTTTCTGCTGGTCCCAGCAATCCAGTTTTTAAAAGGGCAAAAGATTTCAACATTTTACTAGAGAAGAGATACAGTTTATGAGCACATGAAAAGAAGTTCGGCAGCCACAGTCATTAGGAATATGGACATGTAAACCGTGGTGAGACACCATGGAATACCTACGCTAATACAAAGAGAGGGAAAGGGAGAAGTTTCCCCCCAGGAGGGATGGCCGCACCACAATCCCTTCTCCTCCATTCTCCTCTTAGGATTTTTGAGCATGCACACACATGCACCTGGCATGATTTTCAAGCCATCGGTCTGAGACTCAAACTGCAGTTGGCCATGGCCATGGCCATGTGGGAGTCCAGCACCTTAACCACCATGCCACCTGTTGGCCAAAGTTTAAACAGGACAACGTAAGAACTAAGGCTTACTAAGCAACTGAGGGGGGTGGGCAATCTAAAATGATACTTAGACTTTGGAAAAGGGTTCAGTAGTCTAATACAAATTTAGACATAGACCTACTACACAGTCCAGCCATTTCACTCCTAGGGATTTACCCAAGTGAAATAAAAACTTAGAAGGACCACCTCACATCCATTAGGGTGGTTACTATCCAAAAAAAAAAGCCAAAATAAAACAGAAAGTGTTGGTGAGGATGTGGAGAAATTCAAATCTGCACAGCTGCTGAGAATGTAAAATGGTATAGCCACGATAGGAAACAGTATGGGAGGTTCCTCAAAATTTCAAAAATAGAATTAGCTGGGTTGGCAGGTGTCATGGTCATTGAGGCACTGGACTCTCCCATGGCCAACTGTGGTTCGAGTCCCGGACTTGGTGACTTGCTTTCTCACTTTCTTTCTCTATCTGTCTCTCTGTCTCTCTCTGGTGAGTGCATGTGCCCTGTAGCAAATTAAATAAATAAACATTAAATTGAAAAATAGAATTACCAGGTGATCCAGCAATTTCACTTCTGAATATATATCGAAAGGTGGAAAGCAAGATTGCAAAGAGATGTTTGTCTACCTGAGTTCACGGTCATATTATCGCCAAAAATGGAAGTGGATGAATGGGTAAGCAAAATGTGGTATGTGCATACCGTAGAGTGTTATTCAGGATTACACGGGAAAGTGTGACACATGCTACAGCACGGGGGGACCTCGAGGACATTATGCTGTGTGAAATAAGCCAGGCCATAAAAAGACAGATACCACGATTTCACTGGTAGGAGAGACTTAGGGTGGTCAGCGTCACAGAAACAGAAAGCAAAAGGGTTTCTGGGGGCCGGGTGAGAGATGAAACAAGCCTTTGTGTAAGGTCCAGAGTTTGCATTTCACAAGACGAAAAGGTACACAATGGTGATGGTCTCACACTGTGAGTTTACGTAATACAGCAAACTGTGCACTGGGAATTGGGTAAGGTGGTAAGTGGTATGTATTTTATAACTTCAAAAACGTGAAAAAAAAACTTACGTTGACACAAGAACCTATATATTAACTAAAGCAAGATTAAATGGAATCATTTCAAAATTTAAAATGAATGCTACAAGATACCATTAAGAAAATGAAAACAAAACCACAATTTTTTAAAGAAAGAAAACTTGTTTTCTGGAAGCAAGTAAAACGATAAATGGTAAGTTTTCCCCACATAATAGGGAAAAACTGCAAATCATGTAGCTGATAAGGGAGTTATGTCTAGAACATAAAGAAAAAAACTCTTACAGCCCAATAACATAAAGACAAATGATTTTTTTTTAATGGATAAAGGATTTGAATGGACGTTTCTCCAAGGAAGACATACCAAGAGGCAAACAGCACATGAGAAGATGCAGAACAGCATTAGACATTAGGGAAACGCAAATCAATGCGAGGGGCTCCACTCCACACCCCCTAGGGTGCCTCGAACAACAATTTTTTAAATGGACAATAACAAGTATTGGCAAGGATGTGGATGAATTGGAACCTTCTGACATCACTGGTGGGAAATGGGGGATGAATAAACAGCAGCACATCCATTTGTTGCAATTTATTCAACCACAGAATTCGGGCTTATGAAGCGTTTGACACCAGAGAGCCGCGAGCGTGCGCAGAGCAGGCAGATGGACGGACCCACCATCGTAGTGGCTGCCGACAGCGCCCCGCAAGGGGTGTGTTGTAGCCGGGGTTGGAGGATGGCTCCCCAAGGCGGGCTGGGAGGGGTGGGAAGAGGCGATGCTCGCCTTGATTATTCCAGATCTGGAGGGGACAGGGGCATCGATCTTTGGCCCCTGCCTTGTTCCCCAAGGGATGCTCATTCTGCTGCACTCCCAGCCAGTCCTGCACCCCGTCCCCTGCTGGACCTGGCGCAAACCTTCCAGGTGGCACGGAGTAACCAAGGAGAGGGGTGGGTGAGATGGGGCCCTTCCGTGATCCACCTCAGGACCCCCACCTCAGCCATCCCAGTACACATACAATTTAAATACGTTTTGCAGATACTGGCTCAAGACAAAAGCCTTAGTGTGCTCCCCACTCCCAAACGGACTGGGAACCCTTATAAATTCCAGCGTTGCCCCTCAGGGAGCAACCCGCACGTCTCCCCAGGAGGTCAGGGGAAGCAGGCACAGAGGCACAGCTCTTGGGCCAGAACCCCGTTCTGCAAGGAAAGCCAAAGGCGGGGAGGAGCCCAGCCTGGGAGCCAGGAAACCTGGGTTCTGATCAATAACTTATGTCTTCTCTCTGAGCTTCATTTCCCCTTCTGTAAAATGGGGCCAAATGGGAAGGGTCCCCGTGCCTTGGCGGGGAACCAGGAGCTGAAGCCAGCAGAAGGGCCAAGCACTGCAGGGCACTTAGCAGGTGCCCCTGAGCGCTGTGGACCGTCCCCCAGCCCTCTGGGCCTCATGCCCTCCTTCATGACGGGAGCCATGGACACAGGCCCCAGGATTTGCAGCGCTCCTGCGGTGGTGCTGAGCAGAAGACGGCCTGGAGGGCAGGGGCTGTGCCAGGCAGGGGCGGAGCTCGAACCCGCAGAACTGGAAGGCAAGTCCTGCCCCTCTGGGAGCCGGCGGTCACGCGGCGCGGTCACGTGCTCCTACCCGGAAGCATCGGGGCACTCAGGGCTGACCCCACGGTGTGTCGGCAGCGACCTGGTATGTGGGGCTCGGAGCGCCGCACCTGGCTGCCCCCGGGGGCCGCGGGGCTGCGTCCTGAAGGGGCCGAGGGGCCCCGGGCTCCGGGGCCCGCCCCGCCCCCAGCCTCCCTGCCCGGGCGGGTGGCCGGGGAGGGTCTCTGCGCCTCTCCAAGCCAGGGGTTCTCCAGCGGCGAAGTGGGGCGGACGCCACAGGGCAAGCTCCTTCCCAGAGTCATCGGGAAGTTCGAGGGGGAGCAGCGGGTATTGGGGTGAAACTCCTGCATAAGCCGCGGGGAGCGGGGCAAACGGGAACTGCCCCTGAAGGCGGAGCCCAGCGGCGCGAGCCCCTCTGGGCGCAGGGCCAGGCGGGGACTTCCGGGGGTGGGCCCTAGACGGCTCTGCGGGGAGACAGCACCAAGGGGGCGCTTGGGGGCTCGGGAGGAGGGGCCGGGGCCAGGTCAGCTGGGACGTCCTCAGCTTGGCCCAGAGCCATCTGGGGCTCACTCTCAGAGCGGGATAACGGAACAGGGACGTCACAAAATGACCCCGGCAAGGTTCTCTTTCCAGCAGTCTAGGGGCAGGGGGGGGAAGAGCCTAACATGCAGAGAAGCGTGCCGGGGCCTCAGGGAAAGTGGCATTAAGGCCGGCCTCGCAGGGGAGGCAGCCGGCCTCAGGATTACCTGCAAAAGCTGCTAAGCCCTAACAGCCCTTGCCCTCTGCCTCTTACACCGTTTTGTTTCCTGAATAAGTTTTCTATTGCTCCTGCCTTTTATCAAAATGTGAATGATTTGGGAATCGGTTTAGTTTATCCTGTTGAAGAAGGGAAGCTGGGAAATAAGAATAATGACCGCTCACAGGTGTACATAAAGCGGAGTTTGTAAGATGGCAGAAGCCAGCCTGGGTCCTCTGCAGATGCTCTCTGTAACCCTGGGGGAGGTAGAGCAGGCTGTTCCTCCCACCACAGCGGAAGTGTGAGGCTCAGAGCGGGTGCAGTGACTTGCCAAAGCCAAAGCTGGAGCCTGGGCACGCAGCTCACTGACCAAGGACTGCCTGGGCCTGAGAGGGACCTTGGCACGCTCCGTCCTTCTGCAGCGCGTCCGCCCAGGACAGCCAGCGGTTGGGACCTGAGCCTCTGCTTCCCTCATGTCCCCTCTGTTTGAAGTGTCCCCAGGCCCGAGGATGCTGCGCGTGCTGCTCTTCTGTGAGCAGGTCACTGAGGGTGTCTGCTGCAGCCCCCTGTGAACCTCTAGCTGCCTCCAGAGCTCCCCTGTGCTCTTCGCCAAGGTAGATGGTCCTGCCCACCCGGGCAGACGGGGAAGCTCCTGCCCCACCTGGGGCTCTGGGAGGCCAGCCGGAAGCAGGTGGCGACAGCACTGAGCACTCCTCCCACCTCTCCTCCAGCACTGCGTCCTGATGCCCCTCTGCCTGGCCACTTTCAACCCTCGCATCCAGGCGGTCACCTCGACCTGCTAGGTCCCTAACTAGACCTCTCGAAACTACCTGTCCTCTCCATTGTGCCAGCTTCCACTAGGGAGCGGGCTCTGTAACCCACACTGAGATCACCGGTGTCCACGACCTTGACCTGGCCCATCTTAGCCAGCCTGTCACTCCTCTGCTCCTCAGCCTACAGGGTCCCCCTGCCGTCGCCCACAGCTCCCATTCTGTAGCCCAACATGCCTCAGTCTGCACGCTTGCTTCTGACTGGGCGACCCCATAAACCCTCAACCCTGTCACCCAGAACCATCCGCCAGTCTCTTCTTCCCCCGCGTGGCCCGGTCTCTGCCTTCATGTTTAGCAGTTCCACGGGGATAGGCTGCACTCTTGTTAGTTCTCTGTGCTGTTCTGTCTCCTCGGGGTGGCCTGTAGACAGCTAGGTCAGGGCAGTCTCCTCATCGTCCTGGCTCAGCACACACAATACAACCCCGTCTGCGTGGCACCCGGGTGCTCCAGAGCATTGGCCATCCGCCTGTGCCCTCTCACTGCAGCCAGCCAGCCTGGAGCTCTGGCCTTGCCAGCTATGGTCAGGCTCCCCAGCGGGCTGAGAGGTTCAATGTCTTGCACCCTGAAGGGCCAATGTAGAGCGTGGGGAGCTCCGCATTGAGAATCTACCAGTTGGTGAATAATAAAACACATTTTATATGATCAAGCATTAAAATGTGTTTCACAGAGGGTGTGTGTCAGCAGTAGGCAGGAGGGGGTAGGGGTGGGCCAGGAGGGTGTAGGGTGGTGGAGCAGGAAGATCAGAAGGGCTAAAGACATTTGTGGGGACCAGCAGTTGGCATAATGGCTACGTTGCTGGACTCCCATGTAGTTGACCATGGTTTGAGTCCCAGACCCGGTGGCTTAAACTCACACTGGCTGTGTGTGCATGCGTTCCCAGGACCCTGAGAGAATGGAGGAGAAGGGATTGTGGTGTGGCCATCCCCGCTAGAGGATGATTTCTCTGTTTCTGCCTGTCTCTCTCTGTCTTTCTGGTGAGCTCACGTGCCCTAGAGCAAAAAAAAAAAAAAAATTTGTGGATATGGTGGCAGCTGAGTTGGTTTGACAAGGAACCTTGGACAGGGCCCTTAGGCAGCCTCTGTTTGCACCGAGGGCAGAGGGAGCTGTTGAATCGCTGAAATACCCCTCAAGCTGTGAAGCGCCTCTTCTGCAGCTGTCTTCTATCTGAGGGAAAGACCTCCCTGGGGTGCTCAGGGGCAGAGGTGCACCAGCTGCCCTCCACTGCAGGCCAGGCACTGACCGTCTGCTGCAGGTGAGAGCCCCATGCGGTCGGCTCCTTGTCTAGACCAAGAACCAGGTCCTCGTCTTATGTTGGTGCCGGCAGACCCCATGGTGGATCTGATGTGATGGTGAGAGGGGCCGAAGGAAAAAGGGGGAGGGCCCCAGCCTTGACATTGCAATGCTGGGGTTCAGATCCCAACCCTGCCACATCAGTCTGTGCCCGTGCCCTGCTCTGTAAAATAGGGGTCACTGACGTGCCGGCTTTATTGAGCTGTGAGGGTGCGGCGAGTCAATACCAGGAAGGCCCTAGTGGTGGTGCCTGGGGTTAGGAATCTTTGTTGCTCAGGCTGAGCATAGACTTGGGGCTGGGGCACCCTGGCCTTGCTTCTCCCTGGTAGATGAAGTGCGTCCTGGTGGCCACGGAGGGTGCGGAAGTCCTCTTCTACTGGACTGACGAGGAGTTTGAAGACAGTCTCCGGCTGAAGTTTGCACAGTCAGACAATGAGGAGGAGACGGTGAGTGCGGGGTGGGAGTCTGCCATCGTTGGATGCCCTCTCCCCCAATTCATGTGTTGGGACTTAATTGTGTTTATTATAAAGGCGTTAGGCGGAAACTATCCTTTCTGGCATCCCAGAGTGGGGCTTTTGGGTGTGATCAGGTCATTTGGGTGGGTTGTCTCAGTGCCTTTCCTGCTGTAAAGGCTTGACCATCCAACGGATGCATTAACCCACTGCACTTCAGCACGTCAGATCCCCATCAGCATCACCAGTATCTTGTCAGTCTTTAAAGGGAGGTAAGAGTTCAATGATTACAGACATTCAAGTGGTTTTATTTAAGCTTAGAAACAGGTCTATCTGAGACTGCAGTGGGATGGCCACACCACAATCCCTTCTCCATTCTCTCCTCTGGATTTTGGAGACACACACACACACACACACACACACACACACACACACACACAGTGTGCTTTTCAGGCCACCAGGTCTGGGACTTGAACTGCATAGTTAGCTATGTTGGATCCAGCCTTCATTCAAAAGGGAGATGTTAAACTGATCAGGCAGCCTTTTTTTTTTTTTTTTTTTTTGGAAAGATTTTCACTGTAGGGCGCGTGCGCTCGCCAGACAGAGAGAGACATAGAGACAGAAAGCGAGAAATCACCCCCCAGGGGGGATGGTCACGCCGCAATCCCTTCTCCTCTCGGGATTTTGGGCACGCACGCACACACGCCCGGCGTGAATTTTAAGCCACCGGGTCCGGGACACGAACCGCGGTCGACTACGTGGGATGGGAGTCCAGCGACATAGCCATTACGTTAACTGCTGGTTCCCGGATCCAGCCTTCTTAATCACCATGCCACTGACTGACCTGACTCTTACTTTTTGACAACTAATACATATCATTTTTAAATTAAGAATTCGTAAGTATTTCCACTCTTAAACTATGGGTTAAAATAGGTCAATTTAAGAAGCAAAGTATTCGGTAGCCTTTTGCTTGTTCTTTATTGAAAACCCGGTAAGGAAACCAACTCCTGAATTTCAGTTGCTAAATGACTAGTGTAAGGGGGGAAGTCTTTACATTTTAATTTTTATGTATGCAGCACTTTTTTCTGGTCACATAAAGAAACGTAAGTTAATTGTAGGAGACTTGGAAATACAGGGAAATAGCTTTCACCTAACCCATAGTTTCACCACCTGAACTATTAGCTCTTTAATGAGTCTTTAAAAATCTAAAAGTCTTTGGGTCTTTTTCTTTTTCCTGTAGTTGAGATCATATCACCTTTACAGTTTTATTTCCTACTTTTTTCACTTGTCATTGTATCAAGATCTTTCTTCGGTCTTGTTAAATATCCTCAAAAGCATAATTCTTAATGGAGGAATTGTATCCCAGTGCATTAATAAACACATCACTTATTTCACCATTTTGCTAATATTGAGCATATATATTGCTTCTGTTGGGTCATTGGAGAAGTCATGATGTAATTTTCTATAATTTTCTATGCAAAAAATGCATCATGACTTTTCCGATGACTCAATAGTTTGTTAGGTCTTTTGCTGTAGACAACATTTGTACTTAAATTTTAACCCACATCTGGTATTTCAGTAAGGTAAATTTCTAAAAATAGTAATGTTGAGTCAGAAGCCCCTCGAAGGTACTGTACCGCTGTATAATTCCATCAAGTTGTACAGGACAGTACCCTTTCACACCCTATACACCAACAGCTTTCATCTCCCCC
>NW_006160052.1:3592243-3595863 GCF_000334495.1 Tupaia belangeri chinensis | reverse complement strand
CCCCCCCCCCACAAAGAAGAGAATGCCTGCTGCCTGTCTTGGTTTGTCACTACGTCACTAAGCAGAAATACCTGAGACTGGGTGACGTGTAAGAGTAAAGGTTTAGGGGCCACTAGGTGGGGTGTTAAGGCGCTGGAGTGAGTCCCACATGGCCAAATGCTGTTCCAGCCCCAGACCTAGTGGTTTGAAAATCATGCTGGACACGTGTGCATTTATGCCTAAAATCCTCTGAGGAGAATGGAGGAGTGGCCATCCCCCACAGGATGATTTCTCATTTCCTCTCTCTGTGTGTCTCTCTGTCTCTCTCCAGTGAGCACATGTACCCTGTGACAAAAATCTTTTAAAAAGACAGGAAGAGAGTAAAGGTTTTTTGGCTCACAATTCTGGTGGTTAGTGCTTTGATTTTTAATGGTTTCTCCCCTGGGTTCATGTTTGGGTTTTGGTCCTCAGTATAAAGCAGTTTAAAAGGTAAGGCTGAGCCAGCAGATGGTGTGGTGGTTAAGGTGCTGGACTCCCACATAGCCAACCGCAGTTCAAGTCCTGAGAATCACGCTGACCATGTGTGCGCACATGACCAACATCCCAAAAGGGGGATGGAGGGAGGAATTGTGGTGTGGACAAGCCTCCCCCACACACACACTTTCTCTCTGTCTCTGGCAAGTGCATGTGTCAAAAAAAAAAAAAAAAAAAAAAAAAAAAAAAAAGGTGGAGTGTAGGGGAAAGTGACTGGATCATGGAGCCATGAATGGATTAATGGGTCAATGATAGCCCTTGAGACCCAGTCAGTCCTAGCTCGCACTAGAAGGGGCTCATTCTTGTGAAAGAGGCTTGTTAGAGAAGGAAGATGGCCGCCCGCACGTCTCTGTGCGTCCATTGGCCATGTTGTGACTGGTCTGATGCTAGCCTCTTACTGGGGGACTTTCCAGCCACTGGAATCATGAGTCTAATAAACTTTTATCCTTTATAAGTCACTCAAGCTCAGAAATTCATGTAAGCAATACAGTAATAGACTAAGACATCTGGGAAGGCCAAGAGCATGGAGCCAGCCTCTGGCCGGCTTCTCCTAGGTCACAACATGGATGACGAGCAGGGAGGTCAGTGGGTACTTGTGCAGACAAAAATGAACTACAAGCAACCATCTTACTTTACGACAACCCACAGGAAGAAATCCATTCTCTCCAGAGCAAGAACTCACTTATTCCCGCAAGGTGGCACTAATCTGTTCTCCCAAAGATCCGTCACATCTCAACACCATTGCATTGGGGACCAAGCTTACAGCATGTGACCCTTCGGGGTACAAACCATATTGACACTGTAACATTACACCTGCTGAGAAAGCTACTGTTTTTAAGATGAGTTGCTATATGCAACCTAGATTTTTAAGTGACTTTTAGTATAATTTGTTTATGACAGTTCCAGAAAATTGTGGTATGTGAATAATTCAACAAGCCTGTGTTTTTGCCCGTGTGTGGTGATATTCATCCAGCAAATAGTGGTTGAGAACCTAGTATGTGCTGGCTTCTGGGGATTAAATGTGAATACGATCCCTGAAGAGGGATGATAGACAACGACCTGGACAGCAGATACGATCGTGAGTTCAGGGAGTGTCAGATGATCTGAAGAGGTTAAACAAGGTGTGGGATGGGGTGCCCTGGGTGAGGTGGGGCGGCCTAAGGGTGGTCAGGAAGGAGACATCTGAGCTGGAATTGGAACCCCGAGAAAGCCTGACCAACAGACTCTATAGGAACTTGACACACAGCTTGGTTCCCAAATGTGAAGAACGTTGGAAAGGAAATACGTGCCATGGTGTGTCCCACTCCTATTTTAAGTGCCGCACATTGCCTCTGGCCAGTTGCCTGTTTTTCTTTTCAAGGCAAGGTTTTTCTCAGCTCCCTATAGATTTCTTGGGGGAAGATTAGCTGTTTTCCTCCTTTCTTTTCATTCCAGTATTGAAAATTTGAGTTGTAACCATTCCATTGGCTTTATCCCATTTTTATTCAGATTGTCAATAGATTTGTTCAGTCTGTTTAAATTTTGTTCCTTCTTTTGGAAGGTAGTGAAAAAGAATGGGGAAAGAACTCATCAAAGAAAATGCGGACTTGATATAAAAAAAAAAAAAAGGAAAGTAAGGAGACATAGAAAGTAAAGAAAAAAATTATTCATAATCCTATCCAAATGTAATAACTGTGTTGACTTTGTTCATTTTTTTTTTCAACATTTTGGTTTTCCTTGCATTTTTTGAGTACAAAATATTCACATCATTTTTTTTTTGTTTGTTTTGTCATTTCTTTTTTTTTTTTTTTATTATCATCATAATCTTCTTTCTATTACAGTAGATTACATATAACTTTACATTGACTTCCATTGCTTTTTTCAAAAGGGAATGCCATGCATGTCAGTCAATACAGAGATATCAATCTCCCCGCTTTATCATTCAATATCTTTTCCATGCTTTTCCCAATAATTATTATTATAATTTTTTTAGACAGTCAATCACTATTTCTCGTTTTGCTTATTAAAAAGACTTCACCCATCATGAAATATTTCCCAGACCAGTTCAGTTGAGAATACTATACATGTCATCATCAACAGGTAATAAACCATATCTATTTCTCATTAACATCCTGCCTCTCTATTGTTCACTGCTGTCTTTATCCTCTTCTCTCTCCTTTTTTTTTTTTATACTTTGTTTTTTATTATAAATTTTTTTTTCTCATCCCAACACACATATGAATTTTCCATCCAAAATACACTGTGCATTGGCTCAATCAAGCACATCAACATATATGTTCTCAGCAAATGATTTCCCAATTTTTGTGTCCTGCATACCTTGCCTTTTGTTTTGCCATCCCAGATTCCCCATCCCCACCCTCTGCCATGTCCCATCTTCCTCCTCCATTGTCCCTGACACCCATGATTACCCTCAATGGCCTCCACCCCCCCCATTCAATTGTTCTACCAATGAACTCAATTAGTCTAAGTATATCCACTAGCTAGCACAGCTGACATATCCTTACACATGTATCCAAATCTGATCCTAGGCATAAACCCCAGGGAGTAGAATGAACATACTATAAAGTAGACCCCAGTTGTGTCCATACAACTCTCTTCAGTCATCAAATGTGCATTTTTTTTTCCTCCTGCTTATTATTATTTTTTATATTAAATTATGTTGCCTAACACTCGTTCCCTGAGTATCATCACAACGCACCAAGTGTAGTTTCCCATCCAGGATAAACTGCATAGTGTCTCAATCAAGCATGTCGTCACCAATACTGTTCCATTTCTACTTTCATACATATAAATATGTTTTTTATCCTATGTTTGACCCTCAGCCCCTTCCCCCTCTCCCAATCACTCCATCTCTGCTATAGACAGTCATCCTCCAGAGGTGTCATTGAAAATGCAATACCTGCGAGTAGAGGGAGAGGGGCCAGGAGTCCAAAGTTTTTAACAATAGGGAAAATAGATTCCATTCAAGGTTGGATCAAGTGTGGGTCTCGTGCAGTTCCGCAACTGTAGGTGAGTCTCCATGGAATACAGTCTCCGGAAGGCAGTTCTGGCAAGCAGAGTTGACCATCAGTTGATGCGGCACAGCAGCCATCTTGTGGTTAGCAGGA
>NW_006160052.1:3572253-3590505 GCF_000334495.1 Tupaia belangeri chinensis | reverse complement strand
AGCGCGCGGGGTCCCCGGGGCTGGCGGGAGACCCGCGGCCGGCCCGTCCACATCATTTTTTAAAATGTAACATATCAGAAGAATTTTTCAGATCATTGAAACACTAATATTTTAAGTACTTTATTTTGATGTACTGCCATTTACTTAAACATTTGCCTAAGTAGCATAGACACATTTTTTCCAGTTTGCAATTACAGATTATGCCATAGTGAATGTCTTTGTGCATGTATCTTATTCTCATCTCTGATCACTTTTTTAAGGATAAATTCTCCCAAAGTAGACCTCTTGCAACAAACGGCATGGACTTTGCTATATGTAGCAAGTTGCCTTAGAGTTAACCTGTTCTCAGTTAAATTCCTGAGGCCTTTCATTTTGGAAGCATAAGCGTGGCCTAATTCCTTACTGTTTCCTTCTGGATTCAGAGCCTGAACAGCACGATTTAGCTTGGCTGCCCCTCCCCAGCCTTCCTAACCACTGCTCAAGGTCCCGGGATAAGCCCTTTGACAGCGTCCTTCCTCCCCTCACAGCTCCCCGCTCTGGAAGACCAGCTCAGCACCCTCCTGGCCCCAGTCATCATCTCCTCCATGACCATGCTGGAGAAACTCTCAGACACGTACACCTGCTTCTCTACAGAAAATGACAACCACCTGTACGTCCTTCACCTGGTAGGTATACGGTACTGGGGCCCATGTTCCTCTCCCCTCAGCTCCATGGGGAGTCCACCTGCCTCTCGCCTATCTTGAACTTTAGATTTCTTGAGAAGGCAGCAACTGCATCCTCTCACATAGGCCCCTGGGACCTGCACTTTCCCTCACCTGTCCATAGACATCAGGACAGGCTAAGTCAGTTCCCCAGGGGCTGGCTGACACTGGCCTGGCTGTGCCTACAGTTTGGAGAATGCTTGTTCATCGCCATCAACGGAGACCAGACTGAGTGCGAGGCGGACCTTCGGCGGAAGCTGTGTGTGCTGAAGTACCTGTTCGAGGTGCACTTCGGGCTGGTGACAGTGGACAGCCAGCTCATCCGAAGGGAGTGAGTCCTTGAAGCTAGTCCCCAGGCATTGCTTGCTGAGCACTTATCCGGGGCCTACAGAGTGTGCCCAGCCTCTCTGAAGCTGCCATTCCATGCTCTGTCTCCACCTGGGTCCCTGAGTCAGAGAAGCAGAGCTCAAGAGAGCCTTAGAGACCATCTGGTACAACCATGTGGGAAACTGAGCGCACAGAACTTTTAAAAAACCTTGCCAGGGGCCTCCATCTGGCTGATTGCAGCATCCAGCCTAGAAATCTAGTCAGAGGACTCTCAGTCCAGTGTTGTTTTCGTTCCCCAGGTATCAGTCATGTCATTACAAACCTGGTCTGAGCTGGTTCTCTGTGGCTTCTCAGAGAGGCTTCAGACTCTACAAAAATGCATGTATGGGGGCCAGCATATGGCATAATGGTTCTGTCACTGGACCCCCACATAGTTGACCACAGTTCAAGGCCCAGAACCAGCAGCTTACAACTCACACCAGTGCTTGTATGTACATGCCCAAAATCCTGAGAGGGGAAGAGAGGAGAAGGGGTTGCAGCATGGCCACCCCCCTAGGGGGTGATATCTTGCTTTCTGTCTCTGTGTCTCTATTTCTCCAGTGAGTACACATGCCATATAGTAAAAATCTCTCAAAAAAGAAAAAGGAAAGAAAAGAAAAATGTATGTGTGTGTATACACTTACAATCTGTGAACGTTTTCTGGAGGGACCAGACCCAATACCCATCTCTGGGCCTAGTATAAGGAACTCAGCAAAAGAGAATGATGGTTTAGATATACACTGCTGTGAGAAGGACACCAGGAGCATGATTGAAATGTGGTCCCCAAGAGAGGTTCGCAATAAAGCCTTCTTCCCTGATTCTCCAACTTGAATTGGGAAGTTTTAGACTCAGAGTTTGAAACTTTTGAGTTTTGAAGTAATATGAGCACATACGCATACTGAGGCGCTTACCAAATCTGCAGACATGTCCTGAGTCATTCTTGGCCAGGTAGATCATAGTTTCAGGGGCAAATGCTGCAGGGAGTGAATGCCTGTTACACAAACACAGTTTCCAGCCCAGGTCTAGGCAGCGTTCAAGATGGCGGCAACCCTGTCTATGGCCTGCTGTCCTTCCCCTTTGTGGCTGAAAGAGGCATAGACCATTCAGTACCTTCCTGGCTCTCAGCGCGCGGGGTCCCCGGGGCTGGCGGGAGACCCGCGGCCGGCCCGTCCACATCATTTTTTAAAATGTAACATATCAGAAGAATTTTTCAGATCATTGAAACACTAATATTTTAAGTACTTTATTTTGATGTACTGCCATTTACTTAAACATTTGCCTAAGTAGCATAGACACATTTTTTCCAGTTTGCAATTACAGATTATGCCATAGTGAATGTCTTTGTGCATGTATCTTATTCTCATCTCTGATCACTTTTTTAAGGATAAATTCTCCCAAAGTAGACCTCTTGCAACAAACGGCATGGACTTTGCTATATGTAGCAAGTTGCCTTAGAGTTAACCTGTTCTCAGTTAAATTCCTGAGGCCTTTCATTTTGGAAGCATAAGCGTGGCCTAATTCCTTACTGTTTCCTTCTGGATTCAGAGCCTGAACAGCACGATTTAGCTTGGCTGCCCCTCCCCAGCCTTCCTAACCACTGCTCAAGGTCCCGGGATAAGCCCTTTGACAGCGTCCTTCCTCCCCTCACAGCTCCCCGCTCTGGAAGACCAGCTCAGCACCCTCCTGGCCCCAGTCATCATCTCCTCCATGACCATGCTGGAGAAACTCTCAGACACGTACACCTGCTTCTCTACAGAAAATGACAACCACCTGTACGTCCTTCACCTGGTAGGTATACGGTACTGGGGCCCATGTTCCTCTCCCCTCAGCTCCATGGGGAGTCCACCTGCCTCTCGCCTATCTTGAACTTTAGATTTCTTGAGAAGGCAGCAACTGCATCCTCTCACATAGGCCCCTGGGACCTGCACTTTCCCTCACCTGTCCATAGACATCAGGACAGGCTAAGTCAGTTCCCCAGGGGCTGGCTGACACTGGCCTGGCTGTGCCTACAGTTTGGAGAATGCTTGTTCATCGCCATCAACGGAGACCAGACTGAGTGCGAGGCGGACCTTCGGCGGAAGCTGTGTGTGCTGAAGTACCTGTTCGAGGTGCACTTCGGGCTGGTGACAGTGGACAGCCAGCTCATCCGAAGGGAGTGAGTCCTTGAAGCTAGTCCCCAGGCATTGCTTGCTGAGCACTTATCCGGGGCCTACAGAGTGTGCCCAGCCTCTCTGAAGCTGCCATTCCATGCTCTGTCTCCACCTGGGTCCCTGAGTCAGAGAAGCAGAGCTCAAGAGAGCCTTAGAGACCATCTGGTACAACCATGTGGGAAACTGAGCGCACAGAACTTTTAAAAAACCTTGCCAGGGGCCTCCATCTGGCTGATTGCAGCATCCAGCCTAGAAATCTAGTCAGAGGACTCTCAGTCCAGTGTTGTTTTCGTTCCCCAGGTATCAGTCATGTCATTACAAACCTGGTCTGAGCTGGTTCTCTGTGGCTTCTCAGAGAGGCTTCAGACTCTACAAAAATGCATGTATGGGGGCCAGCATATGGCATAATGGTTCTGTCACTGGACCCCCACATAGTTGACCACAGTTCAAGGCCCAGAACCAGCAGCTTACAACTCACACCAGTGCTTGTATGTACATGCCCAAAATCCTGAGAGGGGAAGAGAGGAGAAGGGGTTGCAGCATGGCCACCCCCCTAGGGGGTGATATCTTGCTTTCTGTCTCTGTGTCTCTATTTCTCCAGTGAGTACACATGCCATATAGTAAAAATCTCTCAAAAAAGAAAAAGGAAAGAAAAGAAAAATGTATGTGTGTGTATACACTTACAATCTGTGAACGTTTTCTGGAGGGACCAGACCCAATACCCATCTCTGGGCCTAGTATAAGGAACTCAGCAAAAGAGAATGATGGTTTAGATATACACTGCTGTGAGAAGGACCCCAGGAGCATGATTGAAATGTGGTCCCCAAGAGAGGTTCGCAATAAAGCCTTCTTCCCTGATTCTCCAACTTGAATTGGGAAGTTTTAGACTCAGAGTTTGAAACTTTTGAGTTTTGAAGTAATATGAGCACATACGCATACTGAGGCGCTTACCAAATCTGCAGACATGTCCTGAGTCATTCTTGGCCAGGTAGATCATAGTTTCAGGGGCAAATGCTGCAGGGAGTGAATGCCTGTTACACAAACACAGTTTCCAGCCCAGGTCTAGGCAGCGTTCAAGATGGCGGCAACCCTGTCTATGGCCTGCTGTCCTTCCCCTTTGTGGCTGAAAGAGGCATAGACCATTCAGTACCTTCCTGGCTCTCTAGCTGGCTTGGTATGATATGTCTCTGGAGAGTAAAGTGATTTTCTTAAACACTCCTAGTTCCATGCCCACACCACCCCACCATGAGGCCACAGCTGAAACATGGCTTTGTGGGCTCTCCCGGTGATGTGATTGTGTCACATGAGCTTACGGGCTCTGACACTGATCTAGGACTGTGATCCCTGGGTACTGTTGGGCATGACCACTTTCTCATGGTCCCTTCTGCTCTCTCCGGCTCTGCCCCCAGGTTGCGGCCCCCAGACCTGGAGCAGCGTGTCCAGGTGTGGGAGCAGTTCCAGAGCCTGCTGTGGACCTACAGCCGCCTGCGGGAACAGGAGCAGTGCTTCGCGGTGGAGGTGACTACTGGGCGTGGGTGTCCTCGAGCTTTGGAGCTAGCAGGTCAGAGTGGGCACCCAGCTTTAAGTCCGTATTTTCACCCTAATGAGGGGAGGTACACATAGACCCTGAAATAACATGTATTTACAGATAATTGTTCTTTCTGGCCCTGTGGCAGTTTAGGTACTCCACTGGCCTTTCCCATAATAAAGCAGCCAGATCCTGAATAAAACCAATTTTTTATGTACTTTTTGTTTTTAAGTTATAGAAATCTCCAAAGATAACCCCTGCAGCCCTGTGACCCCACTAATATATATATATATACACATATATATATTAAACTGAAACTAGAGTTAAAAGCAATGGGAGTGCTGGGGGAAGAAGGCAGCACTAAAGGCAAGAGTGTCCTGCATGCAAACAGTACTAACACTGTAACCAGAAAAAAAGCCCTAGGCCAGCAGCAGTGTGGGGGCTGCTGAACCTGTAGCTCCTAAGCTAAACCCAGACCTGAGAAGTTCAGGTGGGTGTTAGTAGTAATCTCTGGCTCTCTATAGAGGCAAAAGCAAATTCTCTCTAGAGCAGGGGTTCTCACACTCCAGTGTGTATCACAATCATCTATAGGTCTTGTTACACACAGGCTGCTGGACCTCACCCTCATATTTCTCATTTAGTAAGTCTGGGACTGGGGCTCTGGAATTTGCATGTCTAACAAGTTCCCAGGTGACACTGATGAATTATGCTAGTCCAAGAACCATGCTTTGAAAACCACTGCTTTGGAGGACAGATTAGGATCAAACAAGAGCTCACAGTTAAGAAGGATAGATGTACAAGAAAACAAGCTACCCTGAGTGAGAGTCAGGGAAATCAATCACCAACAGATTTAAGTCCCAAGGAGCTTGATATATTGGAGTTATTAAGTATAGAATAAAAATAACTATAAAATACTTAAAAACATAAAGGATAGGATTACAAATAGGAACAAGTAACCAGAGATTCAAAAGTGACCAGGCCAATTAGAAAAATAATGCATATAGATATTCTAGAAATGGAAACAATTGTAGAAGTGAAAAACTCAAGGAATGTGTTCGGTATCTTATGAGACATAGCTAGAGAGAGAATTAGTGAACTGAAAAATAGATCTGAAGGAATTAAAATTCATTCTCACATCCTCCACTCCTTCACTGTTCTAGTAAACATTTAGTACTTCTGTATTTTTAGATGTCTCAAAGTCCTAGGAATTCAGATATACATAAAGATGTATGTATATCTTGAGGGAAGACTCACCATGTATATTGGTTTGCTGGAAAAGTCATGACACATTTTTGCATAGAAAAACATACAAAAATACATCATGACCTTCCAGATAACTTAATATATACTGAAAAACATAGTAACATATCCTGGGTGCCATATTAGATTTCGCATCCAAAGCCATGGATCCAAGCTGAAAGAATGGAGTGGCCAATTCTTTCTCAGGCATCAGGAAAGACTTCCTGTAGGAGGTGACCTAGTGCAGTTAAGATAAAGTCCAGACTCTTTCTCAAGCCCACCAGCCTGTCTGATCTGTCACTAGCCGTTTCACCCCAGCCTCATCTTGTGCCCCTGTAGTCCTCTTGCACTAGGCACTTGTCTCATGGGCCTTCTTTCTCTGTGCGGAGCGGTAGTCATTACCTACCACTAAGAGTGGCTGTGGGACTCTTGAAATGTAGCTGGTCCAAACTGAGTTATGCTCCACATGGAAAATGGATCCCAGATTTTGATAATTTAGCACAAGAAGAATGTGAAGTGTCCCAGTAATAATACTTTTACCTGTTGGTAATGTTAGATATAATGGGTAAAATAAAGTATAATATTAAAATTAACTTTGTTTCCTCTTACCTTTTCAATGCAATTACTAGAAAACTTTAAATTACATATAGGCTTTGCCTTATACTTCAGTTGGACAACTGTGCTCTATGGTCCGTCCCCACCTCAAGACCTTTGCATATGCAGCTTCCTCAGCCTGCTGTGTCCTCCCTCTCCCTCTCTGTCGGCAGGTTTTCCAGTTGTTTAGATCACAGTTTAAAGGTCATGTCAGGGCCTTTACTCGGGACTCCCTCCCCAGGTAGGTCTTAGTTGTTCTTCTGTAGCCCGTGTATTTCCTAATCAGCAGTTACCGCAGTCGGCTTACTGCAGCTACTTTGTCTGTTGCCTTGTGTGTTGTCTGGCTCACCCACTGGAGTGGATGCCCTAGGAAGGTTGGGACCTTGCTGGTCTTATCCTCACTGCGCCCAAGTATCCAGTGCATAATCTGGACTCCGCGTGGACTGAGTGAGCAAACCCTCTAGGTGAGGGCAGGGATGGGGGAGGATAGTTGATCACAGGCTTCCTGTCCTTGCCCACCCCGGCAGGCTGTGGAGCGGCTGATCCACCCCCAGCTCTGTGAGCTGTGCATCGAGGCGCTGGAGCGGCACGTCATCCAGGCTGTGAACTCCAGCCCCGAGCGGGGTGGCGAGGAGGCCCTGCACGCCTTCCTGCTCGTGCACTCCAAGCTGCTGGCTTTCTACTCCAGGTGCGCCCCCATGCCCGGGGTGACGGTGTGGCATCCCCCTGCCTCCCACGCTCACCCCTTCTTATTGCCTCTGCCTGACAAGTACCACCCCCCTGCCAGAGAAAACCTTCAAGACCCATCTCTTCCAGGAAGCCAACCCAGATTCTTCATTCTTCAACCTCTCCCAGTTCACTCACCTTTCAAGTGATGTCTTCTGGGACACTGTTCTAGAATCCGAATTTAGGAGAACTCCCTTTTATGCTGTTGTTAATCCCTAACACAGTGCTTTCCCATTGACATTTTTATTTTTTTAACTATCTATTTAATTTTATTTGTTATTATTAATTTTCTTAATTTTGACCAGAGAGACAGAGAAAGAGAAAGGGAAAGCAAGAAAGCAAGCCACCAGGTCCAGGATTCAAACCATGGTCGGCCATGTGGGAGTCCAGCACCTTAACCACCATGCCGTCTGGAGCTGAACCTGTAGCTCCTAAGCTAAACCCAGACCTGAGAAGTTCAGGTGGGTGTTAGTAGTAATCTCTGGCTCTCTATAGAGGCAAAAGCAAATTCTCTCTAGAGCAGGGGTTCTCACACTCCAGTGTGTATCACAATCATCTATAGGTCTTGTTACACACAGGCTGCTGGACCTCACCCTCATATTTCTCATTTAGTAAGTCTGGGACTGGGGCTCTGGAATTTGCATGTCTAACAAGTTCCCAGGTGACACTGATGAATTATGCTAGTCCAAGAACCATGCTTTGAAAACCACTGCTTTGGAGGACAGATTAGGATCAAACAAGAGCTCACAGTTAAGAAGGATAGATGTACAAGAAAACAAGCTACCCTGAGTGAGAGTCAGGGAAATCAATCACCAACAGATTTAAGTCCCAAGGAGCTTGATATATTGGAGTTATTAAGTATAGAATAAAAATAACTATAAAATACTTAAAAACATAAAGGATAGGATTACAAATAGGAACAAGTAACCAGAGATTCAAAAGTGACCAGGCCAATTAGAAAAATAATGCATATAGATATTCTAGAAATGGAAACAATTGTAGAAGTGAAAAACTCAAGGAATGTGTTCGGTATCTTATGAGACATAGCTAGAGAGAGAATTAGTGAACTGAAAAATAGATCTGAAGGAATTAAAATTCATTCTCACATCCTCCACTCCTTCACTGTTCTAGTAAACATTTAGTACTTCTGTATTTTTAGATGTCTCAAAGTCCTAGGAATTCAGATATACATAAAGATGTATGTATATCTTGAGGGAAGACTCACCATGTATATTGGTTTGCTGGAAAAGTCATGACACATTTTTGCATAGAAAAACATACAAAAATACATCATGACCTTCCAGATAACTTAATATATACTGAAAAACATAGTAACATATCCTGGGTGCCATATTAGATTTCGCATCCAAAGCCATGGATCCAAGCTGAAAGAATGGAGTGGCCAATTCTTTCTCAGGCATCAGGAAAGACTTCCTGTAGGAGGTGACCTAGTGCAGTTAAGATAAAGTCCAGACTCTTTCTCAAGCCCACCAGCCTGTCTGATCTGTCACTAGCCGTTTCACCCCAGCCTCATCTTGTGCCCCTGTAGTCCTCTTGCACTAGGCACTTGTCTCATGGGCCTTCTTTCAATGTCAGGAATGTTCTTCATTACCTCTGTGCAGAGCGGTAGTCATTAGCTACCACTAAGAGTGGCTGTGGGACTCTTGAAATGTAGCTGGTCCAAACTGAGTTATGCTCCACATGGAAAATGGATCCCAGATTTTGATAATTTAGCACAAGAAGAATGTGAAGTGTCCCAGTAATAATACTTTTACCTGTTGGTAATGTTAGATATAATGGGTAAAATAAAGTATAATATTAAAATTAACTTTGTTTCCTCTTACCTTTTCAATGCAATTACTAGAAAACTTTAAATTACATATAGGCTTTGCCTTATACTTCAGTTGGACAACTGTGCTCTATGGTCCGTCCCCACCTCAAGACCTTTGCATATGCAGCTTCCTCAGCCTGCTGTGTCCTCCCTCTCCCTCTCTGTCGGCAGGTTTTCCAGTTGTTTAGATCACAGTTTAAAGGTCATGTCAGGGCCTTTACTCGGGACTCCCTCCCCAGGTAGGTCTTAGTTGTTCTTCTGTAGCCCGTGTATTTCCTAATCAGCAGTTACCGCAGTCGGCTTACTGCAGCTACTTTGTCTGTTGCCTTGTGTGTTGTCTGGCTCACCCACTGGAGTGGATGCCCTAGGAAGGTTGGGACCTTGCTGGTCTTATCCTCACTGCGCCCAAGTATCCAGTGCATAATCTGGACTCCGCGTGGACTGAGTGAGCAAACCCTCTAGGTGAGGGCAGGGATGGGGGAGGATAGTTGATCACAGGCTTCCTGTCCTTGCCCACCCCGGCAGGCTGTGGAGCGGCTGATCCACCCCCAGCTCTGTGAGCTGTGCATCGAGGCGCTGGAGCGGCACGTCATCCAGGCTGTGAACTCCAGCCCCGAGCGGGGTGGCGAGGAGGCCCTGCACGCCTTCCTGCTCGTGCACTCCAAGCTGCTGGCTTTCTACTCCAGGTGCGCCCCCATGCCCGGGGTGACGGTGTGGCATCCCCCTGCCTCCCACGCTCACCCCTTCTTATTGCCTCTGCCTGACAAGTACCACCCCCCTGCCAGAGAAAACCTTCAAGACCCATCTCTTCCAGGAAGCCAACCCAGATTCTTCATTCTTCAACCTCTCCCAGTTCACTCACCTTTCAAGTGATGTCTTCTGGGACACTGTTCTAGAATCCGAATTTAGGAGAACTCCCTTTTATGCTGTTGTTAATCCCTAACACAGTGCTTTCCCATTGACATTTTTATTTTTTTAACTATCTATTTAATTTTATTTGTTATTATTAATTTTCTTAATTTTGACCAGAGAGACAGAGAAAGAGAAAGGGAAAGCAAGAAAGCAAGCCACCAGGTCCAGGATTCAAACCATGGTCGGCCATGTGGCAGGCTGTGAACTCCAGCCCCGAGCGGGGTGGCGAGGAGGCCCTGCACGCCTTCCTGCTCGTGCACTCCAAGCTGCTGGCTTTCTACTCCAGGTGCGCCCCCATGCCCGGGGTGACGGTGTGGCATCCCCCTGCCTCCCACGCTCACCCCTTCTTATTGCCTCTGCCTGACAAGTACCACCCCCCTGCCAGAGAAAACCTTCAAGACCCATCTCTTCCAGGAAGCCAACCCAGATTCTTCATTCTTCAACCTCTCCCAGTTCACTCACCTTTCAAGTGATGTCTTCTGGGACACTGTTCTAGAATCCGAATTTAGGAGAACTCCCTTTTATGCTGTTGTTAATCCCTAACACAGTGCTTTCCCATTGACATTTTTATTTTTTTAACTATCTATTTAATTTTATTTGTTATTATTAATTTTCTTAATTTTGACCAGAGAGACAGAGAAAGAGAAAGGGAAAGCAAGAAAGCAAGCCACCAGGTCCAGGATTCAAACCATGGTCGGCCATGTGGGAGTCCAGCACCTTAACCACCATGCCGTCTGGAGGCCCCAACATTTTTCTTTTTTAAAACAACCAACCAAGTTTTATTTGTTAATTGGTGAATTTGGCCCAGCTGTGGTGGTGAGTGAGTGGCGACAACACTCTGCTATGCTGAGGCCATGTGGGAGAGTCCCAGGTTCGCATCCTGGGACCTGGGACTCCTTGTCTATGCCAGGCACGTGCACTTGCAATCCTTCCTGGCTGGGATGGGGGAGGCTTGTGGTCTGAAGACCCTGTTGTCCTCTCTCTCCATCTATGCCTCTCTCATCTCCCTCTCTTATAGAGACAATGAAAGAAAAATTAGTTAAAGAGCTTTACTTATACTTTCTGAATCTTTCAAAAGGTTGAAATCAGCACATTTGCAGACTCTGAGTGCAGAGGGCAGGCCCAGACTTCCCTCACCTGCCTGCCCAGCCCACTGCTACCCGCTGGGCACATGCTCATGGCCTCTCCCACCTCCACAGCCACAGTGCGGGCTCTCTGCGCCCTGCTGACCTCCTGGCCCTCATCCTGCTGGTTCAGGACCTCTACCCCAGCGAAAGCACAGCGGAGGACGACGATGTTCAGGTTTGGGCAGCTCTGAGAGCAGAGGGAGGCCTTCAGGAGGCGACTCAGAGACCCTGCCAGGAGAGTGGAGGCCAGGCTCTTCGGGGAGGCTCTGGTTTAAGGCACAGTTCTGGGCATGCGGCCTGATTGTTTTCTTGCCACTTCATGATATAACGAGAATCCTGGAATGCAGCAGGTCTGGGGGTTAAGAGTGCCGATTTCTGGAGTCAGTGGTGGTTTGAAGCCAGCGCTGCCACTTAGCTGTGTGAGTCGGGCAGGAACTCACGCTCTGAGCTCGAGTCCTTATCTGTGCGATGGGTAGCAACCACGTCATTGTTAGGGGAAAAGGAGACAGTTCCCGTGGAGCCGCTGCCCTGACATCACCATGGGCAGTGAGGGTGGGAATGATGGTCTGGACACACGGTGTCGGAATTCCTGGAGTTGCCGTGGTTCTGGAGAATAGACCGTGTCGAATTGAGACATCCTCTGAAAGTCTGTGGCCCACACAGCCAGGGCTGTGCGAGGGTGTGCGGAGGGGAGAGGTGGAGGGCTTCTCTGAAGTGCCGAGGCCGAGGGCTGTGGTAGGAGCAGGTCTGACGCACACGCGCACTAACCTGGTCTTCCCTGTCCTGTCGCAGCCTTCCCCACGGAGGCCCCGGAGCAGCCAGAACATCCCTGTGCAGCAGCCCTGGAGCCCTGACTCCGCAGCCCTGACCAGGGGGCGATCTGCAACCACAGTGTGTGCTACAGCGCGTGAGGGGGTGGAGGGGGGGTGTCTGCCTCAGCCTACGGCCAGGCTTTCCAGAACTAGGCTTGTGCAGGGGGGAGAGCCTGCGTGCCCCAGGCCTGAGCCGCCTTCTCCTCTCTCCCAGGAGACAGACAGCTTCTCCCTCCACGAGGAGTACTTCACCCCAGCTCCCTCCCCTGGTGAGCAGAGCTCAGGTGAGGTCTGGGGCCAATGGTTAGAGCTGGTGGGTCCCTGGCCCTGTTAGGCCCAGCAGACACCCGCGTTCCCAAGGCCAGGCAGGCCGTGGGCAGCTCCCCTCAGTCTAACCGGCCGGCCTGGCAGCTCTAGCTTGAATTCAAGGACTGAAAAGACCTCTGCAGGGAGCCCTAGGGCATTTCACAAGTGGATTGCATTTAAAAACCCATTTAGTGTGTCCTCACTGCCTCATCTTTCTTTTCTGTTATTAATAATTAAGTAATAAGTAAAATTAAGTCATATTTATTTGGTTTTAAGTACATGTAAAAGCATAAATGTTTAATTTCTACTGTGTACACATACGTACCTGTCTTTCCAACGTGGGTGGGATAAACAAAAGAAATAAACTATAAATACTCAGAATGTTATTTAAAAATAGACGTTGCTTAGAGAAGTAGAGAAACCGAATTCCAGACTGTGGTTGTCACAGGGGATGAGGATCACACTTATCTCCAAGGTTCTTCATGAAAAAGGAGGGCCCCGCAGCTCACATCATCTGATAGAAGAAAGGGTTTCAGGAGAACCTTCCAGAGGACTGAGTCTGAGAGGGATTTACTGGCTTCCTTAGGCCTGCAGTCCCCCAACCCTGGCTACACATGGGAATCACAGGGCGTCCCCAGCCAGCTCAGTTAAATTACAGGCCAGTCCCTGAGGCCGAGTGTAAATACTTCCAGAACATTCCTCCAGGTGAGTCCACAGGCACATCCACCAGGCACAGAGAGGTGGCTGCATATCAGACTTACCTGGGGGTCCTTAACTCCTGTAGCTGGGCCTGCACCCAGAGTCTGATTTAAGTGATCTTAACTATGGCTGGGTGTGAAATTTTTAAAAGGTCCCCAAATGATTTTTACGTGCAGCCAAGCTGTTCTGGTCTTTCTGGCCTGGTACCAGCTTTGGGAAGCCTGAGTGCCCCTGAGGTCAGGTGCCAGCTCACATATGTTTATATATTTGGAGGGAATGGGTCCATAGCCATCTCGCAATTCTCTACGCTCTCCCTGAGCTCCAGATGCACTGCGAGTCCAAATTTGGGTGATTCGGAGGTTCCGTTTTAACACCTCCTTCCTCATTCATCATGATCCCCACCCGGGTCCCCTTTTCTCGGGGGTTGGTTTTTAATGCCTCAAGGACCGTGAATAATGCCATTCCACCATGCGCAGAACTCACAGCTTACAAACGGCTTGCGCCGCACACATCCATCTGTGAACCAGGTGTTTGAAACGTACCAGCCTGCTTCCCTGAGAGAAGCATGACTGTAAATGAGGGTTATTTGCAGTGAAATATAACGGTAGCAACATTATTATGAATGTGAAATATCTCAAACGTCAGGTGTTCAGTGTTTGTGAGCTACACTAGGAAGGAGATTCCGTTCCCAGCATGTCCTAGGTGCTCAGTGAAACCTGCTGATTGAATCAGTGACTAGGGCAGTGTAGACCGTGCTGACTTGTAGGGAGGGGCCTGGAGGAAGAGAGCAGACACAGGGAGGGGATTCAGGAGACCAGGAGAGGGACTGAGGAAAACGCCCCCGCCTGCCTGTGCACCTTCGAGAGCTTATCTCCCAGCAGCGGGCTCCGGGGAGCTTCTCCCACCCACACCCAGGCCATGTCAGGTCTGCCCTGCGGAGTTCGGCCTGCAGAGGAGGGGGCTTGCTGCCCCAGTGCACCCCCGTGCTTCTCCCCTGCCTGCCCACACCCCACACCCCTCTGTGCTCTGTGCCGATGAACCGTTATTTACAAGTTGTTACTCCCTGTGACCTGCAGGTAGCACCATCTGGCTGGAGGGGGGCACCCCACCCACTGAAGCTGCTCAGGTGAGTCTCCCCAGGTCTGCTTAGACACCAGCTGATGCGGTGAGTGCTGTGGGCTCCAAGGCATTGCCCGCATGTTAACCCCACCAATGCTGGCCTTCCTCCTGCCCCTCAGGGCTGAGTAGTGCAGAGGCCAGGCCCTGGGCTGGAACTCATCTGTCGCCCTTATACCCACACATGGGATCCCCATCCCACTGCACCATTCTTAGGAGTGAAAGTCCAATTTAATAGATGGTTTTGAAAAATAAGAATGTAAAGGGGCCAGTAGGTAGCATGGTGATTAAGGCACGGGAATCCCACATGGCAAGCCATGGTTTGAGCCCTGGACCCAGTGGCTTGATCACACCGGGAGCATGTGCATGCATGCCCTCAATCCCAGGAGGGGAGTGGAGAAGGGGTTGCTGAATGGCCTCCTCCCTGGGGGTGATTTCTCACTTTTTCTCACTTTCCCTCTTTCTGGTGAGTGTACACACCCCACGACCGAAAAAAAAAAAAGTATATTTGTCATAAAAAATTGGGAATACAACAATGAAGTATGGGAACAAGTCACTCTCAGTCGCATCCTCAGAGTGAGATGAGCGTTTTTTAGTGTTTCCTTCTAGTATTTTCCCTCTGATTTCACACATGCACATGGGTTACACATGTAGGTACTCAGGTATATATTTGTTTCTTTTATCAAATCTGGATCCAAATGTACTTCATTATACTTTCTCACAATTTTGCTAGAGGGCACATGTGCTTGCTGGAGAGAATCCCAGGGGAGGTGCAAACCCACCTGCAATGCCCACGCTGCAGTCTCTTCTCTGTTTCTCCTTTTGGAACTCTGGGCACACAGGCACACACCTGACGTGGCGTGATAAGTCCAGGATCGGAGCGGCACAGCTGCCATGTGAGGACCAGCTGCTTTAACCACTGTGCCACCTGGCGGCCCTTGTTATACTTTTTAAATTTAAGCGTTTTTCTGTTTACTAAGTACTCTTCAACAGTACGTTTTTTTTGTTTTGTTTTGTTTGTTTTAAGTGGTTTTGCCATAGAGCACATGAGTTCTCCAGAGAGGCGAGGAGAGAGACAAAAGGAGACAGTGAGAGGGAAAGTGAGAAATCAGCCCCCAAGGAGGGTGGCCACCGTGCAGTCCCTTCTCCTCCTGGGCTTTCAGGCAAGCACGCACATGTGCCCGGCATGACCCAGCATGACCTCCAAGCCTCCAGGTCCGGGACTTGAATTACTTTGGCCCTGCTGGTCCCGAACAGTAGGGTTTTTAACAGCTGTTCCAAAGGCCATCTCATGCATGTTATTTATATAGCAACCCCCCGAACAACCCAGTGCCCGTTTCCAGTGTCTGCTGTTATGTGAACAGTGAAGTGACATCCTTGTAGAGAAATGTCTGTGGCATCTGCATGATTTCTTTCCTTCTCTAATTTTCCCACTGAAAGCCTTCCTGCTCAGCCCTCCCCAAAGCTGGAGTCTTGCTCACTTGGGCCATTGTAGGCCTTAGTTTCCCCAGTTTGAGCGACTGGCAGGAAGTTAGAAGGGGAAACGACATCCGTAAAGGCCTCTCTCACTGAAGGCCTGGGAGGGAGCCTCTTCCTCCGTCTCCCCAGGTGTAGCTTTCCTGCTTCCTGGTCCCTCCTGGCCTAGCCCTGTGCCTTTGCTCACTGCCCTGCTTGGTACCCAGCCCTGATGGGCAGAAAGGCCAAAAGAAGCTGAAAGAGATAGACCACAGCCCAGGGCTGGCCCCACAGTGCAGGGGTTGCAGAAGCTAAGACGCTTATTCCTCATGGTTCCCAGGGAGAGCAGCGAATGGGTGGCCAGGGCCCGTGGGAGCAGAGCCAGGCTTCTTCCTTCCCTGCCCTGCCCTCACCGTGGGCTCTTCCCCCTCCTCCCTCCGTAGCTAGCTGAGGACATCCTCCACACACTGAGAGCTCCTTCCTCAGCGCGTTCGGGGCCCAGAAGGATCTTCCTGGATGCCAGCGTGAAAGATGGCTACTGCCCCATGGTGCCCCACACCATGTACTGCCTGCCCCTGTGGCCGGGCATCAACCTGGTGCTCCTGACCAAGGTGTGTGCCTCGGCCTGCCCAGGATGCTCAGGGCTCTGCGCGGACACACTCAGGACTCTGCCCAGGATCCTCGGGGCTCTCCCCGACGCCTGCTCCACCAGCTGTCGCTGTCCGCGCCCTCTGTTTCAGGGCCCCTGCACCGCCCTGGCCCTGGCCCTGTACCAGCTGCTGGATGGCTTCTCCCTCCTGGAGAAAAAGCTGAAGGAGGGGCAGGAGGCCGGGAGTGCCCTGCGGTCCCAGCCCCTCATGGGAGACCTGCGCCAGAGGATGGACAAGTTTGTCAGGAATCGAGGGGGACAGGAGATCCAGGTGAGCCCACGCTGACCTTGGAGGGGCGCAACTGGCCACGGGGGGCTGTTCACTCCACGGAGGTCTCTGCCCTGCTCCACTGAGGTTTATAAGCCTCAGAAACCACAGCAAAATGACAGTAATTAGCAGCACTTTGTTTTCGGAACCTTACCGTGTGAGTTTGGCAGACCAAGGGTTCTAATCCCTGCTCTTTGGATGGGGACACTGAGGCTTGGGTCATTGCAACTTGGCCAAGCTGTGCATGCTGGAGCCAGAGCTGGGATGTAGTGATTCACAGAAGGCCAGTGGCCCGCCCATCACAGCACTCTCAGAGTGGCCCACACACCTGGGTGCCACTGCCCAGGGCAATATGCAGTTCAGGAGACAGCCCCGCCGCCTCACCCCTGCTTGGGAACTGTCCAGAAATCTGCACACAGAAAATGGGCAGTCATGGGACCAGCAGTTAGCGTAATGACTACCGCATAGTCGACCGTGGTTCACGTCCCGGACCCGGTGGCTTAAAACTCACGCCGGGCGCGTGTGCGTGCGTGCCCAAGATCCCGAGAGGAGAATGGAGGAGAAGGGATTGCGGCATGGCCATCCCCCCTGGGGGGTGATTTCTCGATTTCTATCTCTCTGTCTCTCTCTTTGTCTGGCGAGTGCACGCGCCCTATAGCGAAAACCTCTCAAAAAAAGAAAATGGGTGGTCACAGCGCACCCAGCGCAGACCAGGCTAGAGGCAAGGGAGAGGTGCAGAAGGACCAGGGAGGCCACAGGTTTCAGCAGCTGCGGCCACGCAGGCTCCTGGGTCATTGTGGCTGGGGCATGTGCTGGTCTGAGAGCCAGCAGGATTGGGGAGGCAGCCATCCAGCCCCAGGCCCAGGCCTGTGCAGTCAGGTGCAGAATGGCATCTTGCAGGGCCTGTGGCCCGGGAATGAGCATCCTGTCAGAATGCTGGGTTCTCTCCCTTTAAGGAGGACCTGCCCAAGGCCACCTCCCGAGGCCACCCACAACCATGTCCAGGCGACCTGCAGCAGCTGCTCCTCCTGCACCCCAGCCCCAGGCTGAGCTCATCACTAGGATGCCTTGGTGTGTGTGTGCCCGCTAGGCATTGAGCCACACGCGGCCAGGGGATGCTGTTCTGCAAATAGTCCCCTTCTGCGTGGACAGTGTGGTGCAGGGGCTGTGGAGAAGCTGGCCACATTAGCACAGAGGGTCTGTGGCCTGGCACCCTCAGAGCCCAGCGTCACAAAGGGTCTCCTTGGGAACAAGGTCAGGAAGCGACTGGCCCCTCTCCTCCTTCCAGAGCACCTGGCTGGAGTTCAAGACCAAGGCCTTCTCCAGAAGTGAACCAGGATCGTCCTGGGAGTAAGTGGGGGCCCAGAGGACAGGGGTTAGTCTCTGGACGCCAGGGCCTCTTCCCCCAAGCCTCTGGGCCAAGGAGGAGGGATTGCAGGAGGGAGCCCAGGAGGGCCCAAGGAGGCTGCAGGGAGGTTGGGGAGCCAGCTGGAGGAGGAACGGTGGAGACCCTGGGGGCACATGAAAGCTGGGCCCTGCAGCCCCTCCTTTCTCAGCAAAATGATCTCACGAGAGATTTCTTCCCATGTGTGTGGAGCACCGGGTGGGGGAGGCTGGGAGGCTGCTTCCCAGAGGCTTGATCAGCTGTGACCATGCAGGGCAGAGCTCGCCTGGGCCGTCTGTGGGAGTGCAAGGCAGTGGCACACAGGTGGGGGCTCCCCTGGCCTGCCCGTGGTGGGGACAGCCCGTGGCAGGGGGGGGGGCGAGACCGGG
>NW_006160052.1:3560031-3571897 GCF_000334495.1 Tupaia belangeri chinensis | reverse complement strand
GTTTTCTAACTCACTCAGTGGCTATATGACCTTGGAAGGGAGACGCCCTCCTCTGTCTCCTCCTGCTATGATGCTCTGACCTCCCCCTACCCAGGCTGCTCCAGGCATGTGGGAAGATGAAGCGGCAGCTCTGCGTCCTCTACCGGCTCAGCTTCCTGGCCACAGTGCCAGGCGGGACTTGCCCACACCTGCCCCAGCACCTGCAGACCCAAGTCCAGACGCTCCTGCAGTAAGTGTGGGTGGGCCCTGAGCAGCTGGGTGCCCAGGGCCACCTGACTGCAGCCCGTGCTTCCCTGCTCTTCCCCGCAGGGAGAAGCTCGCGGACTGGAAGGACTTCCTGTTGGTGAAGAGCAGGCGGAACGTCACCATGGTGTCATATCCTGACCGCAGCCCTCGTGTCTCCTCCCTCAGGGGACGCACCACGGGCTCTGGGGAGGGAGGCCATCTGCTGTCACCGAGCCCCTTTCCTCTGAAAATTAACAGAAGAGCGTATCCCACGTGCCTAGGTGACAGGAGGGCACCGAGGCGAGGGCTCCGACGTCCTGCCCTCACATAGCTGGTTCACGAGAGCCTTCAGGCCCTTTGTCCCGTGTTCCCCGGCTGCCAGTGACCACAGATACTCCGCGGGGGCCGGGGCGGGCCAGGGCTCCTTGTTCTGGCTAGCTCGGGGGCGGGGGGGAGCATGTCCTTTCTTAGGTCCCCACAGTACACAGAGGCACGTGGACTCCGCAAAGGCCTGTAGTCAGTGTTCTGTTAGAAACTCCATTTGCAAGCCTTAGATGACCCTTTCATTATGGAACACTGGCTGTTATTGAGTACTGATTTTCCATGGAACGCTGTATGAAGCAGCTTTTCTGATATTAAAATCTCGGAATTGTCAGACCTAGTCCCCTGAGACTGGAAACGATGCCAGAGGGCCTCATTGGCCACCAGCCATCGCCGTTCCATGGCGTCTGTTCCCCCTCATCACCCTGAGGGACACCTTCCAGCCTCTCGAGATGGCACGTGGGGATGAACAGGGTCACAGTGAGGTGGGCGGTGAGCTGGGCCCACTGGTCAGCTGCATGCTCTACTCCCATGCCAGCCTCATGGTAGGTACGGCCTCACCTCATCACCGTGAAAGTGATGAACTCGGAGCACCCTATGTCCCCGTGGGGCCCAGAAGCGCCCGTGTCAAATGTGCGTGTGTCAGGGCTCTTAGCACTTCTCAAGGCTGGGGAGCTGGGAAGTGGAGGCCGATCTGGGGAATCAGGACTCAGAGGGGGCCTGGCTGAAATGAAGCCTGCCATCAGGGGCCACCTGGCCTTTGACCCCCTGCTCAGGAGAGTTGGATGCCAAGAAGAGGACAGAGAAGCACCCTCCCTGGGCCCTGGCTTTTCAGCGCCTTAACTCCGACCTTCACCTACCTGGAAGACTTCCCAGGCCTGGTGCATTTCATCTACGTGGACCGCACCACGGGGCAGATGGTTGCGCCTTCCCTCAGCAGCAGTGAGAAGACTTCATCAGAGTTGGGCAAGGGGCCCCTGGCTGCTTTTGTCAAAACCAAGGTAACCACCCGGCCACCCCTGGGTGGGATGTGCTGAGGCCTGAACCCCACCCTGATGAAAGAACCCCTCGGTCCCACTTGCACAGCAGCTGCTTAACCCCAGCACCTGTTGTCCTCACCTATGCCTGGTCCCGGCAGGTGGGCCCAGTCCGTGTTGGACAGCACCTCCTGGGGTGTTCTGCCCAGGGCACCTGGGTTGGCAAGGTGTTCCCGACAGCCAGCTCAGTGCCTGGCATACAGAAGTGCTCCACACGGTATTCGTCGAATTAACTAATAAAATAGAAAACTTATTGCCCAGTAAATCAGTTTGAGCATCAGAACATAAAAACAGATGATTCCTACTAAGAGAACATTCTGCAGGAGTCCCTGTGCTAATTTACTGACTCTCCTTCGTGGCAAGCTGGTTTGGTTTTTTTTGTGGAGAGAAGGGAACCTCTGACACTTTTTAAAGAGAGAGGTGGCTAGATGGGTTGATGGGTGGGTAGCCGTTTTCTAAAACGGCAGAGATAGATAGATGATAGATAATAGATATTGGGTTATTAAAAAACTCATGACATTTTTTTTCTCTGATACGTTTTTTCATGTGAAAATGCGTCATGACTTTTCTGATAGCCCGATAGACGCCATTCTCTGAAAAGAGACTGATAGGTAACCAGTTTCTAAAGAGACAGGAGCAATAGAAGGAGATAGGTAGACAGACAGACTTTAATTTTTTTGTCCACAGAAAGTATATCATAGTTAAATGAGGTGGGGACTGAAGGCCCGGGTGCAGGCCCAGTTCTGCCAGTTGTGCCTCTCACTGGCTGTGCGGCCTGGGGCACCATTTGGTGTACGGCAGTTCCTCATCTGTAAAAGATGACACTATTCACACCCTCGAATACAGTAAAACTCATGCGAGCGGCTGCGTGTGCGGTACGTAGCCCAGCACGGGGCTCAGGGATGGACGGCTCACCGGGCGTTCCCTGGGACCGGAGTCCCCACCCTCACGCCATCCCTGTCCGGGGACGGCTGGGCTGTCGGGAAGCTTCTTTCCGGCGTCGCTCTGTGCGGTCGGTCGCCGTGGAGATCACTCTGGATGGGCAGCTGTGTGCTCCACGTTCTCACTGCACGTTCTGTCAGATGCACCGCCCTGTGCCACTGCTCTCTGTAAACACGACTCGGAGCGGCTCCGGAAGGTCGTCATGCGAGCGTGGCATAATTCACTTTATCACTCCCCGTGTTTGAACGTGCGGGCCGTCTGCAGGCTCTCGCGGTTATAATTCCGCGGTGCACACCTTGGTGTACATCTGTGTCCTCGGCTCCGATTATCTCCTCGGTACGATTTCCCGGTATGGAATTGCTCAGTCAGATGGGAGGAATGTTTTTAAGGCTACTGATGCATGTTGTCACATTGCTTCCCTAAAGGTAGAGCCAGCCCACGTGTCTGTTTGCAGATTTAATTAGGTAGTACACTGGGACCAGGGCTGGCGTGACTCACAAATCCCTTCCGCCGAGGCCTTCGTCGAGAGCACCTACCGGGTCTTTCCCCTCCCCGAGAAGGAGAGAGCTGGGCTTGGGCAGAGGGCAGGCAGCACAGGTGACAGTCCCTCCATTGGGCAGGACAGCATTGCTGAGGGGACCTAAGGCACGCAGTCTCTCAGTCCCTCAGTCCCGTTTCTCGCTGACACCTTGGTGAGCTCTGGTTTGGACTTCGTGCTGGAGCACAGGACGGGCTGGCTCAGACTGCTCTGTAGGTTGCTCAGACCTTACCCAGCCCTGAAGGGGACTGTGGCCCTAGGGAGAGGAAGGCCGTCCAGGTGCCACACTCGAGTCTCTCCTATTATTTAACAATGTCCCTGCCTGGCTATTTCCTGGCCTGAATGATCAGTTTCCTGATTTATGACCTCTGTAAAGTACTCGTATGTGGTTTCCTCACACAGTGACTGGGGGAGCAGTCCGTCCACCCTCCCATCCGGTAATGATTTACTGAGCTCCTGCTCTGAGCCGAGGGCCCCGAGCACTAAGGGGAGCCCCGGGGCCTGGTGCTTGTCCCTCACACAGGTGAGCAGGGCTACGGTGGAGTGACAGCACTCTCCTCCCACCCCAGGTCTGGTCTCTGATCCGGCTGGCACGCAGGTACCTACAGAAGGGCTACACCACGCTGCTGTTCCAGGAGGGCGACTTCTACTGCTCCTACTTCCTGTGGTTCGAGAACGACATGGTGGGTGCGGCCAGCTCCCTGGGCAGGATGGTTCGGAAAGGCTTTCCGCTCCTGTAACTCTCAGATCTCTTCCTTCTGCACTATGCTCGGTCTGTCTGCTCCTCCGCACTCCCTTCTCCGGTCGGATGACAGATGAGCATAGCAGGCTGGTGCCCAGAACTCAGGGTCCCATTTTCACACCGGCTTTCCGATCCCCCCCCTCCTGGCTGGCTGACAAGCTCGCGCTATGGTTCAGGCAGTGCCCGGGTGCTTGTGGAACCCGACGGACACACGCTCCACTTTGAGAAGGCCGCTGGGGTCATGCGCTTTGTCATCGGCATGTCAACCTCATCAGCGTCCAGAATGAAGCATGGCACGTGGTCATCCCCATTGTATGGGCGGATAAATCGAGGTTCAAAACGATTAGCCAACCTGCCCGAGGAGTACGGAAGTGGGGCTCAGGCTCCGGGCGCTCGGCCCTGTGCTGCTTCTCTGGACCGCACCTCCCTGCAGGAGAAGCTCAGGTCATGGGAACTCGTGGCAGCTCCACCCGTCTTAGGCTTTCTCTCTGTCTCCCGTTCTTTTCTCCCATGTCACCTTCAGCCATTGTTCCAGCCCTCTAAGTGTCATGTCTGCTGCCCTCACAGCCCCTCTCTCTGGGTCCCTGTACTCCTGTCCCCTCCCCAGCTCCTGGCCCGCCCTCTCTGCTCACAGATGGTGACCCGTATTCTGTGTGCTGTGTGTCCTGCACGGTATTCTTACAGTAAAGTAAGCTAGGGAGAAGAAGACTGTGAGCAAGAGAAGATACCTCTGCCCCACCGCACTGTGTTTTCCAAAATGCGAATTGAGAAAGGTCCCTGTGACGGTGGGCCCACACCACCCAAACTCAGGTTGTTCAGGGGCCGGCTGTGCGTGTCACCACTGCAGCTCTAAGGTGGCTCTTCTCATTCCGTTTCCCAGGAGGGACAAAGAGGCCCATGCCTTTTTCCACACACCGAGTACACAGCAATCCTGGGCCGGCCTCCACCTGGGGTATCTCCCTCTAGCCTGTGTTCCTCCCAGCACACCCCTCTCCTCCCTGTTCTCAAGACCCTCCTCCTCCTTCCTTAGGGGTACAAACTGCAGATCATTGAGGTGCCCGTCCTTTCTGACGACGCGGTCCCCATCGGCATGCTGGGAGGAGACTACTACAGGTGACGCTGACTGGAAGGCTGTCGGGAACAGCAGTGCCCCCTGGTGTTGGGGGGCGGACGTCAGCCCTGGGGGGGGGCAGCTCAGGAAGGCCTGGCCTGAGAAGCCAGGGCCCATGGCAGGAGCTCTTCCGGGGCGGGGGGGCAGCACTCAAGAAGAGCACTTTGGGGTCCCGCCCATCTTACTGTGGCACAGTCTGGGCAGTGTGAGGCGACCCTTGTGCTTGGGCCCTAGGACTGCCCTGCTGGCACCTCTTGGCTCAGAGACCGCTGTTCTCTTTGGCCCCAGGTGTGGGTGACAGCCCAGAGGGAGGGACCGTGGTCAGGGGCTGAGCCTTGGAGCAGAAGGCGTCAGCCCAGGAGGTGGGGACTCAGGAGGTGACCAGGAGGATGGGAGGGTGCGGTGGCCTCGCCCTGACCCGGTCCTTGCGTTTCCTCCCCCAGGAAGCTCCTGCGCTACTACAGCAAGGGCCACCCGGCCGAGGCCGTCCGGTGCTACGAGCTGCTGGCCCTGCACCTGTCGGTCATCCCCACAGACGTGCTGGTGCAGCAGGCTGGCCAGCTGGCCCGGCGCCTCTGGGAGGCCTCGCACATCCCCCTGCTCTAGGCCGGGGTCCACTCCGCTCTCCCACCCGCTCATACTCGCATGTGCTCCCACAGCAAGAGCCTCCCTGTCCACAGCGGCCATCCCGAAGATGGGGTTTCTTAGACTCTACCTGAGTACACTCCATGAAGAGAAAAGAGCAAGCCCCAACCCTGACCTCTGGAGGAAGAGGGAGGCCGTGGGTTATGTTTGTCTCCTTAAAAGATCAGCGGTGGGGCCTGTAGTGGTGTGATTAAGGTGCTGGACTCCCACATGGCCGACTACAGTTTGAGTCCCAGGCCCAGCGGCTTAAAAATTATGGCAGACGTGTGTGCGTGCCCAAGATCCCAGGAGAATGGAGGAGAAGGATTGTGGCCATCCCCCTGGGGAGTGATTTCTTGCTTTCTGTCTCTCTCCAGCAGGCCCACACACCCAATGGCGAAAAACAAAAACCAAAAAAAAATACAAAAATTTTGAAAAGTAAAATAAAATAAAATCAGAGGTTGGAGAGGGCAGTGGCTCCTCTTTCAGAGCTGCCTCTCCCTCTGTCCCTGACAGACAGGGAGGAAGTCCCGGAGCCAAGGCTGCCTGAAGACACCCTCTTCTGCCCTCTGGGTGGAGGAAGCTTGCCGGGGAAGCTGTGTCCTCCCTAGACAGAAGCGCTGCCTCAGCTGGGTTCCAGTCCCAGCCCTGCCACTTCCTGTCTGAGGCATGGGCAGGTTTCTTGAACTCAGAACCCATTTCCCCAAATTTAAAGAGGTGCCCCCCACCTCTCCGGGTGGTTGTGAGGAAGTCAAGTTGGTGCTCAATAAATGTTACGCTGCCATTTCTTCACGCCCGTCCCGTGCCTGTCTGGGGCTGCGGCCATGCTGTGCCCCACCCAGAGATCAGACCAGGGGCCACATGGAGCCCGGGCTTCTCCGCGTTTCAGAGCTTCCCAGGCTCTCCATGTTGGATTGAGAGCCACGACCTGAGGGCACAGCCCTCCCTGCTGACCAATTCTATTCCAGACAGACACCAGACAAGAGGCCCCGGGGCACTGGAGCTGGGAGCGCGCTCCTGGGCGGAAGCCAGTCCCAGGATGGAGAGAAGTGACGTCGTGGAAAACAAGCATCCCCCACAGCAGGGGCACGCACGCCTCGGTGAATGTACAGGAGCCAGGCCGCCTGTGCCTTCTGTCCTGAGCTGAAGTTCATGTAGAGAAGTCTGGCCTTTCCCCACCGGGAATGCCTAAGGTCTTAGCAGGTGGCCGTAAGGCACAGTGTGCTGGAGGTGACAATTGGGGTTCCTCAGCATTGTGGGCTTAGGGACAGGAGTCGGAAACACCGAGTGTGGGAAGTGCAAAGGAACACTGTACAAACCTGCGCCCACGAGCCCACCACCCCGAGGTGCGCTCCTGCCCCGATGAGCTCATCACCGCAGGTGCACGCTCCTGCCCCCAATGAGCCCACCACCCCCGGGTGCGCTCCTGCCCCCGATGAGCTCACCACCGCGGGATGCGCGCTCCTGTCCCCAATGAGCTCACCACCCTGGGGTGCGCTCCTGCCCTGACGAGCCCACCACCCCGGGGTGCGCTCCTGCCCTGACGAGCCCACCACCCCGGGGTGCGCTCCTGCCCCCATGAGCCCACCTCTCCGGGGTGCGCTCTTGCCCCTATGAGCCCACCACCCCGGGCTGCGCTCCTGCCCCGATGAGCTCCCCACCCCGGGCTGCGCTCCTGCCCCGATGAGCTCCCCACCACAGGGTACACACTCTGACAAGCCGACCATGGCAGGGTCCTCACTCTAGACCAGCCCACCTAGAGGGTTCCCTCTCCTGACCAGCCCTCCACGGCAGGGTGCCCACTCTGGCCACTTAATTTCCCTGAGGTCTTCTCCTCTGCGTGATGTGATGTGTCTAGTTTAACCAACAACCCCCCTCCCGCATTTTTCCATATCATAAATAACTAGTTGAACCTCCTGATCTGGGTTTTGCACCCACACATCCTGTGAGTGTGGGGACAGCTGAGGTGACGTAGAAGCGCCCCTTGGAAAGCCCTTACTCTCCCGATTTGGAGAGGCACGTCCAAGAGCAGGTTTCCGACCCAGGAGAGGTCAGGGCTGTAGACTCAACTGGGGGCTTTCTTCCGACAAGGGCACTCTGCCGAGTAGTGGGCAAGGACAAAGGGGCCCCCGATTCAAGACAGGCCAGAGGGATCTTAGGAAAGCGCTTGAGCCGAAGATATTTGCAGATGTGGTCTTAAGCCCTGGGGGATTCTCGGAAAATGGGAAAGGTGCCAAAAGCCGTAAGAGAAAGAAAAAGGTGAACCCCAAGAATTACAGATGGCGAGTGTGCAAGACTGTGGCAGCCCGTCACGTGGAAGGTGTTTACACACCCAGGAGAGGCAGGTGCGGCCCTCTGCAGCTTTGCCAAAGGCCCTGGCCGTGGTGATGCTAAATGGCTGCTCCAGAGGCCTCAGCCAGGGCCCCCCGAGCCTGCCGTGGCATGGAGCAGTCACTCCCTGGGACTGTGTCTGACCCCACCCCCAGCCCCGAGCCAGGAGCACATGGGGTCAAGGTCTGGCTTGAGTGTGTCTCTCCTTGTCAGGATCCCCGTCCCGGCACGTTCCAGACGTTGCATTCCTTGGTGAGAAGTGACACCGGCGAGAGGCGAGGAGGCCCCTTGGAGCCTGCTCTGACCCCAGCACCCCCACCCTGCCCTCCCGGAGTCCTGGGTCCTGCCCTGTGAACACTGCCCAGCAGTGCCAGCATGGTGCCTGGGGCGGGAGCCCTAGTGAGTGTGCAGCTGGGACACCGCTCTGAGCTCCTGGCCCTGGCTCTGACTTCCGCCTGGTTAATCGGCAACCAACCACCCCGTGCTGCCCTGCGCAGACTCCGGAGCGCGGCGTCCTGTTCGGCCCTGGCTCGAGGCCAAGACTGAGCAGCTGGCCGCAGCTCCTCCTCTCTGCCTGCTTTCTCCCGCCTCTCTCCTGGCCCTCAGCGGCAAGGAAAACTGATCACAAGCACATTCCTGGCCTAGTCCTGCCCAGCCGAGGGCAGAAATGGCTGCAAGTGGCCGAGGTCTCAGCAGGGCTCTGGGTGCCTCTCGCCGTCCTGCTTGGAGACAAACTCACTTGGAAGCCAGGGGACGCCTGAAGCCTGAGTATGATGCGGTGGTGATAGGAGCAGGTAAAGTGGGTCCGCAGGTGAGGTGGGGAGAAGCTCTGCTCGGAGGCCTGGAGGGGCCCCTCTCCAAGCCCCGCCACTCCCTCTGCTCTGGGCACAAGCTGGTCAGGAGTACGGGCTGAAGTGGGGGGTGCAAACGCCCTTCCGTCTAGAAGTCAGGTGCTCGGGGTTCTGGTGCTGGCTCTGTCACTGACTCGCTGTGTTACCTGGGGCAAACTGTCACCCTCTCCAAACTCTTGAACTTTCCCATCTGGAATGGCAAAAGAGGACTAGGTGAGGGGTTCCTTGTTTTTCTTGCAAAATTGGCTGGAGCCACTTCTCAAAAAGTAAGGGATCTTTTAAGAGTGGACCTGGCACAGCAGACAAGTGAAATCCAGCCAGCCCAGGCACCGTTCTGTCACCACCGCCTCACTGCTGAAGCACCCATCCCCAAGGGGAACCCGAATCATTTCAGGAAGAGCAGAACCGAATCCCAGAGATCCGACTGCATGTCTTCAGGGGATGGCAGCTGCCCGGGCCTTGCACCTCGGACATTTAGGGGTCCGCTGCAGTGACGCTGAGGCACTTGGCTGACCCCATGCACAGGGTATCAAACCCAGCTGGGTGGCCGGGCAAGGTGACTGGGGCCAGGTTCTTTGGGGCCTTCCATCAGCTCACAGCAGTGCATTATTCCCCACCGCCCTTTATATGGCGGACAAAGAGACCGAGAAGACGCTCGTCACCCGCTGCCCGGCCGCGTTTCCGCACACGTCTTCATTTTGCGTGACCTGAGAGCAGTTGTGAGCAGGATGGACGTGAAACGAGCGACACACGAGGATTTATGTCCCGACTTCCTCTGTGCACTGACAGGAATGACTTGGTGTGATCTGATATTTTTCTTTTTTCTCAGAGATTTTTGTCATAGAGTGTGTGGGCTCGTATGAGACAGAGACAGATTGAGACAGTGAGAAAGTGGGTGACCATGCTGCAATCCCTTCTCCATGCTCCTCATGGGATCTTTGGCATGCACCCATGTACACATACCCATTGTGATTTTCTTTTTTTTTTTTGAGAGGTTTTCGCTATAGGGCGCATGCACCAGAAAGAGAGAGAGACAGAGAGATAGAAAGCGAGAAATCACCCCCCAGAGGGGATGGCCACGCCGCAGTCCCTTCTCCTCCATTCTCCTCTCGGGATCTTGGGCACGCACGCACACGCACCCGGCGTGAGTTTAAGCGGCCAGGTCCGGGACTCGAACCATGGTCGACTACGTGGGGAGTCCAGAGACATAGCCATTACGCTAACTGCTGGTCCCCCCAGTGTGATTTTCAAGTCACCAGGTCTGGGACTCAAACCGTGGTTGGCCATGTGGGGATCCAGCCATGTAACCACCACACCAAATTTCCCAACGAAACTTAGTCTGCATTCTTAGCATTTCCCCAGCATTTCATTGAGCCCAGCAATGAATGGAACAGGTCGAGCCCCGCTGTGTATAACATTTGCTGACTCCTGCACGTTCCCGCCACGGCCTTTCTCAGTACCAGCAGGAGGAAAGCCTCCAGGGCAGGGGCACATCCTTGTGGGGACTGTCCACTGTCCAGGCACAGAGGCCAGTGACTGCAAGAGCAGAGGTGACAATCAAATGTAGTGGCGAGTTTTGAGTACCTATTATCTTTGAACCACAAACTTCCTGTGCTGGTGGGATCCAGCTTGCCCCTCCCACTGACTGGACTCAGGAAATGAAGTGCCCCAGGCCTCAGCCTCAGAGAAGCCTCCCTGTCTCCTACTCTTGGTCACAGCTACCCCTGCTGCCCTCTAAGGAAGAAGGTCGAAGCTAGGCACCTGCCAGTGTGAGTGGTCTCAGCTTGCGGCTCTTCCATTACAGTCTCTGACTGCCCAGCACCCATCAAGCCTGGTTTAAGGGCGTTCCAGGCCTGAGTAGGTTCTCTCCTGAGTCCTTGAAGTCACACTGGTCATGTTTGCCAAACTGAAGATGACCCTAACGGAGTCACTGAATGTGCCTAAGAACCACCCAAGGACTTTCTTAAAATACAGGTTCCTGGGCCTTCTGCCTGGAACTCCAAGGATCCCGCAGCTGGGAGGCTGGGAGGCGACTCTGGCAGCGAGCACATCGACCCAACCAGCACTGGGAGTGAGTCTGATGCAGGCGGCTGCAGAGGCCGCGCTCAGGGCCCAGGGTACCCATTACAGGGGCCCCTGGGGTAGACCTGGGGGGTAGCTGAGCCCACAGCTTAAGGCCCCCTTGGTGGGACAAGGGAGGTCACCAGAAGCCACAGGTCACCAGGACCTGGGGAGGGAAGGTCCTCCTCACCCGAGGCCTGTTTGTGCAGACACTTGCTCACTAAACTGGACTCCATGCGTGGAAGGCTTGATTCGTCTTCCGAGGTGGATGACCAGCACCAATTAAAAGGCCAATAGCTACCGTCCGTGCGGCCTATGCTGGGTCCCGTGCTGTGCGTGTATTAGCACTTACCCTCCCGAGACTGCAGGTCCCGGCACCCTCTCTGCTTCACATGTAAAGAAGCTCGAGGCTCGTGGCAGCTAAATGGCTCCCCGCAGCCCCTGGCTTGGTGAATAGCAGAAGCCAGGTTGAGCCCAGGACCGTCTGCCTGGAATTCGTACACATCTGAGCGAGAAGGGCTTTTCACACTGCAGGCGCAGGCCATTCATAAGTCCCAACCAGCACGGTTTTTTTTAACTTTCTTAGGAAAATTCTTGAAAGAACATAAAAGTAGATAGTATGTCAACCAGCACTTTTAAAATGAAATATAACCAAATAGGTTACCACCTGCTTATCACGTGGCAAGGGTGTAAATTCCTGAAGAAAACTTCCGTTTCTGGGAAGTGCCTGTACGTAGACATGTGGGTAGGCCAGGCCATGGTCTACAACGGGTTTCTTCCTGTGGATCAGAGTCTACGGAGTTTGAAGAAGAGTTTTAAAGATTCCTTTAGTGGAAGGGAAGTTGGCTCAGTGACCTCTAAAATTCTGGGCTTTTCCACGTGGGAAACTTAAAATCACCTCAGCCCTGAAGAAATGCACCCTATCGGTCATTGCTGCTCCTCTGTGGGTGTTTGTCAAACGAAGAGCTGAGGGTTTGTTAGAGTCCACACCGGGCCCAGGTCGGAGCTCGGACAACCCGGGCATCGACAGCCACCTTCAAGGACACGCAGTGACTCTACAGCCAGAGAGCAGCGCAGGCCAGC
>NW_006160052.1:3556895-3559521 GCF_000334495.1 Tupaia belangeri chinensis | reverse complement strand
AGGAATTCTACAACACCTTCTGCGTTTCTCTGGAGAGTCAGGAGAGGAGGAGAGGGCTGGCCCGGGACCCATGCACCCAGTGTGGATCTGAGACCACCTAGGTCAGAATTATGCATGCTGTGAGGCTCCAGGTCCAGGCCCCACGTCCGCCCTGTTGAGTAGCCTGTCTGGGAGGGGGTCTGGGAATCGACATAGACAAGACTCCCCTCTCCCGAAAGCCGGAGAGGCACTCACTACCCGCGGACGTGCTGCGGAACAGGGGATGCCAAAGCGAAGTTCCCCCAGCACGGGCGCCCTCCCGATGGCTGGGAAGAACAGGCCACGTAAGATCAGTTTGCCCGATCAGCTGGTGCTGACGCACTCCCAGTTTCCTCAGCACAAGTGACGCCTGTGTGCGTTTAATGACTTTGTTTTGGAACACTGGGACGGACGGGGACAGCCCTCTGTGACTAAAGCCTTCATGGACACATGTGCCCATCACGAAGCATGAGCACCTTGTGACAGCAGCCGTGCCATGAGCAGCACCCTCCTGTGGCCGGTTATTCTGGGCCAGACCAGGGACTCACGGCGCCCAGACCAGGTGCCGACCAGGCCTCACCCCCTGCCCACCAGGGAGACTGGGAGGCTGCCTCAGACCGGGCCTTCTGCTTCTCCCCAAGTGACGGGGACCCCAGTGACGGTTCCACCCACTGATGACCATGGACTTGTCCTGTCCTCTCCCTCCTGCCTGGAGTCACTGACCTGGCCAGGGGGACAGGGCTATTGTGAAGCCAGGGCAAAAACCAGTTTCCTGGCTCTTCCCTAAATGCTGTTCCAGCATCTGAGGGTGTGTGTGTGGGAGGTTGTCCCCGAGGACCTCACTGGACTTGGGGACAGGGTGGGTGCCAAGCTCTTGGAGGACTGTGCTGTCTGCGCTGACCAGTGACGCTCTCCTCCCTCCCCCGTCTCTTGCAGGACACAATGGGTTGGTGGCTGTGAGTACCTCCCTGTGGCCCACCTCACCGGCTCTGGGTGTGTGGCTCTTAGGTGTGGGGAGGAGCCCAGGAGGGGGAAGGATCAGGACCCGGGCAAGCAGCCTCAGGTGGGGTTTGTGGCATCCGCAGTCAGCTACAGAGGACAGCATGGCCCCTTCCAGCCCTTGCTTAGTGTGCCTGGGCCTCCGGAAGTCAGGGGCCTTCCAGAAGCAGCGTCATAGGGACGTGACGACAAGGTGGAAACAGACCCCCGGCACGGCCTGGGTGCGGGTGGGAGCCTGGGGTCAGGCTCGCGGGGCTGCCGGGGCCCTCAGACTCGAGCTTACGGCTGGTCCTGGTGCACATCCCCATGGGCCCCAGCTGGGGGCTGGCCACGTCCCTCCCTGGAGCACAGAGCTGCACCCTCATCCAAGTTAAGGTGGGCAGGGCCACCTCTGACCACCATGAACCTCTAGCAGGCCAGGCCATGGAGGGAAGGCAAGGCCACGGGACAAACGCGGCACGTCCTCCTGAAGCCGGGCAGCTCTGGAGCATCAGCAGGGGGCCTAGGGAGACCACGGCGCGGAGGGCTCATGCTAAGCCTTAGTGGGAGACCACGGGCGCTGAGGGCTCATGCTAAGCCTTAGTGGGAGACCACGGGCGTGGAAGGCTCATGCTAAGCCTTAGTGGGAGACCACGGGTGCAGAGGGCTCATGCTAAGCTTAGTGGGAGACCACGGGTGCAGAGGGCTCATGCTAAGCTTAGTGGGAGACCACTGGTGCGGAGGGCTCATGCTAAGCCTTAGCGGGAGACCACAGCACAGAGGGCTCATGCTAAGCCTTAGTGGGAGACCACGGGCGCTGAGGGCTCATGCTAAGCCTTAGTGGGAGACCACAGGCGCGGAGGGCTCATGCTAAGCCTTGATACTGACCCGATGAACCGGTTCCACTCAGACCTCTTTCAGGGGACCTTCGGGAACTCGATCGATGAGCAATTTAAAATATTTATTTATATTACTGTAAGCACGGGTTCGCCTCCCGGCTCAGCCACTTTCCATAAAGGCGAGTCACAGCCTCCCAGAAACACAGTAAAACAGGCATAAGAGCACCACCCTCACGGGGCTGACGGGAGGTAACACGCTTCCTGCCAGCATGCGGCACACGCAGACTTCCACGGCTGGCTCCTGGGACGGAGGTGTCCAGCCCAAGGACAGCGAGGGTTAATGCCCTTCAGCCAGAGACTACGAGAAACACCCCTGGGCCTGACCGAGCTGGCTTTCTTGCCCTGGCAGTGAGGGAGAACATGCCATGGGGAGTCTCGGCCTGTGTCCGTAAGAAGTGTTGGACAGAACCTACGGTGGGGTTTGAGCCATCATCCTTAGTTGGAGGCCTGGGGGAGGGTCTCACAATGGAGGGGGCTGCTCCGGTCAGGCACTGTCAGAAAGCAGCGACGACCCTGCCTCAGAGCTGCACGTGAACACGGCCGTAACCACTCGCCTGGCCGTGGGAGACGGGGTTTGGGTTTCTGTGGGTGGCACTGAGACCTTGCTTGGACCGAACTGTGCTTGTTCTATCTCATTTTATCACGGTCTCAGGGTAACCGTCCTGTTGGAGGTTGTCACTGTGACATAGTTTATGCCTTTTTTTTTTTTTTTTTTTTTTTTTTCATGTGGC
>NW_006160052.1:3554959-3556778 GCF_000334495.1 Tupaia belangeri chinensis | reverse complement strand
GGCACGCACGCACACGTGTCCGGTGTGAGTTTAACCCACCAGGTCCGGGACTCAAACTGCAGTTGACTGCGTGGGAGTCCAACGACATAGCCATTACGCCAACTGCTGGTCCCAACATAGTTTATGTCTAGTAGGAAAATAGCGAGGCTTACCTCTGCATGCCAGCCCAGCTTCCATAGTCAGGGCCTGCCGTTTCTCTTCCTCAGGAGGGTAGAGCCTGGGTCCAGGCCGCCTGGGTTCCATTCCCAACACCTGTGTTCGTCAGCTCTGTGAGCCTCAGGCAAGCTGTTAACCTCATGGAGCCTCGGTTTTCTCATCCGTAAATGGGAAGAATTTAGGCTTGTGGGTGGGGTGGATTGAATGAGACGACGCACCCACTGTGTCTGGCACACAATAGTTGCCAAGTGAACTTTTTACAAAGTCTGGCTTCTGAACGACACCATCTCTGGGTGTCCACGGCGGGGGAAAGACCAGCGTTTTAGATCTATAGACTCATGACCATTCAATTCTAAACAATATTGATTGGGTTCCCACCAGGTCTGGAAAAAAATTAATAGGACCCCTGCATCATCTGCTCCCTGAAATAAGCTCTGCTGTGACTGCAGCTGCGTTTATCATGCATCCCCTGCATCATCTGCTCCCTGAAATAAGCTCCTCTGAGACTGCAGCTGTGTTTATCATGCACGCCCACGTGCCAGGCACCGTTTAGCCCCTTTGGGGACCGGCTCAGTTAATCTCACAGCAGCGCCCCTACGAACATCAGCCTCATTTTTGCACATGAGGAAACCGAGGCCAGATGGAGCAGGAACTGAGGCTGCAGAGGGAGGGCGAGGAGGGGAGCCGGAGCAGCTCCGCAGGAACACATGCAGCCCCGGCGCTGTCTCTCGGGTGTCCTGAGGGGGATGAAGCCTGCTCCCACCTGCAGGGGAGGCACGCGGGCAAGGTGGGCAGGGTGCAGGGAGCTCCCGGGCCTCCAGGAGGGATGGTCCGCTTTAGCTGGGAAGCAGAGGGGCAGGAGCAGGCATGTTGGGTCTGAGAAGACACCTGGGCCAGGCAGGAGTGGCAGTGAGAAGCAGAGGGAATAGCATTCCTGGAGGCAGGAGCAGGGGCCACCGGTGGCAAGCAGCACGAAGACGTGACCCTGGATAAAGGGAGCGCCCGTGTCCCCTACCCGCCGCCAGGCCGCGTACCTGCAGAGACTGGGGGTGAACACGGTGGTCTTCGAGAGGCGCCATGTGATCGGAGGTGCCGCTGTCACGGAGGAGATCGTCCCAGGTGAGCCCCCCGTGGTGTGGGGAGCAGGGGAGGAGCCCGCTGCTGACGGTCTTCATCCGATTCTGTTCCAGGGTTTAAGTTCTCCAGAGCGTCCTACCTCCTCAGCCTGCTGCGACCACAGATTTACACCGACTTGGAGCTGAAGGTAGACCCCCGTGGCAGGATGGTGGGTGGAGGGAGGGCCAGTTCCATCTCCCACCTGAGGTCTCTCTCTCTCCTGTCTCAGGGCTCATCTGTTCCACGTGGTTTTGCCATTATTGGGTGGTCGGAAAAGCCTGGTGTATTTTCCCATGTTTTTCTGTGCAAAAATGCATCATGACTTTTCTGACAACCCAATACATTCCCACACATGGATTGGGTATTCAAAACTGGGAAATTTCACGGAAAAACTGGACCTCTTTTGGAGAATGAGTTTTGTCCACATTCTACGTGGTGGTACTTGGCTGGTGCCTTGGCAGGGCCAGGAGCTCCCAACTCTGTCCCTGTCACTTCCTGGTGACTTTTTTTTTTTTTTTTTTTTTTTGGCCCCCGTAGAGCCCTCACC
>NW_006160052.1:3545519-3554546 GCF_000334495.1 Tupaia belangeri chinensis | reverse complement strand
GGGCGAGGAGGGGAGCCGGAGCAGCTCCGCAGGAACACATGCAGCCCCGGCGCTGTCTCTCGGGTGTCCTGAGGGGGATGAAGCCTGCTCCCACCTGCAGGGGAGGCACGCGGGCAAGGTGGGCAGGGTGCAGGGAGCTCCCGGGCCTCCAGGAGGGATGGTCCGCTTTAGCTGGGAAGCAGAGGGGCAGGAGCAGGCATGTTGGGTCTGAGAAGACACCTGGGCCAGGCAGGAGTGGCAGTGAGAAGCAGAGGGAATAGCATTCCTGGAGGCAGGAGCAGGGGCCACCGGTGGCAAGCAGCACGAAGACGTGACCCTGGATAAAGGGAGCGCCCGTGTCCCCTACCCGCCGCCAGGCCGCGTACCTGCAGAGACTGGGGGTGAACACGGTGGTCTTCGAGAGGCGCCATGTGATCGGAGGTGCCGCTGTCACGGAGGAGATCGTCCCAGGTGAGCCCCCCGTGGTGTGGGGAGCAGGGGAGGAGCCCGCTGCTGACGGTCTTCATCCGATTCTGTTCCAGGGTTTAAGTTCTCCAGAGCGTCCTACCTCCTCAGCCTGCTGCGACCACAGATTTACACCGACTTGGAGCTGAAGGTAGACCCCCGTGGCAGGATGGTGGGTGGAGGGAGGGCCAGTTCCATCTCCCACCTGAGGTCTCTCTCTCTCCTGTCTCAGGGCTCATCTGTTCCACGTGGTTTTGCCATTATTGGGTGGTCGGAAAAGCCTGGTGTATTTTCCCATGTTTTTCTGTGCAAAAATGCATCATGACTTTTCTGACAACCCAATACATTCCCACACATGGATTGGGTATTCAAAACTGGGAAATTTCACGGAAAAACTGGACCTCTTTTGGAGAATGAGTTTTGTCCACATTCTACGTGGTGGTACTTGGCTGGTGCCTTGGCAGGGCCAGGAGCTCCCAACTCTGTCCCTGTCACTTCCTGGTGACTTTTTTTTTTTTTTTGGCCCTCGTAGGATCCCTACCTGAAGTCGTGCTTCCTGTCTTGGGGCCTGCACCCTGCCTTTGCCCTCGGTTGACTTTGAACCTGTTGTCCTTCTTGGCAGCTCGAGCAAGAGGTTGGGTTCAGACTTTCACCTCTACCGGCTCCCGGACTGTTCTAAGGGAACCCCGAGGACTCTCCTCGGCCCCTTGTTTACTGCTTTTAGCCTGGGAACCTTTGGTCAAGGTCTACCAGCTCTGCCACCCTCCCAGGGTCCTACACCCCTGCCTTTGTCATCATGCCTCCTTCACCATGTCCCGGAGGCTGACTTAGCTTCCGCCTGCTTGGTGTCCGTGTCACCTGCCATGCAGACAAAGGATCTCAGTGTCATTCATGCAAGCCACTGCTGCGCACCTTGGCACCCCTCTGACCTTGATTCGTATTTGAAATAAGCCGTTCAGACCCTGCTCACAGCTCTTTGGCTGCTCTGGTTGGTTTATAGAGATGAGTTCTGAGAACGAGGTCCCTTCTGCAGAAGTGCAGTGAAGAAAGAGTTCACTGAGCTCCTGAGAGAACAAGGAAGAGTATGTGCTGGTACCAGGGTGGGACGAAGTCTCGCCAAGGCCTGGAACGTGTCCCTGGCTTCCGTCCTTGGCACACTGTAGCGGAAGGCGGTTTGTAAATGCACTAGTTATTCAGAGCAGATGCTGGCGAGCAGAGGGAAGCTGACCCTTCTTTTGACGACTCTTACTTATGATAACTCAGGATCACAGAATAAAGATTTCTGCATGGTCAGAAAAAGCTACTCATTTGTAGATGGTATTTGCCAGGGTGTTCCTTAACTAGGATCTCCCAGGTAAAGTGAGAGTATGCTTTACCCTCTGACCTGGGGCCTTATTAACAGGAGAATGGCTCTTAGATCAAGGGAGAGAACAGCACTGCTGTGTGATGCATGGCACTAGCCCTACCTGGAGAAGAGCCTTGGTTTTACAGGACATCGCCAGTCTGGACGCTTCCACCTGGAGGGCAAAGCTTTTTCCTGGACTATGTTGTTTCCAAAACTGACAATGAAGCGGCTTGCTCTGTCTTGTCTCGGGCTCCGAGCTTTAATGCGCTGTCTCAGATGAGCCTCGCCTGTGAGATGACAATGTTACATTTGTCCCCATCCTACCACCAGGGAACGGAGGTCCGGGGAGCTGGGCTCAAGTGGCTGGAAAGTGAGGGAGAATTCGAACCAAGGGCTGAGTGCTCCCTGCTCTTGTGCTCTGGCGGGCTGCTCGGGCACCGTGCCCGGATACTCTCGGGGCTCACCGACCTCCAGCCCTTTGCAGCACACAGTAGACATGGTCATAGACTAGACCCCCCGGCCCCCAGCTCTAACCCAGGGACACTGGGGGACAACAGTTACAGCACTGAACTGGCTGGTTCTAATCCCTGCTCCACCATTCACCGCTTTTCTCCCAGAGCCTTATCCTGTGAGCCGAACCTCGTACACTGCTGTGCCCATGCGCGAGACTGCGTCATTAGCACAGAACCCAGTGCCCAGGGAGTGCTCAGAGACCGTCAGCCATTCATGTTAATCCCACTTGGCAGCTGAGAAAACAGACTCCAGAAAGATGAGGCAGCCTACCAGGGACCTGTGGCCAGTGCCTGCCCCTCCGACCTTGCCATGTCCAGGGCACACTCACTCAGACTGAGCCTTGGCCACTGCCCTCTACCCTCACCTTGAGCCAGAGAGCACCCGGCCCCCTGCAGGACCTCACCGGGCCTGCCAGCCCATCCCGGTCTCCATACGCTATCAAAGCAATGGCTGGACTGGCTCAGCTCTGTCCTGGCTGCCCAGGTGGCGAGTTGGCCTCCACAGTGGCTCCGTGTGAAGTGGTGGATCTGGGTATGGAGGGGGGGGATCTGCAGCTGTGGAGTCCATTGTTCCCCATCATCTGGCAGCCCCCTCCTCCACCTTGACTCAGAGCCGGAGGCACCCCCTGTGCTCCCTCCCTTCCCTCACTAGCCTGTGCTAGTTCCTGTGCAGAGCTCCGACTCAGGCAGGGCCGGAGGATCGTCCTTTCCACAGCATTCTCAGGTCATTCTGACACGGGAGTCCCCCGGAGCCCCACTTTGAGAACCATGCCCCTCCAACCTCTCCTCTCTCATCCTTCTCCACGATTTCCAGCCCGACCCCGTGCATGCTGAGAAAGCTCCTGGGCAACTCGGGAAGGGCTTCGTTTTGCTTGTGTCTTGAGAGGAGACCTGCCGGACCCGGCGAGTCTCCTGGATCTAATCCCGCGGTTACTTAGCATTCTTCTTCTTAGTCTGACTCCACATATTTGAAATCATCAAGGATGACAAAGGCTGCGTTTATCACAGGAAGTCCTGGAATTAGACGAAAAATTATTCATGTTCAATTAGTGAAACTTGAAATAACTCTGAGTTCCTCTCGAGTTCCTTGTTGGGGGATTATTGATGCATTCACTCAGGAACTGTTCCCATGCACTAGCTCCGTGCCAGCTCTGGGAGAAGCCCTGGGGGAGATGGCAGGCAAGGGTTCTGCTCTTAGCAAGAGAACTTTGGGTAGAGGTCGATGCTAAGAAGGAAAACGAAGCAGTCTGGGGGCAGACGTGGCCGGCGCTCAGACACAGTGACTCTGAGCTGGCCCCACGGGAAGGGCCCGGGTGTGTGTGCAGAGACCTCCACAGGAACGGCCTAGGTGTGTGTGCAGAGACCTCCCTGACGAGGCCAGGTAGACACGTGCCCATGATCCAGGGCTCACTGGGGCTGGAGCTGGGGAGTGGATCATGGCTTCCCCGTTCTCCATACGCTATCAAAGCAATGGCTGGACTGGCTCAGCTCTGTCCTGGCTGCCCAGGTGGCGAGTTGGCCTCCACAGTGGCTCCGTGTGAAGTGGTGGATCTGGGTATGGAGGGCGGAGCTCTGCAGCTGTGGAGTCCATTGTTCCCCATCATCTGGCAGCCCCCTCCTCCACCTTGACTCAGAGCCGGAGGCACCCCCTGTGCTCCCTCCCTTCCCTCACTAGCCTGTGCTAGTTCCTGTGCAGAGCTCCGACTCAGGCAGGGCCGGAGGATCGTCCTTTCCACAGCATTCTCAGGTCATTCTGACACGGGAGTCCCCCGGAGCCCCACTTTGAGAACCATGCCCCTCCAACCTCTCCTCTCTCATCCTTCTCCACGATTTCCAGCCCGACCCCGTGCATGCTGAGAAAGCTCCTGGGCAACTCGGGAAGGGCTTCGTTTTGCTTGTGTCTTGAGAGGAGACCTGCCGGACCCGGCGAGTCTCCTGGATCTAATCCCGCGGTTACTTAGCATTCTTCTTCTTAGTCTGACTCCACATATTTGAAATCATCAAGGATGACAAAGGCTGCGTTTATCACAGGAAGTCCTGGAATTAGACGAAAAATTATTCATGTTCAATTAGTGAAACTTGAAATAACTCTGAGTTCCTCTCGAGTTCCTTGTTGGGGGATTATTGATGCATTCACTCAGGAACTGTTCCCATGCACTAGCTCCGTGCCAGCTCTGGGAGAAGCCCTGGGGGAGATGGCAGGCAAGGGTTCTGCTCTTAGCAAGAGAACTTTGGGTAGAGGTCGATGCTAAGAAGGAAAACGAAGCAGTCTGGGGGCAGACGTGGCCGGCGCTCAGACACAGTGACTCTGAGCTGGCCCCACGGGAAGGGCCCGGGTGTGTGTGCAGAGACCTCCACAGGAACGGCCTAGGTGTGTGTGCAGAGACCTCCCTGACGAGGCCAGGTAGACACGTGCCCATGATCCAGGGCTCACTGGGGCTGGAGCTGGGGAGTGGATCATGGCTTCAAGGCCCTCGTGGGTGTGCTGTCTTTCTGTCTCTCTCTGTCCCTTTCACTCATGAAAGAAATAAATATACTTGAAAGAAAGAAAGGAAGAAAATTGGGACCAGCAGATGGCGTAATGGCTATATCCCTGGACTCCCATGTAGTCGACCGCAGTTCCAGTCCTGGACCCGGTGGCTTAAACTCATGCCGGGTGCGTGTGCGTGCGTGCCCAAGATCCCAAGAGGAGAATGGAGGAGAAGGGATTGCTGTGTGACCATCCCCCCGGGGGGGTGATTTCTCACTTTCTGTCTCTGTCTTTCTGGCGAGTGCACACACCCCTAGAGCAAAACCTCTCCGCAAAAAAAAAAAAAAGAAAGAGAAAAAAAAAAAAAAGAAGAAAGAGAAAGAAAAAGAAAGGAAGGAAGAAAACATAAAAGCAATGTGATAGAGAGTGGAGGTGCCAGCCTAGGCAGTACCAGGAAGTCCTCCTAGAGGAGCTGACATTTGAATGGGAAGGCGTCACTAGCCAGCACAGAGAGGGCTCCACCCGAGGGAAGAGGCGGTGGACAGGCCGCGGGGGCACAAGCAGAGGAAGGTTGTATGCTCGTGCAGGGGCAGGGAGCAGCAGAGGGGATGGGAGGGCCTGGCAGGCCTGAGGAAGGAGCTGCACTTTATCCCCACGGAGTGGGAAGCGTGTTGCGATTAATTGGGAGGCGGAGGGATGAGATTCACAACATTTCTAAAGATCAGTCTGCCTGCTGGCTCGTGCGGGTGGTGGCAGCTCAGGATGAGGGGCAGCAGACATGGAGGGAAGTGGCCGCCTTCTGCAGCATGAGTTGCCATGAGCTGCAGTGGGTGGGAGCGAGGGTAAGGGTCAGAGCGAGCTAGGAAGTCCGCAGGCTGCCAGAGCTCCCCGTATCCAGAAGACCATGTTGGAGGTGCCTCCCACTCAGAGTCAGAGATTTCTCCATCTTAGTTTTGAAAGGTCCCTGGCCGGCCACCAGCCCAAACCCCTGCCGAGGCTAGAGTTGCCTCCACGGGACACTCAGGGCTGCAGGGTCCCGCCCGCCTGAATGCTTCTGACGTAGTCTTCTGATATCAGTGTCACTGTGCTTCCCTGAAAGTTCCGCTCATCGACTCAGTCCTCTGGGGCCACGCCTTGTCTGTGACGTAGCAATCCTTCGATCTTCCACGGAAGACTTACTGATCGCACTGCGGGTCAGCAGTGGGCAACATGGACCCTGACCTCAGAGTTTACATTCTACGGTGGGAGGTGGACGGAGCTGAGTATCTAATTAGCCATGTGGGGATACGTGTTTTGGAGGAAAACGAAGCAGGGTTTGGAGAAAGGCAGTGCTGGAGTGGTCTCTCTGCTGATGGGGTCATCAGATGTCCCTAGACAGCGGGACAGTAAGTCTGCTCCACGTCTGACCCCGCACTGCTTCGTGGAAGTAGCACAGACCACCAGTTTCGCTGTGCCCCTTTGATTTTTTTTCTTTTTTTGAGAGAGATTTTGCTAAAGGGCGTGTGTGCTCGACAGAGAGACAGAGAGACAGAAAGTGAGAAGTCACCTCCAAGGGGGGATGGCCATGCCGTCATCCTTTCTCCTCCATTCTCTTCTTGGGATTTTGGGCATGCACGCACACATGCCTGGCATTTGTTTTAATCTGCTGGGTCCAGGACTCGAACCACAGTCAACTATGTGGGAGTCCAGCAACGTAACCATTATGCCATCTGCTCTCTGTGTCTCCTTTAAAGAAGTAGATGTGCTCTTGGGAAGTTCTGTGTTCTGGCCAAATATTTGTAAATCACATCATATTTTAAACGTGTCAAGGGGACTTCCATTGAAAGTGACTCTGGAGTAAATGAGTCTGTAAAGTAAATACAATTTTTTTTGATGTGAATAATTTATCTACCTTGTAAGTATGGATTTTCACATAACCGTTGCTTTATTGGGTCTTTCTAAGGTTTAATTATTTATTTCTGAAGTGGGGCAGTTATAGACTGTGCTGAGAGCCAGGGCTTGGGAGTCACAATGAAGTGGCTTTGAAACCCAGCCCCACCTCCCGAAGTGACTTGGGACGAGTTATCAAACTCCCCGAGCCTCCGTTGTTACACTGGTACAAAAGGGGTGATGATGCTTACAGAGCTGTTGCAAGAAACCACTGTAAACCACAGACCAGGCCCTGGTGTGGAGTAAGCATGGTGTGATGTGGTGTGGTATGGCATGGCGTGGTATGGCGTGGTGTGCCGTGGTGTGGCACTGAACCAGTATGATCTATTACTGGTCCCTGGGCAAGATGGATTTTTATAAACTTATTAAAAAATAGGCCAGGCCCACAGAGCTGGTGTGCACTCAGACACCTAGACGGTCGCACGGACAGTGGAGACCACAGGTCCTCTAACACGTGGCCTATGCTCTTTGTGTCCTGCAGAAACACGGGCTGCGGCTCCATCTTCGAAACCCCTACTCCTTCACCCCCATGCTGGAAGAGGGCACAGGGCACAAGGGCCCCAGGTCCCTTCTGCTGGGCACAGACACGGCAGAAAACCAGAGGCAGATCGCCCAGTTCTCACGGAAGGATGCCCAGGTAGGGAAGTGCCCGGCGACAGCCTAGTGACACCTCTCCCTCACCAGCCCACAGGCCTGGCAGGAAGGACACGTTGTCATGGGGTGTCAAAGCCACAAGGCCTTGGACAGGCCACCCCTCCTTTCCAGGAGCCCCCCATCTGCTGGCCTTTGGTGGCAGGCACTGTGGCCGGAAGGGGAAGGACGACAGAGGTTAAGACCAGGACGTGGGAGCCCTCAGACCTGGGTGTATTCAGTGCGAGGCACTGTCCAGGCCGTCTCCCCATTCTGAACCCAACAGGGACCCACTGCATGTGCTCGCATAGCGTGTGCTCACATAGCTTGTGCTCACATAGCGTGTGCTCACATAGCATGTGCTCGCATAGCTTGTGCTCACATAGCTTGTGCTCACATAGCGTGTACTCACATAGCATGTGCTCGCATAGCGTGTGCTCACATAGCTTGTGCTCACATAGCATATACTCACATAGCATGTGCTCGCATAGCTTGTGCTCACATAGCATGTACTCACATAGCGTGTACTCACATAGTGTGTGCTCACATAGCTTGTGCTCACATAGCGTGTACTCACATAGCATGTGCTCGCATAGCTAGTGCGTGTACTCACATAGCTTGTGTTCACATAGCGTGTACTCACATAGCGTGTACTCACATAGCGTGTGCTCGCATAGCTTGTGCTTACATCATGTGCTCACATCGTGTGCTCACATTGTGTGCATGTATAGCGTGTACTCACATAGCATGTGCTCACATCGTGTGCTCACACAGTGTGTGATCGCATAGTGTGTGCTCACATCGTGTGCTCACATAGCGTGTGCTCGCATAGTGTGTGCTCACATAGTGTGTGCTCACATCATGTGCTCACATAGTGTGTGCTCACATAGCGTGTGCTCACATAGTGTGTGCTCGCATAGTGTGTGCTCACATAGCATGTGCTCGCATAGCGTGTACTCACATAGCATGTGCTCGCATAGCGTGTACTCACATAGCATGTGCTCGCATAGCGTGTACTCACATAGCATGTGCTTGCATAGCTAGTGCTCACATAGCGTGTACTCACATAGCTTGTGTTCACATAGCGTGTACTCACATAGCGTGTACTCACATAGCGTGTGCTCGCATAGCTTGTGCTTACATCATGTGCTCACATCGTGTGCTCACATTGTGTGCATGTATAGCGTGTACTCACATAGCATGTGCTCACATCGTGTGCTCACATAGCGTGTGCTCGCATAGTGTGTGCTCACATAGTGTGTGCTCACATAGTGTGTGCTCACATCGTGTGCTCGCATAGTGTGTGCTCACATAGCGTGTACTCACATAGCGTGTGCTCGCATAGTGTGTGCTCGCATACCGTGTGCTCACATAGTGTGTGCTCACATAGTGTGTGCTCACATAGCATGTGCTCACATCGTGTGCTCACATAGCGTGTGCTCTCATAGCGTGTGCTCACATTGTGTGCTCACATAGCATGTGCTTGCATAGCATGTGCTCACATAGCGTGTGCTCGCATAGTGTGTGCTCACATAGTGTGTGCTCACATAGCGTGTACTCACATAGCTTGTGCTCACATAGTGTGTACTCACATAGCGTGTGCTCGCATAGTGTGTGCTCGCATAGTGTGAGCTCACATAGCGTGTGCTCGCATAGTGTGTGCTCACATCGTGTGCTCACATAGCGCCTGCTCGCAT
>NW_006160052.1:3542730-3545220 GCF_000334495.1 Tupaia belangeri chinensis | reverse complement strand
CATAGTGTGTGCTCACATAGCGTGTGCTCACATCGTGTGCTCGCATAGTGTGTGCTCACATAGCATGTGCTCGCATAGTGTGTGCTCACATTGTGTGCTCACATAGCGTGTGCTCGCCGTCGCCCTCCCTGCTTATAGACAGAGCTCCAGGGTTATTCGTAAGAAATACAGCAAAGCCAAGAAGGACCAGGGAGGGACCATCTGAGCCAATTAAGGATAGGCCGAGCTGGGCCAGGAACTCAGGACAAGGTGTGATAAATATCCATTCAGCGTGGCACCAGTTCCCTGGCAGCGCATGGCTGCGGCTTCCATGAGGCCGTGCAGGTCTGATGGGAGGAAGGCCACACCCTGCTGGAAAGTGCATGTTGTCTTCTTGGGACTGCAGTCTGGGGACCTGACAGGCGGCTTTGTCTAGATGAGCCCTTGAAAGACAAGCGGACCTGACGTGACTGGTTCTGCAGGGAAAGGAAGATTCTTCAAATGGCTGTTTCTATACCAGGCCTAGATACAGGCATTAAATCAGATCTCAGCGGAGATGCTTTTCTAAGAACCAGAGTTCAGGGACGTAATGGCTCTGTCGCTGGACTCCCATGTAGTCGACCACGGTTCAAGTCCCCGACCCGGTGGCTTAAACTCACATCTAGAGCATATGCATGCGTGCCCAAGATCCCGAGAGGAGAATGGAGGAGAAGGGATTGTGGCTTGGCCATCCCCCCGGGGAGTGATTTCTCACTTTCTGTCTCTCTGTCTCTCTCAGTCTGTCTGGCGAGCACACGCGCCCTATAGCAAAAACCTCTCCAAAAAACAAAATAAAAAAGAAAGAAAACCAGAGTTTATACAAGCCATGCACATCACTTGTGCTGTGTTAATCTACTGCCAGGCCAAAGCTAGAGAACCCCAGACTCAAACTTATCTCTTTGACCAGCAGTTTTCAGACCTTTCCAAAACAGCAGTTTCTGGTGATCAGAATCACTTGGGGAGCTTAGCTTGCTTGCTTGCTATTTTTTTTTCCCTAAATTTTGCTAGAGGGTGTGTGCACTAACCAGAGAGAGAGAGAGAGTACTGGAGAGAGAGAGTGAGAGAGAGAGTGAAAAAGCACCCCAAGGGGGGGATGGCCACACCACAGTCCCTTCTCCATTTCTCTTTTGGGGATTTTGGGTGCACACGCACATGCCCGGCATTCTTTTCCCAAAGCCACTGGGTCCAGGACTTCAACTGTGCTGGCCCCCAAAGCTGAGCTTTTTTTGGAGAGGTTTTTGCTATAGGGCGCATGCACTCGCCAGAAAGACAGAGAGACAGAAAGAGAGAAATCACCCCCCAAGAGGATGACCACGCCACAATCCCTTCTCCTCCATTCTCCTCTCAGGATCTTGGGCACACACACACATGTGCCCGGCGTGAGTTTAAGCCACCGGGTCTGGGCCTTGAACCGTGGCTGATTACATGGGAGTCCAGCAATATAGCCACTATGCCAACGCTGGTCCCGGGCTAAGCTTTCTTAAAGCACTTTGCAAGGATTTGTGCAGTGACTGGAGAGCTGCCTGCTCTGCTCCAAATCCTGCCCAGTGCAGACGTCCCAGGGAGGATGCAGGGACGGTGGCCCCATGGGGCTCCAGATGGCGTGGCCTTACTCAGAGTTCTGTTCCAGGCCTTTCCCAGGTATGAGGAGTTCATGGGTCGCTTGGCCTTAGCCGTCGACCCTCTGCTGGATGCAGCCCCTGTGGACATGGCGGCCTTCCAGCATGGCTCCTTGCGACAAAAGTTCCGGTCGCTCTCCACCTTGAAGCCCCTGCTGAAGGCAGGTGAGTCCGAAGTGCAGGTGCTGGGCCCAATGAGTGCGTGTCACTGAGAAGAGCCGTTGTCTCAGCACCGGGACGCAGGCCTGCCCGCCCATGCCCCTTCCACCTGCGATCAGCGAACAGGCTGTGATCAGCCTCGGGCGCTGGAGCACTCACCGAGAAGGCACCTCACCGGGCACGCCCCACGTGGAACCGAGACAACAGCCCGTGCACAAGTTTATTTAGAAGAGTGATCCCAGGGCACAAAGCGGGGAGAGGAGGCGTGCAACTGGGCAGAGGGAGTGCCAGTACCAGGAGTGTCGCCGTGCTGGCCACCGCTCTGGGCGACGAGGTGCCAACCCTGGCGGGCCCCCTGTAACCCTATGACGTACTCAAGGATGGTTTCTGGGAGAAGGAAAGGAAAGCATTTATCCTCCGGTTCTGTCCCCCATTGGTCAAGGGCTGCCCCATGGGGTGTTAACTCCCACACTCTGGGTACCATGGAGCTGCCCGTGAGGGTCTTAACATGGTGCCAGAGAAGCCCCAGGGAAGAAATGAGGAGGCACATTCGTCAGGTTGAAGTGCGATACTGTCGCAGCTGTCCTGTACGAAGCTGATCGAAGCCTGCGTGAAGCACAGCCATGGCTGGTGTAAGGTCTGGAGGCCAAGAGGCCTTCAAGAACCGCCCTGAACAAGAGGGATGCTCATCGAA
>NW_006160052.1:3537937-3542699 GCF_000334495.1 Tupaia belangeri chinensis | reverse complement strand
CAGCAGAGTTCTGTGATCAGTTAGTGATGCCTGCCTTGGAATGAGAATGGGAGACTCACCAAGCGTGTTAATGTTTTTTACTGCTTCTGGAGGGGAACAGACCAGTTTAGTTTCTATGTCCTAGAAAATACTGATTTCATCATTTATAGTCATATACAGAAATATTTAAAAACCCCAAAACTCCGTGAAACTCCAGTAGCCCACAAAAGTAACGATTTATTTTCCACGTCAGTGTGGTGCATCTGGTCCCAGCTGGCTCGGCTGATCTGGCCTGGTCTCGGCGTGTGTGTGGGGAGGGCATCAGCGAGGCTGCTCTGGTCTAGGTGGGAAGCAGCATGCTGGTCTGGCATGGGCTTCCTGCCCCAGTGGGAGTGGCACCGAGGGCACACCTTGCTGGACAGGCCTGTTTATTCACATCTGCAAACATTCCATCGGGCATGCAGGCCACTCGGATGGATGAGTGTGTCAACCGCGCTCTGGTGTGGGTTGGGGCTGGGGGTCTCCACAGAGCTACACGGCAAAGAGTGTAACGGGGAGGGGCAAAAAGTTGGAGTCAGTGGAATTTACCACAAACATCAAAAGAGGACCTTCTCTCTCCGATAACAAGTCCGAGGAGCTTAGTGCAACGAGCACTGATGGAATAAACCTTCACCGAGCCACTGCCGTGACCAGTCAGTAAGCTAGATGCAGGGCTTCCGTGGCTGGAGCTGTGGTCGCTGCCCTCCAGGCCTGCATGGCCCGTTACTCCCTGAAATGGTCTGAACCAAGGTCCGAGAAGTGGGTTAGCCGAGCTGACTACTTCCCAGTGTATGGGGCCTCGCAGGGCTCAAAGGAAGGGAATAGGGCACAAGGTAACCTGTCCACACGGAAGGCCAACAGCTAAACTGTTACGCGCCTGTGAACTTCCAGACACCTTCAAGTTCTCATCTAATCCTCACGGGAGCCCTTGGGGTATGAAACATGACTCCTATTTGACAGGTACGGGACCAGGTTCAGAGATGTTAGAAGTGGCCCAGGCAGGTGGCCTGGTGGTTGAGGCGCTGGACTCCCATATGGCCAATTGCAGTTTGAGTCCCAGACCTGGTGGCTTGCTTTCTCACTTTTCTTCTCTCTCTCTGGTCAAAATGTAAAAAAAAATAATAATAATAATAAATAAAATAAAATAAAATAAAGTATGCCCAGGGCATACAGCTAAGAAGTGGTGTGACCAGGACCCCAGGACCTAAACTGAATTCACAGTTGGAGTTCAATGCTCTACTGCCCCCCACAGAACGCCTCGGCCTCCACCCATTCTTTTTTTTAAGGTTTTTGCCGGTAGGGCGTGTGTATTCCCTGAAGAGAGACAATGAGAGGGGAAGTGAGAAATGACCTCCCAGGGGGGTGGCCACGCCACAGTCCCTCCTCCTCCATTCTCTTCTTGGGATTTTGGGCACGCATGCACATGCACCCGTTGTTATCTTCAAGCCACCATGGTGGGACTTGAACGATGGTCAGCCATGTGGGAGTCCAGTGCCGTAACCACTACGCCACCTGCTGGCCCACCCTCTTTTTTCCCCAGGACCAGGTGGAGTGTTTCTTGCCTTCTCAGATTCCTTCTGGCTCTTCTCTTCCAGGCCGGATCCTGGGAGCCCAGCTGCCCCAGTATTACCAGGTCCTCACAGCTCCGATCAGCAAGGTGGGCAGCTCCCCAGCCAGGCAGTCCGGGGGACGCCTTCTCCCACCGAAGCCCCAAACCCTTCTCGCTGCTCTCTTGCCGTCCAGGTGCTGGATCAGTGGTTCGAGTCTGAGCCTCTAAAAGCCACTCTAGCGACGGATGCCGTGATTGGAGCCATGACAAGTCCCCATTCTCCAGGGAGCGGGTGAGCGCGGGGTGGGGCGGGGTGGCCAGCAGGGCAGGGCGAGTAAACGCCCCAGTGGGGATTGAGCTGCAAGGGCAGCTGCAGCAGTAATGACTGTCTCTCACTGAGCTCATCCGGTGAGCCGGGCACGAGCAGGTCACAGGGGTTCGTTTGCCCCTCAGAGCAACGCTGGAGAACTGTGGTTCAGCGGGGAAGGGTCTTGCTCAGAGTCACGCAGCTGGTAGGTGACAGAGCTGATTTCTGCCGCAAGTTGGCTGAGCACCCCCAAATCCTCCTACTTTACGATTCTCTACTGCTTCACTAGGAAAAGCCTCTCCCCGGCCCCCACTCATCTCCACATCAAGACCCTTCCTCTCCTCCCTCTCCCCTTCCCTCCCTTGCTTTCTCCTCTCCTCTCCTCCTTGGCACACCCTCACCCTCCTACTCCAAAACCCCGATGTCCCTCCCCTCCCATCACTCCTGTCCTGGGTTCCAGGACACGCTCAGACCCCTTTGCACACACGCGAAACTGCCTTTCCCGTTGTACGTGGGTGTGTGCTTACCGCCCAGCCCGAGAGGTGGCAGTCAGACACAGATGTGGCGAAGGTCATCTGACTCACTTTGCAGACGGAGTGAACCTCTCGTCGGAGCAGGAATGGAGGGGCGTGTGTGTGTGTGTGGAGGGTGTGTGCTGGGATGGGGGATGCTGCCAAGTCCTGGACCGTTTCCAGGGCACCAGAAGATGCAGCTAGAAGCTGTCAAAATGGCTTTTCTCTTGAGGGAGGAGAGCACCCCTTGGCAGTGTCTTTTCAACACACGTTACACCAGCTCCCACCCCCGGGCCCTAGAAAAGGGTGGTTGGCAGCAGTCGCCTCACCTTGGCCGAGTGCTGTGATCAGCCAGCCAACCCGGATCTTCCAACTGGGCCTCCTGTCCTCCTCTCTTCGGGTCTCCGGGAGGCATAGTTACTGCTCATGTTGTGAAATGCGGCTTCAAGTAATTTGTTTCTTCGCTAATTCCTCCAACAAATACTGCAGCAACCGGCCTGTGCCGGGTGCTGAGAATACGTGGGCAGAGCGGCCGCAGCAATACGCTGGCGAGGCCTCGGAAGAAGAGCAGCAGGAGGATAGCTGGGAGTTTAGAGAGGGCTCCAGGATCTGTGTGGGGAGAACGTGTGGGAGTCAGGGGCACTGCAGCGCTGAAGGAAGGAGAGAGCGGCCACAGGGAAGGGTTCATCTGAAAGTTTCTAGAAAGCAGAGTTGACAGCGCCTGACTGGATGTGGAGGGTGAGGGACTGGCGGGGGACACCTGAGTTTCTTTCTTTCTTTCTTCTGAGACGTTTTTGCTATAGGGCGTGTGCACTCACCAGAAAGACAGAGAGAGACAGAGAGATAGAAAGCGAGAAATCACCCCCCGGGGGGATGGCCACACCACAATCCCTTCTCCTCCATTTTCTTCTCGGGATCTTGGGCACGCAAGCACACGCGCCTGGCGTGAGTTTCAGCAACAGGGTCTGGGACTCAAACCACCGTCGACTACACGGGAGTCCAACGACATGGCCATTACACTAACTGCTGGTCCCGACACCTGAGTTTCTACTGGAAACTGATGGCCTATTCACTTGGGATGGAGAAGAGAGGAGAATGGGCTGAGGACAGGGGAAAGGTGATGGGTTTCAGATGTCTGCCCAAGGCCTCCCTGGAGGATGCTGATGTTGTGTGTCACTAGGGTGCGGGACGGAGCTCAGGAGAGCGCGGAGCTGCAGGTTTGCACGGGGTGGCCGTGTGGTTGGTGATAGCGTTACACGTAGGTGCATTTGCACGAGGACAGAGAGTAGAACAGAGGGCTCCCACGAGAGCCTGAGCTCACCAAAGGGCTGATGGAGGAGGCCTGGGTGGGGGCGGGAGGGGCTGAGGGCGTGTGAGGGCAGGGGTAGGTGCACCTAAACCCAGGAGATGAACACTGCCTCCAGCCCCTGATTCTGACGGTCTGTCCTCAGGTATGTGCTGCTCCATCACGTCATGGGGGGCCTGGAGGAGATTCAGGGGGCCTGGGGCTACGTCCAGGGTGGTATGGGGGCCCTCTCAGATGCCATCGCCAGCTCAGCCACCGCGCACGGAGCAACTATCTTCACCGAAAAGGTGAGCATCCCTTTACTCCCACCCGGTTATTGGCGAGGGTCCGAGGGTTGCACAAAGCCTTGCATTTAGAAACTCCCTCCTCTGGGGAACCAGCAGTTAGCGTGATGACTATGTCACTGGACTCCCATGTAGTCGACCGCGGTTCGCGTCCCGGACCCGGTGGCTTAGAACTCACACTGGGCGCGTGTGTATGCGTGCCCAAGATCCTGAGAGGAGAATGGAGGAGAAGGGATTGCGGCGTGACCATCCCCCCTGGGGGGTGATTTCTCGCTTTCTGTCTCTATGTCTCTCTCTGTCTGTCTGGCGAGTGCATGTGCCCTATAGTGAAAAATCTCTCCGAAAAAAAAAAAAGAAACTCCCTCCTCTGGGGCCAGGAGGTGGCATGGTGGTTAAGATGCTGGACTCCCACATGGCTGACCACGGTTCAAGTCCTTGACCTGGCAGCTTGAAAATGAAGCATGAAGGAGAAACAGTCTTGAGGCTGGGGGGAAAAGTGAGGGATTTAAGATGTCTGCCCAAAGCATCCAGCTGAGGATGTCTGTGGGTTACTGGACATGTGGGATGGAGCCCAGGCAGAGTGGTTAAGGTGCTGGACTCCCACATGGCTGACTGCAGTTCAGGACCTGACGTGTGAGCATGCATGCCCCAAATCCCAGGAGAGTGGAGGAGAAGGGATTGTGGCATAGCTGTCCCCCATGGGGATTGATTTCTCTATAGGGTGCGTGCACTCGCCAGAAAGACAGAGAGAGACAGAGAGACAGAAAGCGAGAAATCCCCCCCCAG
>NW_006160052.1:3536133-3537727 GCF_000334495.1 Tupaia belangeri chinensis | reverse complement strand
GGTGGTGGGATGGCCCCTATGGCAAAAAACATAAAAAAAAAAAAAAAAAAAAGAAGAAGAAAGAAAGAAAAATAAATTCTCTCCTCTTACGGATGAACGAGATGAGCTCAGAATCCAGGGACTAAGGATTTGAAGCTGTTGGTGGTCGGGCAGTTACCAGGGAGGCCCCGGTTCTCCCGACCACTTACTGTGAGCGCACGGGTCACTCAGTGGCATTGGGGCTGAGCCGGGCGTGCTTCATTCAGAAGCTGGCTTAGCTAAATTTGGGGTGAGGAAGCAAGTGCCAAGAAGCAGCAGACAGCGGAGTTCCCACAGGCCCCAACCCGGACTGTCTGGGCTCTAGACCGTGGCTAAGGTGCGGGTGAGCAGCGAAGGCCGCGCCCAGGGAGTGGTTCTGCAGGACGGCACAGAGGTGAGGAGCAAGGTGGTGCTGTGCAGCGCTTCGCCCCAGGTCACCTTCCTGAAGCTGATGCCGCAGGTGAGCCGGCGCAGAGGTGAGGTGTCTGCCCGGAGGGAGCTGGGAAATGAGGAGGTCCCAGGAGCCAGAACCGCCAGGGCAGGAGACACAAGGGCCAGCTCTGTGTGTGGGCAGCAGAGAGGTGACGGGCAGGCAGCAAACAGGGAGAGGGCTCACAGGTGAGAAGGGCCCAGAGGCCATGGGGCTGGCCGCCGGCAGGGTCAAACCAGAACCCAGCTCTGACTTTCGGCTGGATTCTTCCTGCAACTTTCCTGCCATCCTGATTTCTCCCTCTCGCCAACTCTAACCCCACCGTCTGTGTCACTCACCTAGTGCCATATTAACGCTGCATAATGAACCCCACAAAACTTCTGGGCGTGCTGTAACAAGGAAAGCCAGCGCCCAGATCCGGAGAACTCAGGTGGCTGTGCTGAAGTCACCTGGTCTGGGCTTGCTCGCGCATGTGGGGTCGGCTGCAGGTCAAGTAGTCGGCTCTGCTGGTCTTGGCTGGACGCGTCCACACCTGGGAGCTGACCAGCTGTGGCAGAGAGAGAGACCCTCCTGGAGTGCTGGCAGCTCAGCTCCATGTCACGGGCATCGCCCCAAGCACAGAAGCCCGGGCATGTCCTCAGGGAGCAGCAGAGGGCGAAAGCACACACACGCAGTCATGCAGGCTTACGTCACCTTTGTGACCAAAGCAGGTCCCAGCCGGACCAGTGGGAGTAGGGGGTCATTCCCAAAACGGCAGGCAACAGGGAATGCCTGGAGGCAGCGGTGAGAAACTGGGGCGATTTCCCCCTTTCCCCACACCATCCCCCAAAAACATGAGCGTGGAACTCCCCGCCACAGCTGGGGCTATTCTTGGAGGCAAAGCATCGCCCTCTCTGAGAGAGTCTGCTCATAAAGTCCAACAAGTGGGGACCAGCAGTTAGCGTAATGGCTATGTCACTGGACTCCCATGTAGTTGACTGCAGTTCGCATCCCAGACCCGGTGGCTTAAAATTCACGCCGGGCGTGTGTGCGTGCGTGCCCAAGATCGCAAGAGGAGAATGGAGGAGAAGGGATTGCGGCGTGGCCATTCCCCCTGGGGGGTGATTTCTTGCTTTCTGTCTCTCTGTCTCTGTCTGTCTGTCTGGC
>NW_006160052.1:3535224-3535976 GCF_000334495.1 Tupaia belangeri chinensis | reverse complement strand
GCAAGCACACGCACCCTGAAGCAAAAAAAAAAAAAAAACTCCAAAAATAATAATAATAATAATAAAATAAAAATAAAATAAATAAATTCCAGCAAGTGTCAGCACAAAGCGTCTTGTTAGGGAAATTCTGAGAGAATCAAGACTTCCAGGGCTTACAGGACAGAAGAGAAAAGAGGCCTGCTCACCACTGGCCCTGCCCCAGACAGGAAGTAGTGTGGGCTACGTTATGGTCAGGACTCCTGGCAGGGCTCAGAGGAACAATGGTTAGCGCTGAGCAGGAAGTGATCCAGGAAGACCTCACAGAGGGGATGGTTCTGGCTGAGTCTGAAGGGTGATGAGGACTCTGGAGGCAAAGGAAGAAGGCAGCCTCCCTGGGGCCCTGCACAGAGCCTTCTCCTCCTAGGAGTGGCTTCCTGAGGCCTTCGTGGAGAGAGTCTCCCAGCTGGACAGCCAGTCTCCTGTTACCAAGATCAACGGTAAGAGGCACAGCAGATGGCAGATCTGAGTGACAGGTCCCACATCTGGGAACAGCTGACCTAATCATGGTCTCCACCCCCTGGCCTCTAGCCTGCCCCGCAACTGGGGGGCAAAACCCTCCAACCCCGAGGGGCTGGCACTTGACTCTCTGCTTTGGTCCCTCAGTGGCTGTAGACAGGCTGCCCGACTTCCTGGCGGCCCCGAACCCTCCCGGCGGCCAGCCACTGCCTCATCACCAGTGCCCTATCCACCTGAACTGTGAGGGCCACCCCCTG
>NW_006160052.1:3531604-3534860 GCF_000334495.1 Tupaia belangeri chinensis | reverse complement strand
GGCGGCCCCGCCCCCTCCCGGCGGCCAGCCACTGCCTCATCACCAGTGCTCTATCCACCTGAACTGTGAGGACACCCTCCTGCTCCACCAGGCCTTCGAAGACGCCATGGGTGGCCTGCCTTCCCGCAGGTGGGTGAGGCCTGGGACACCCTTACACACTGGCCGGGGTCGGTGGTGGCTGTCCAGACACAGCCTCTTTACCGGGTTAAACTGTCAGCGACACGGTCGGCCAAATGCAGACGTCAGCCGTAGGGCAAGAAGTCTGCAGACCAGGGTGGGTTGGGGCGAAGACAGGACACGCTGGAGACCGTCACAGGTTAGCAGGGAGGGCAGAGTACTGCAGAGGATGACGCTGGTGTTTGGGGAGAAGGAGGGCTTCCTGGGAGAGAAGAGGGTTCTCTGCTTCAGCAGCCTGCCGGACGGCACACCCTCCTGAGCCCCCGCTCCGTGCCCTGTTTCTGATGAACTGCCTTCATGCAGCTCCTAAAGGCTTCCCTGCCTCCGCCGCAGCTGCGTCCATCCTTCCGGGAGCAGGTGGGGCTACTGTGGGATGGGCGACTTTGCACCCTGTCCGGCTCCGACTCACATTTGTCGAGAGCATGGTCTGGGCCAGGCCCTGCTCTAGGTCCAGGCTGCGGGGCTGGGGGTCAGGCAGGTGGCTGAAGCAGACACAGAGCGTATTCCATGACAAGTACACAGGCATTTACAGTGTGAGGTAAGGATGAGGTCAGAGAGAAGGGCAAAGTTCACTTATTTATAAATGCTCTGGGTCCCTACTTGTGCATCTTGGTTCGGGGCCTGGGCACAGAGCAGTGAGCAAAGCCAACAAGAGGACAATGGAGGAGAAAGGCAGCATGTCCTCAGACTTCTCTTCAACCGATTGAACCTACCAAGCCCGGAGGCAGGGAGGCCAGGGAGGAGGCCAGGGATCACAGATCACTGACCTGATGTAGGAGACTAGGCCATCGACGGCTGTGCCCTGTGTAGAAGAAGGCAGGGGAAGGGACGGGTTGCTGTTCCATATGGGGAGGCCAGGACAGTCCTCTCTGATGAGTGACATTTGAGCAGAGCCCTGAAGGAAGTGAGAATGCAGATCTCATGGGCATTGGGGAGGAGCATCCAGGCAGGGAAGGCCAGGTGCAAAGGTCCGGGGCAGCAGTGCGCTGCTGTGTTGGCCATATCAGGATGAGGCCAGAGTGGCTAGAGAAGGGGAAACAGAGCGAGGGGTCCGAGGACCGCAGCTGCTAGGTCCCGTGGATCATGTCAACTGCTCCTGGCTTTTACTCTAGGGACGTTTGTGCAGGGCCCGAGTTACCTTTAGAAAGAGCTCTGTGGCCACTGAGTGGAGACAGTGAGGCATCGGGTGCATTGGCCCTGCTGCAGAATGCACGGGAGAGAGGACAGTGGCGTAGACCACAGGGGTGGCGGCGGAAAGGCTGAGAAGTGGCTGGGTGCTGGGTGTATTTTGAAGATAAAACGGAAAAACTTTGCTGTCCGACAGGAAGTGGGGGGGGTGAGAAAGTGGGGTGATTGGCAGATGACATTTGCATTTACAGAAAAGGGGAGTGGCTACTGGGGAGGAGCTGGCTTGGGAGGACCAGTCACTGGGGCTCAGACATGTTTGGCTGAAGATGTCTCCTAGACTCGTTTCAAGGAGAGCAGGGAACCCAGGGGTGCGGGGGGATGGGTACATCATGTGATCCTAGAGGCTGCTCACGGCTGGAGGTCACAGGGGACTGGTCCAGACCCAGGCGGGGCAGGGATGGTCACCATCTGTCAGGCTTTGGGTGCCCTGGCAGCTCCGCTCAGTTTGGCCTGTTCAGGAACGGTGACCGCAGGGACAGCATGGTGGAATCCGGCCACCGGGTCACCTGCTGTCTCAGGCCTGTCCCCTCCGTGCCTTTGTGAGTCTGTCTGTTCCCTGGAGCCATTTGCGTCTGGGAGTTCTGGTGACAGCACTTGAGCACCCGGTGTCCTCCAAAACCTGCCCCCACGGCCCTTTCTTCTCAAGAAACACAAATGTCGTCCGCCCATTGCTCCTCTTTGTCACTCACCCCTCGCTTCCTGTCCAACAGCAACTTTTACCTTCAAAATACTGCATTCGGGAGCCCACTGATGTCTGCTGGGGCCGGGCAGGCCAGGCAGACGGCTGAGCCAGACCAGAGGCCCTGGGGCCTGGAAGCTGGCAGGGGCTGGGGCTGGCGTGGAGGAGCGCCTCAGAATGGCGGGACTGCGTGAGTGTCCAGGAGTAAGCTCCGTGGCCATCCAGCAGCAGTCGGCCCAGAGTGCCTTCTCAGGGCGTCCCTAGCCATCTCGGGGGCCCAGCGCTACCCCGAGTGCAGCTGCTACTCTTCAGAGCTGTCCCCTCCTGTGACAGGCCTCTGATCGAGCTCTGTATCCCGTCCTCTCTGGACCCCACCCTGGCTCCCCCCGGCTGCCACGTCATCTCCCTGTTCACTCAGTACACGCCCTATACCCTGACTGGAGGCAAGGTCTGGGACGAGCAGGAGAGAAACGCTTACGCTGACAAGGGTAAGGAGAGCGACCCGACCCGCGTCTGTCTCCAGAGGGACCACCTGGACCCCTCCCTGCAGGATGAACACCTGCGGGTGCGGTCCTGGGGAAGCTTCCGGCCCACAGTGACGTCTGCTTGGGCCAGGCACTGGGCTATGAAAGTCAGAGATACAGCTCCGGCCAGGGGGTTGCTCACAGGCTGATGAAGGAGGCTAGTCAAAAGCCAACCGCAATAGGGAACCAGCAGTTAGCGTAATGGCTATGTCGCTGGACTCCCACGTAGTCGACCGCGGTTCGTGTCCCGGACCCGGTGGCTTAAAAAACTCACGCCGGGTGCGTGTGCGTGCGTGCCTAAGATCCTGAGAGGAGAATGGAGGAGAAGGGATTGCGGCGTGACCATCCCCCCTGGGGGGTGATTTCTTGCTTTCTGTCTCTATGTCTCTCTCTGTCTGTCTGCGAGCGCATGCGCCCTACAGCGAAAATCTCTCAAAAAAAAAAAAAAATCCAACCGCGATAGTGCGACATGCTGTATTGAGCACAAGGAGGAAGCCGTGAACAAGTGAGACAAGGGAGGCTTCCCAAAGGAAGGGACTGGGTTTTAAAGGATGAGTAGGAGTTTTCCAGGTAGCAAAGGACCTTCCAAGCAAAAGAAACAACTTGAGCAAAACAATGAGGTGAAAAAGGCTTTTCATAGTCAATAGGAGACAGTGACTTTGTGTTTAGGGTTGGGCTGAAGAGATGG
>NW_006160052.1:3522677-3531489 GCF_000334495.1 Tupaia belangeri chinensis | reverse complement strand
AACGAGAAATCACCCCCCCACCCCGGGAGGGGGTGGCCACACCACAATCCCTTCTCCATTCTCCTCTTGGGATCTTGGGCACACATGCAAATGCGCCAAGTGGCCAAGTTTTTAGCCACCGGGTCTGGGACTCGAACCGCAGTTGACTACATGGGAGTCCAGCGACATAGCCATTATGCTAACTGCTGGACCCGATCCCAGACCTTTGTGGTGAATTATTTATTTGCCTAGGGGCTGTTTTTTACTTATGAAGGTATCGTCTGCATATGGTAAATAAGCTCTTTGAAGCACCTACTTTAATGAGTGTCAGCAAGGTCAGCAAGTCATCGGCCCTAACCGCATCTTCTCCCCCGTGCCTCCCCGTGTTCCTGCTCCTGGGCATCCCAGTGTTTGACTGCATCGAGGCCTACGCCCCCGGCTTCAAGCGCTCTGTGGTGGGCAGGGACATCCTCACACCCCCCGACCTGGAGAGGATCTTTGGGCTTCCTGGAGGGGTGAGTCTAAGCCCGGGCCCCTCATCACGTCCTTTGCTCTGCACCCCCTTCCCGGCTGTGCCCTCTCAGCAGTCGAGTCCCTCCATATCCAGCTTTTACTAGGAGTGAGGACAGAGGTGGAGACCAGAGCTGAGAGGGGACAGAGCAGTGGTCAGATCCAGGGGATGGTGAGAGAGTGGGGACAGAGACACAAGTCTGATGGCGCCACCTGAGAGGGTCACAGAAGGGGGCCCTTCTGCCCGACACGCATGCTGGCCTCTCCCATCTGACGTTCTCCAGAGAAAGCTCTGATCCCTAAGGCAGCATGTCCTCAGGCTTCTCTTTAACTGGTCGAATTTATTGAGCACGGAGGCGGGGAGGCCCGGGGGAGGCCAGCAGGGCAGCGGCCAACTCTGTGGCTGGGCTCAGTGAGGTGGGCTGCCAGCGAGCAAGGCACATCAGACTGCAGGAGTTAGGGAGGGGAATGGGAACTGCACCATTAAGAATCCCTAAGAGGACCTGCAGGTGGCATAGTGGTTAAAGTATTGGACCCCCAGGTAGTCAGCTGTGGTTCCAATCCCAGACCCGGTGGCTTGAAACTCACACCAGGCGCGTGTATATGTGTACCCAAAATGGTGTGGCCATCCCCCTGGGGAACAATTTCTCATTTTCTCTTTTTCTCTCTCTGTGTGTCTCCGGCAAACACGCACCCTAGAGCAAAAGTCCTTCTTCCAAAAAAAAACAGAATCCTTATACCAATTCTATGCTGAAATAATAGTTTAGATATAGTGGGCTAAATACATTGCTTTATTTATTTATTTTTGTATTTTTAAATACACCGTTAACGCTAATTTCACCAGTTGTTTCTGCATTTTAAATATGGCTACCAGGAACGCAGTGCTGCACGTGTGGCTCAGGGACAGATGGCCGGGCAGGGCAGTCACAGGCACGGAGCTGGGAAGGCTCAGGAAGGGAAGGAGCGGGCTGGGTGGGAGGCAGGGCAGGGAGAACGGAGAAGTCTGGGTAACCATGTGTGTGCGGGGATCCGGCCAGAGGCTGGGAGCGAAGGTGGGGTCCACTGGGGCCAGAGAAACGGGAAGGGGCAGCCCTGGGGGCTCGGAGTCTCACACTGAGGGGAGCAGCGGAAGGACGCCCCCACAGAGGATGGCTCCCTGGTCAGCCCTGGCCTGCTCCTTGTCCCACTGCCCCATCGTGGCCTGGAGCAGCTGCAAACCACACCCCAGAGCCAGCGCCCCTTTCTGCCCTTCCTGCTGGGGCTCTCCCCCCAAGGCCAAGCTGAGGGGGACTCCTCGCCCAGGAACATGTCCCAGCGGAGTGCGTGCCAGGACCAGAGGAGACAAGCTCCGTTTGCAGACAGAGCCAGGGGGCTTCCCGCCCCAGCAAAACCCTCCCAGCCCTCCTTCCCATTCCCACTCGGTCTCCTCACACTCTGATGGTGCTCCTTCCTGAAAATGTCACCGAAAACGTCGCCCACAGCCTGGAGACACGTTCACTCTCTCTCAACTACCTGCATTTTTTTAAAGAGGTTTTTGCTATAGGGCACATGCGCTCGCCAGAAAGAGACAGAGAGACAGAGAGACAGAATGTGAGAAATCACCCCTCCAGAGGGATGGCCACTCCGCAATCCCTTCTCCTTCATTCTCCTCTCGGGATCTCGGGCACACAAGTACACACTCTCGGCATGAGTTTAAGCCACCAGGTCCAGGACTCGAACAGTGGTCGACTACATGGGAGTCCAGCGACATAGCCATTACGCCAACCGCTGGTCCCTCTACCTGCATTTTAAGGAACTGCTCAGGAAGGGCCCCACAGAGATGCAGCAGTGACAGCACTGCGAGGGAAGGTTCTAGGTTCACATCTGGACAGCTCCCTGCACACGCCGGGCATGCGTGTGATCTGGGGCCGCCTGAGGCTGGGGTGGAGCGCAGTGAGGACCCTGCGAAGGGTGCATGTCTGCCTCCCTCCCTCTCTCACTCATGGAGGAAATAAATAAATAAACTTAAAACAAAGGAAAAGGAAAGGAAATATCCTGCAAGGAATAGAACCTTCCTTGGGGGAGACGGGAGGGGAAGAAGCCTAGTCAGGGCGGGGAAGCCTGTTGCACTCCTATGTTAACGACTGCGGCCCTGCCTCCCACAGAACATCTTCCACTGCGCCATGTCGCTGGACCAGCTCTACTTCGCCCGCCCCGTGCCCCTGCACTCTGGCTACCGCTGCCCGCTCCCGGGCCTGTATCTGTGTGGAAGTGGGGCGCACCCTGGTGAGTGGCCCCTAGTCCTCTCTCCCTGTGGGCTGCCAGGACTGACATGGTCAGCGGCTTGCAGACCGAGCTGAACAATGAGGGAAGGGCTGTGGAGCCCCCTGCCACAATGGAATGGGAGACCCCGTCCCTAAATTCCCCGTCCGTAGTTTAGAACGTTAGGCTCACTAAATTCGCAACGTCAAGATTCCTTCGTGCTGTCCCAAGGCCAGCTGATCTCGCTGAGGCTGCCATTTCTCATGGGCACTTTCTCGGAGTTCTGCGGGTCTCAGCTCCCCAGGGGGGTCTGCATGTCCATACTGCTGCCCCACTCTCCTTCTTGAGTCTGAATCCCATGTGCTAAGCGTGTCACCATTTAGCACAAGCTGCGGGCTCGGGGAGGGACAGCTCGTCTGGACTGCAGACCTGGCCCCTCCCCAGCGCTTTGACACGGGGAGCCCCGAGGGAGCCCCAAGGGAGCCCAGAGCCGGTCTTACAGTTGTCCCAGCGATTGCCACGCCACAGCCCTCTGCTGTGCTGTGGGAGGAGCTCTGACACCCTCGCTGCTCCTCCCTGGTGGAGTTTCAAGCAGAGTTGGGTTTCTGAAATTCCCTTCCAGGAGGAGGTGTCATGGGAGCTGCTGGAAGAAATGCAGCCCACGTGGTCTTCGGGGACCTCAGGAGCATGTGACTCGGAACCATCTGTGACCAGGAAGAATTCACTCCCGAGTGTCTAAAGCCTCTGCTTGGGTCGGCGTCCCAGGAAGCTCTGCTCCTGAAGGTGGCACTGGAGCAGCCAGGCCCTCAAGGTTTGAGCCGTTATCTTAGGAGAACATAGAAGTTACAGTTAATACTCATTAACCTCGAGCCCGTGCAGAAATAAACTGGCTTCATTTTTTAAAAAATAATGTTTTGATCGGATCATTTGCTTGTGTTTTCCTCTGTGTATAAGTAAGACTGTCTAATAATAGGTGGGATAGACTTCCTGGGATAGCACCCGCCTTCTCATCACCTCAGCTGGAAACAGTCCATTTGGCCAGTGGAAAAGTCTGACCACGCACCTCCCTCTCATTGGCTGGGCCCCCACAGCCACAGCCAGCTGATTGGAGGACTGCCCTGCTGAGGCCCTATCAGCTACTGTCACATTCCTGGCAGATGGTGAGAATGGACCGAGTTTCCCAGTGACTCACAAAGTCGCCCACGGGGAACCATGGGCATGAACCACACTTGGCATCTCAAGCCAGCAAAGCCTCCAGTCAGGCAAATGGCAGTCAGAGATGCATGCAGGGCCACAGAGGCCACCTGGAGCCACCAGCCTCCTGTGTCCCAAAAGCAAAGTCGTCACACCGCTAAAACCCTTCCAAATAAACCTGTGTAATTCTAAACTGAGTTTGGTCGTCACTCTGGGTCAGAAAGGTGGTAGAATGTGCCTGCACCAACACAGCTCTCCCAGCCAGCTCCTCCACTTCAGTGGCCGTGGCCACGGCCCAGTCGTGTCTGCGGAGGAGGCAGCAGCTGCTCGGCCCGCCTGCCTCCGTTCCCTAGGCCGGTGCGTACAGATGTGGAGATAGCCACCTCGTTACTGAGTGTGGTACACTCACGTGCCTCCTCTGTGCAAGAGCGGTCTGAAAGATCCAGAGGACGACAGATGACGTTCCAGCGCACTGCCAGGCGTGGAACGAGCATTCGGTACCTGGTGGGGTGTGGCTGCTGCCGTCGCTGGTGAAGATGTCCCTTTTGTGTTCTACAGAAGGCAGACTTCTCACTATGCTTTAAAAAAAAAAAAAAAAAAAAGAAAAATCCTGGCACCCAGAATTGAAGCCAGCCCACTGGAAGCTCCGTGATTAGGTCAGTGCCGAGCAATCCTTGGGCCCACCCAGCTTTTTCCAAACTGAGACCTCCTCACCCACCTTGGGCCTTGGTATGACTGACTCCCAAGCTTGTCACAGTTTGGAGTTTGGTCAGCATTGGCAGTTATTAGAGATACGCTTTTCTCAAAAGACTTTCCAGGGCCCAAAGGGTAGTGGGGGTGGGAGGGAGCTTGGGAAAGAAAGAAGGCAGAGAGGGAGGAAATCGTATGTGGCTGAGAGGCCAAGGCTAATATCCTGGGGCAGAAGGGTCTTCACGTCGGGGCAGGCAGGTGCCTGGTTAGTATCACCCTTGGCCTCGACAGATCATCCCTGACCTAAGAGAGACACAGACAAGAGGCCTAGGGCAGATCAGTACAGACCCGGCCTTTAAAATACTAATGATAGAAGAGCCAGCAAATGGCATGGCAGTTAAGGCACTGGATTCCTACATGGCTGACCACAGTTCAAGTCTTGGACCCAACAGCTTGAAACTTACTGCATGCCTATGCTTGGGTACCTAAAATCCCAAGAGGAGAATGGAGGGAGAGGGATTGTGGTGTGGACTTTCACCCCGGGGTGGGGGTGGAGGGGTGATGTCTCACTCACAAATGCTTAATGTAAGAAAAAATTATAATGTTAAGAAAGAAACATAGAACTTACACATAACCCTATCTGCAGGGGTCATTGCGTCATCATGCTTTATTTTCCCCTGGCCTGTTACAGCGCTGGGATTGTATTCCACATCCTATATGCAGCTTTTCATCCTTCTTTCTCCTGTTGTTTCAACCACACTCGTTCTTCAGCGTCATAAAAATCCTTCGAAAATATTATTTTTAATAGCTGCCTAATCTTCTCTCATAAAGACATATCTTCATTCTTATGGGACAGCGAGGCTAGTCTGGGCCTTGATTGCTAATTAGCACCAGCCAAAGGCCCGACAGCTCCTCCTTCATGGTCTGAACTCCTACCTATTGCCCATTGTCTTGGGTTGCAGTGGTGCAGCTGCTGTGCAGGCAGACTCTCCCTCTGCAGGAGGAGGAACTCGGAGGAGAAGGGGGGCAATTTTAGCACTGAGAGGAAGAACTTCCCACTGTTTGGTGATTCCCATGCTTCTGAAAGGTAACATTTGGTCCAGACCAGAGACAAGCTCAGAACTCAGCACTATGGGGTGCCTCGGCTCCTACAAATCCCCCCAACCTCCCACCTCCCCCCCACAACATGCCGCCCTGCAGAGCAAGGGAGGTTAATCTTACCCAAAATGATGACTCTGCAAATTGGCCATGAATTGGGCAAATGGGTCCCTTGTTGACTCAGTTACATAAAACTCTTACAAAGATAAATAAGTCAAGTCATGTTGATACCTGATTTACAACTGCCTTTCCCCCCAAAGCAGTAGGGAACACTTCCTTGAGGCCCAGTCTTGTAACGACCCAGGCTGGGACCTCACCTGCTTAAGTCGTCAGATCATGTGGCCAGCCCTCCTCTTCTGATACCCCCGGGTGAGGGTGTCCAGAGTCTCAGCGAGATGTGAGGTTTACAGCTCTGAGAGGAAGTCAGCCATCTTGTTAGAGGAATGCCAGATGTGGCTGACCAGGCCAGCTGCAGGCCTTGTGAGGGTGGAGCTTTCTGACACACGCTCTCTGCAAAGCAGCTCTTCTGTGGGATGTCGCTATTGCTCCCGTGGTGAAGGCTGGCAGGCAGCAGGCATGGAGAATGAGGAAATTAAAAGAAGGAGCAGAAAATGACAAATAAAGAGAAATGCAAATGGGCTGAAAAAAAGTATTTCCTGCACCAGGAATCAATTAAACACAATTAAAATAGAACTGGGCCAGCTCCATGACCTGGTGGTTAAGGTAGCTGGTAACCATATGGCTGACTATGTGGTTCAAGTCCAATGGCCTGAGAAACACATTGGGCATGTGTGGGTGAATGCCCAAAACCCTAAAGGAGGGAGAGAAGGGATTACCATGTGATCATTCCCCATGGGAAGTGCTTTCCTGCTTTCCCTCTCGCTCTGTCTCTCTCCAATGAACACATGTGCCCTCAGGGGGACAAAGAGATTATATTTTATGTGTGCTGTTGGCAGTAGAATAAGTCTATATTTGATAATGGGACTCAAAAGACAACATTCATGTGCTTGAATGGGTTATGCCACATCTTGCCACTCAGCCTAAGGAAAATATCAGAGACAACCCTGAGGATTTAGCTTTGCAATGTTATTTGTGATGACAAAATATTGGAAACAGCCTAAATGTCCCTCAACAGGGAATTAAATTAATCATGGTGACTGCATGTGACAGAATACCCAACAGTAAGTTTTAAAACTATGTCTTTGAAAGTTCTTTTCTCTAATCACATTGAAAAGTGCTAATAAAAATATAATATAGTAAGCTCTCAATTTTGTTGATAGATGATAGATGAGGATAGATAGAGATCTGTCTCTCATATACAAGAGCACTTGAAAAGTTCATGGAGAATGTAATTAAAATACAAATTCATCTTGGTGCAAAATTTAAAAAAAATATGTTAAAATAATTTTAAGATTTATTTAAAAATTGCAAAGATCACACATGGAATTCCAATATATATTTCATTCCGTCTTGTGGGCTGAATTGTGTCTCCCACAAATCCCTGTGTTGAATTAACCTCCAGTACCACAGAATATGACTGTATTTGAAGATAGGTCCTTTAAATAAGCAATTAAAATAAAATAAGGTCATGTAGATGGGCCCTGACCCAATATGACTAGTGTCCTTTTAAGAAGGGATTAAGGGACCTAAAGTTAGTGTAATGGCTATGTCGCTGGACTCCCATGTAGTCAACTGTGGTTCAAGTCCCAGACCTGGTGGTTTAAACTCATGCTGGGCACGTGTGCGTGCGTGCCCAAGATCTCGAGAGGAGAATGGAGGAGAAGGGATTGCGGCGTGGCCATCCCCCTGGGGGGTGATTTCTCGCTTTCTGTCTCTGTCTTTCTAGTGAGCGCATGCACCCTATAGCAAAAACCTCTCCAAAAAAAAAAAAAAAGGGATTAAGACACAGACACTTAGACACTGACTATTCAGAGACACAGTGAGAAGTCAACCATCTGTAAGCTGATGAGTAAGGCCTCAAAAGAAATCAAACCTTCTGACCATTTGATCTTAGACTTGAGGCCTCCAGAATGGTGGTAAAGTAAATCCCTGTTGCTTGGGCCAGCTGTCCTGTGATATTTTGTTATGACAGTCTACCAAACGAATGACCAGCTTTCCCCATCTTTAACTCCTGGTACCACCATGCTACCTTTTCGAAACCAGCATTGGTACAGGACTAGCTACCGTCCAGTCTTTGAGTTTCGCCAGTTTTAATTCATGTCTTTTCCTTGTTCCAGGATTCCATTCGGGGAGCACATTGCATTTAGTTGTCGTGTCTCCCTGTTATTCTTTGGTCTGTGGTGGTTTCTCAGCTGTTCTTTGAAAAATTGATATATACCGTCATTCCAAGTAGTTGCTGAATGGAATGGTGAAATGGTCCATTGACACCTTAACACCTATGCCATCGGGGAACAATACTCCGCTAAGTTAACGAGTTTGTAAGTGCCAGTTTCTTCAAGTTTTCCTACAGGGGCAGCTGAGTCTTCGTTGTGGATTGGAGTAAGCCACTCCAAGTAAGCCAGACTCCGGCTGGCTCGCCATAGCATATGCTGCAGGACAGCTTCTGCGGTGATGGCCAGCTTCTTGGTGTTTCAGATAAAGAATTGAATGAAAAGGGACCAGCAGTTAGCGTAATGGCTATGTCGCTGGACTCCCATGTAGTCGACCACGGTTCACGTCCCGGACCTGGTGGCTTAAAACTCACGCCGGGCACGTGTGTGTGCGTGCCCAAGATCCCAAGAGGAGAATGGAGGAGAAGGGATTGTGGTGTGGCCATCCCCCCTGGGGGTGATTTCTTGCTTTCTATCTCTCTGTCTCTCTCTGGCGAGCGCAAGCACCCTATAGCAAAAACCTCTCAAAAAAATAAATAAATAAAAAAGAATTGAATGAAACATGCCAATAGGGTAAGGAAAAGGAAGTTTATTAAGTAAAAATGAAAGTACGCTCCTGAGAGGTAGGAGTCGGCCTGAATGGACAACGAAAGAAAGGCTCAAAAGGCCTTGGTGCAAACATTTTTGAAATCCATTCATAGTTTTTTTTAAAAAAAAAACTTTATTTTCGGGACCAGCAGTTTGCGTAATGGCTATGTCGCTGGACTCCC
>NW_006160052.1:3513615-3522474 GCF_000334495.1 Tupaia belangeri chinensis | reverse complement strand
ACCCCACAAAAAAAAAAAAAAAAAAAAAACAGAAACAAAAATTAAAAAAAAAAACCTTTATTTTTATTTCCAGAAGGTGCTTTATGCTTTTCAGAGAGGGAGACAGAGAAAACACCCTTTAATGAGGCATGGTTGCAAGCTTTCATCCCCCATTTCTCCATCCCATCACGTTTGGGGAACACATGCACATGCACCCAGTGAGTTTTTCAAGTCACTGGGAGTGACTCAAAGTGCAGCTGCCCAGATGGGATCTGGCTCTTGCAGCATTTAACCACTGCACTTTCGGCTGGTCCCTGCATAATGCCTACTTTTTATGTTGTTTTTATATTTATGTATTTCTTTTTAAGAGAGATTTTTGCTGTAGGGTGCATGCACTCACCGGAGAGACAGCAAGAGACAAGAAGACAGAAAGTGAGAAATCACCCCCACAGCGGGGCTGGCCGTGCTGCAATGCCTTTTCCTACAGTCTCCTCTCAGGATTGTGGGCACACATGCACACAAGCCCAGCATGAGTTTCAAGCCTCTAGGAATCCAGCACCTTAACTATGCCACCTGCTGGCCACCCCATATAATTTTTTATAATGCATATTTTGCATGAACTTTTTCTTTTTTTTCCTTTCTTTTTTGAAAGGTTTTTGCTATAGGGCACATGCGCCCGCCAGAAAGACAGAGAGAGACAGAGAGACAGAAAGCAAAAAATCACCCCCCAGGGAGGATGGCCACAACACAGTCCCTTCTCCTCCATTCTCCTCTTGGGATCTTGGGCACACACACATACCTGGCATGAGTTTAAGCCACTGGGTCTGGCACTCGAACTGTGGTCGACTACATGGGAGTCCAGCGACATAGACATTATACCAATTGCTGGTCCCTGCATGAACTTTTTGAAGCCTCCTCCTATATATAATTTATATTCGTAAAACATACATATATATTTACACATATACACACATATATCTACGGGGACATAGAAAGAGAATGAGACACAGAGATGGGGACCAGAAACAGACAGCTGGAAGGAACCAAGTACAGCCCAAGGTTAGCAATAGCCTGACGTCTTTCTGAGCACTTGGTGGCAGTTTGAGCAATGTCCCCTCATGTAACGTCATTTAATTTAAGGACAACCCAAAGAAAGTGTGTATGAGGCTTGGAAACTTTGTCTAAAATGATCTGGGCCTGGTCCAAACTAATGTGTGAGTTCCTCATGTGTTGACATATATTCACGGGTTGTAAATCAGAGACTTTCAGACACGAGTCTTAGAGTTCCTCAGTGGAGGTGTGAGATCCTCGACCGCCTGGAGTTTCTGCAGCACCACGAAGGGGAAGGCTAGTAGGTTTTCAGTGTTTCAGCAGCCCGACAGAAATCCTGTGTTCTTGGAGAAAGGCTACAGAGGTGAACCCACCCAGGCTTTCTCTGGTTTTTATCTGCAATTATGTCCGCTCTGTAATGCAGGTTGTTGGATCAGCAAGTTTGCAGCCGGATACATATGTCTTTGACTAATAAGAGACTTGGAAGATGAATTAAATGATACCGAGCAAAGGCCATCTGCTTTGTACGCAGAAATCTTCCAAAACAATGTGTCTCTTAAGAAAAGTAATAAAATAATGAAGGGGGTTGCCAAAGGTGAAAAGGCATGTGAGCTGGAACTACGCTTTCTCCGCTGCACCAGTTGGTTCTTCTTCCTGTTTATCTTTCAGGCCCCACGGAGAAAGCGTAGGTCTGGCTCAAAGAGTCATTCTGTACGCAGGGGATGGTGATGCCTTCTTCACAGAGAGAACTTGAGGGTCATTGACGACGGGACTTCTCAAAGTTCGTAGGAAAAAATGGAGTTAAAGAACAAGTTTATTTTGGCACTGAACAAATTTGAAATGCATAGTTTTTTTTTTAATGCATAGTTTTTTCATAACAGACATTTTCCGTGAACCTTTGAAGACCCTCCTAACGTAAATAAATATAGCTCATCAAAATATGCACACGGAATGGCTCGGCAGTGCTACTCCAACACGAATGCTTCCTGTGTTCATCAGAAGACATACGGAGGACCAGCAGTTGGTGTAATGGCTATGTCGCTGGACTCCCATGTAGTCGACTGCGGTTCAAGTCCTGGACTTCGTGGCTTAAAACTCATCCCAGGTGTGCAGGCGTGCCCAAGATCCCGAGAGGAGAATGGAGGAGAAGGGATTGCGGCATGGCCATCCCCCCTGGGGGGCAATTTCTTACTTGCTGTGTCTCTGTCTCCCTCTGTCTTTCTGGCAAACGCACACATCCTATAGCAAAAACCTCTCCAAAAACAAACAAACAAACAAAAAGACACACACAGCAGCTCTTGTCTGGCCTTATTTCCATCATGGCTCTCCATAAATCCTCTTCCATCCGACTGCGTGCTCCTGAGCTCTCTGCCCAGCCCCACTTCCCTGACTTTGTCTCAGAGGTCATGGATGATCTTGAATGCCCTCATCTTCCTTTCACTCCAAAGTCTGATCCAGCCTAGATCTGACTCTCATTAACCACCCTCTGCTGTAAGAAACACTTCCTGACCCTGTCAGTTCCAGGCATTGAAGCCACCGGTGTGCTCGGGCAGCGTCAGTTGGTCTGGAGTTGTCCCTACCCTTACGCGAATGCTCTGTCTTCCGTCTTCCCCCACTGAGCTGGAGATGCTTTTTATTTAAAAATGTTTCACATTCACGTCCAGTCCTACACACACGGCAGTCCAGTCAGTGGGACTAGGTGACGTACAGCCTATCATCTCCAGGTTGGAACCAGAGTGTAGCTTCTTACTTAGAACATGACTATGTTTGTTTCCTTCAGTTTGTTTATTTCTTCCATGAGCAAGAGACACACAGAGAAAGAGAAAGAGAGCGCCCCCTTCGCAGGGTGTGGATGCCATGAGCTACTCCAGGCCTTTAGCTAGCCCTGGGTCATGAGCAAGCGTGTGCCTGGAGTGCTCAGGGAGGTCTCCGGATGCAAGCTGGGAACCTTCCATGTGGGATCGCCTCACAGCATACCACATTTACCACTGCACCACTGGCCCCAGAATGTGACTTTCGATGTCAGAAAAATTTCAGTTCACACCTCGACTATGTCAACGACCAGCTCCGTGACCTGAGGCGCACTAGTCAACCTCACCCTTAGCAACCTATTGTGCTTGTTTCCTCATTTTCAGAATCAGAGACTCATAACTGGCTCACGGGTTTTTCATGGATTTAAGTGAAATAACGCATATGAAATGCTTGGTTGCTGCAATGCCTGGCACAGAACCCAAACTCACTAAACACCAGTCATTATCATCTGGTTCCTTTGTGTGTGTGTGTGGTGGGGGGGGAGCTCTGCTAGAGCAAGACTCAACAACGAGGAAATTAATAGAGATACCGGTTTTAGGGGAGGCATCCTAGAGAAGACGCTGACGTGAGTTTTAGAAATCCAACAAAGAGAAATCAGAGGCTAATCTAATCCCATTTCTCCCAACTTTTCAACAGCCTGCAGACAGGCTGATTTTTAGTTGATTCTCCAGTTATTGTAGAGCTCTTCCAAAGGCATGTGAAGAGTGACTGTGACAAACCAGTGCTTGTCACCTGACCTTGAACGTAACAAACGGCCCCTGAGGAAGGTAGCTCCAATTACAGTCATGAAGTTGGAGGAGCCCTTTCAAGGCAGATTGATTTATTGGACCAAAAATACAGCTCAACAGCCCACACACAGATTTCAGCCTTTGGCAAGCTGCCTGCCTGCTTCCATTCCTCTTGCCCTGGTGTATTGATCTGTGTGTGAGTTGGTAAAGTTTATTGTAGAGGGGAGTGAGTGTGTGCTTTCAGGATGGAAGCTCCCAGCTTAAGGCCTTTCGCTGAGGGATGTTCGATGCCTTTAACTGAAGGGGCTCTTGCTCTATTTCTCTTTGTGGTGGTGACTTTAATTGTATTTTACTGCTTCAGGTGGGTGTAGAATGTTCCAGAATGCCTCTCGTTCTGGCTGATCCCTCTGTTTCTGAGTGTAGTAACATGTCATTTTGTCAGAAAGGAGGATGACTAGTCTTGGTTGTATGTCTTATGCCTAGCAAATATCACTATACTCTTCAGTCACATAAGAAACTGAGACTCAGAAGAGTCTAAAGTCAATGGTAGTGGAACCAAGATACAAACCCAGGTACATCTTTTTTTTTCTTTTTTTTTTTTGGAGAGGTTTTTGCTATAAGGCGCGTGCGCTCACCAGACAGAGAGAGACAGAAAGCGAGAAATCACCCCCCATGGGAGATGGCCACCCCGCAATCCCTTCTCCTCCTTTCTCCTCTCAGGTTCTTGGACACGCACACACACACGCCCGGCGTGAGTTTAAGCCATCGGGTCCGGGATGCCAACTGCAGTCAACTATATGGGAGTCCAGCGACATAGCCATTACATTAACTGCTGGTCCCCAACCCAGGTGCATCTGATTTGATCTTAGAGAAGACTGACTTCAGGCATAGCCCACTGGGGGACAAACAGCCAGCCACCACAGGAGCAAAGGCCAGTTCACAGGATCATTATATATGGGAATATTTTGCAATCTAAGGACACAATTTATATCATCAGACATATTTTGTACCCATCATGGGCATGGTTGTGTGGCTTTCTTTCTTATATCAATTAGTATTGCTATGCAAAAAAAAAAAAAAATCACCACAAACATAATGGCTTCAAACGACACACATTTATGGGAACCAGCAATTAGCATAATGGCTATGTTGCTGTACTCCCACGTAGTTGACCGCGGTTCGCGTCCTGGACCCGGTGGCTTAAAACTCACGCCAGGCGTGTGTGCATGTGTGCCCAAGATCCCGAGAGGAGAATGGAGGAGAAGGGATTGTGGCGTGGCCATCCCCCCGGGGGGTAATTTCTCGCTTTCTGTCTCTATGTCTCTCTCTGTCTGTCTGGCGAGCACACGCGCCCTATAGTGAAAATCTCTCCAAAAAAAAAAAAAAAATCAAGTAAAAAAAAAAAGACACATTTATTACCTCACAGTTTCCGTAGTTCAGGTCTTCAGGCACAGCAAGGTGAAGCCCCTGCCGAGGGTCTCACCAGGCCGCGTTCTCATCTGGAGGTTCACCTGGGGAAGCAGCCATGTCCCCACTCATGTGTTCGTTGGTAGCATCTAGTTCCCTGAGGTTGTAGGACTGAGTACATATTTCAGCTGGAGGCTGCTGCTGTGACCAGCCACGTGGGCTTTTCTACCGACTGCGGACTGCCCTGTGTGTAGGGCTGGATGTGAATGTGAAACATTTTTAAATAAAAAGCATCTCCAGCTCAGTGGGGGAAGACGGAAGACAGAGCATTCGCGTAAGGGTAGGGACAACTCCAGACCAACTGACGCTGCCCGAGCACACCGGTGGCTTCAATGCCTGGAACTGACAGGGTCAGGAAGTGTTTCTTACAGCAGAGGGTGGTTAATGAGAGTCAGATCTAGGCTGGATCAGACTTTGGAGTGAAAGGAAGATGAGGGCATTCAAGATCATCCATGACCTCTGAGACAAAGTCAGGGAAGTGGGGCTGGGCAGAGAGCTCAGGAGCACGCAGTCGGATGGAAGAGGATTTATGGAGAGCCATGATGGAAATAAGGCCAGACAAGAAGGTGAAGCTGCTGCTTCTTCTTCTTCTTTTTTTCAGAGAATATAAGGCATGTGTTCTTACCAGAGGGACAAAGAGAGACAGAGACAGCAAGAGACAAATCACCTCCTGGGGGGAATGGACACACCACAATAACTTCTCCTCCATGCTCCTCTTGAGATTTGGGGCACATGCACACACACGCACACACACCAGTATTAAGTTTAAGCCACCGGATCCAGGACTCGAATTGCGTTCTACTACGTGGGAGTCCAATGATGTAACCATTATGTCATCTGCTGGTCCCTGAGGGTGAAGCTTCTGAGAATCCTAATGCCTAGCTTACGGTGGGCTTCATCCTCTAGCCAACATGGAGTTTGCTGGAGAAGACCTTGGGGATTTTACACATAGCAGAGGGGGTCCAGTCTGTTACCTTGTTTCAGTGGCCACAGTCGCAGTATTGGCAGTGCCGCCCAAGGCAAACTTCCCGCCTCCCAAGGACCCACCCAAATGCGCTAGTCCGAAATGGAAAGGAGTTAGAAATGGGAGCTTGTCACCAGGAGGCTAGAACCACATCTTTGGTCTATCACAGCCCCTGTCTGTCCAGGCCAGGAGCTCTGTCAGGGTGTCACTAGGAGGCAGCATGGCTCACTGTCATCACTGTAAAACAGTCTGATGACAGAGCCTCAGTGCAAATGGCTCCTTGCTCACCTCTGCCAAGGCAAAGCCCTGTTAGAGACGTATGTAACTCTCCGTGAGTCCTACCGCTTCCATGAGCGTCTGCTGGGGTCTGTGCAGTGACCTGCATGTCCTCAGGGTTCAGGCCAGATGGAAACCCGGGGGGTTGGGTTTCAACTAGCAAAGCCAGAGACCCACTTCCCTGCTGTGGAAACTGGAGCAGCCCAGACTTGGCGTTGGGAAGAAGTTTAATAATAGTACCACACTAACTTTCTTGAAAGGGAGAGCCTAAAGAAGAACAATTATTAGGATTTTAAGAAACAAATGCTATTTTTATAACAACCCTCCCCAGTCTATAATGAGAAAACCTTTCTCCCACATAGAACAGCCTCCAAATGTGAGTCACCCCTAGACTCAGCCTTCAACCACTGCCCCTGAGCCCAGGAAGTGGAGCACAATGGAGCAGTCAGGTGTAAATTATAGGAGCTCGGCAGCACAGGAAGCAAGGTGAGTTATAATAGTAGAGTAAATTAATTTCACATAAGTGGGATTAGCGGTTAAATGAATAGCAGTCCACCGCTAACCCCGTCTGGAATGCTGGGTGTGTGTCTCCTGCCCAGAGACAGAAAAAGCTCATGGCTGAGCAGGAATCCGGTCAGACCACGGTCACCTACCCATTGTTAAGGACAACTCCTCATATGGGAAAAGAAAGCAGAAACATTCTTATGTCAGAAAGAACACTGAAGTTGGAAAGCGGAGATGGTACGTGGGGGAGAGCTGCCTCCTTTCAGGGTGGCCCCGATGCTCCAGGAGTCCTGAGGGCAGCCTGGAGTGGGGGTTAGGAGGCAGCCCAGGATTTGGGGTAAGTTAGGGGCAATGAATTCTAAGGAGGGACTCACCAGCAGCTTCCATTCCAGACTGAGTTTGTGTTGGTTTTATTTTTAAATTGTCGATCTCTTGTTTGTTTGTTTCACTTTTTAAGGCTTCTGTCCCATTCAGTTTTAAAGTGACCTCTGTTCAGGTGAGTGGAGTTCTGGGTTCTTTGGATCTCAGGGTTGGTGAAGCCTGATGGGGAGACCTGGGCTCTGAATGTTGACTCAGTTTCCACACCTACAAAGGAGGCGTGGCCACACCATGCTGGCTAGTGTTGTGTTGAGGACTGATGTGCTGAAGATAAAACTGTCGGTAGGTAGCAGTTCTCTTTCCTCCTCTCCCCCGTTTCTGTAAAACTATGGCGCCAGATAAGGGAATCCACAGTGCACATTCCACAGGAGGCCATACTGAGACCTCCCTAAGGTAGGGAGCCATTGAAGCGATTCGCAGTAAAGCCCTGCAGGGCTGCTCTGGAGGCCAGCTCTTAACTCTGCGTTTGCTTAGACTCTAAGCTAGGTCAAGGCAGGTCTCAACCAGAGGCTGCAGGGGTGGAGAGGTGAAAAATTTCTGAACTTTTTTTACTATATCCACTTGAGTGGGGCCAAAGAACATCAATATCCCATCTATTTCACTTCTCTCCTGAGTCTGGCATTAGAGGAAGTTGGCAAGAACAGAGAGGAACCAAATGAGTATGCTACACTAAGGTCATCACACTTGCGATATACACACTCACTTCTAGAAATGTTAGAAGAAAAAACCTGCCTTTACACACTTGAGTTTTTGGTATAGATGAATGCCCCCTATGATCTCCAAAATAACCCCACTTGTTTTATTATGCTGACCTTGATTGTGAAATGCATGTCATTAAAATACTTTGACTCCCTGGCAAGCAAGCCTCCATGAAATACCCTAATATGAAAGGGTGACCAAGCATGCCAGTGTGCTCAGCATTTTCCCAGTGTTAGCTCTGAATGTTTTATATCCTGGCAAATCCTTCAGTCTTAGGAACACTGGGACAACTGGTCACCCTAGCATACAAAAAATAAGGGGACTATGTATGTATCTTCTTTTGCAAAAGGGGTTTATGGTTAGTTATTGAACTGCAATTCAATTACATAAAATGTCTAGATATTAGACAATTTTATTGGCCAAAAATTTTCCTGAAGTAAATACTTATTATGACTCATTCTAGGACAAACCAAAAATTCTCATCAAACTGAATGGGTAATGAGGGCACAAAACCAATAGTAATTTATAAATAAAAGTATGAATAACAGCAATTGGAAACCACAACCGCTCAAAACAACTGCTGAAGAGCCACCCAGAAACTTCCTTCCAAAAATCAGAGAAATTCTGCTTGGATAAAGTATAGTGTAGAATAACAAATTTGAGTCCTCAGTAAACTCTGGGAACGCTAATTTTAGTTTATGAATACCAAATTCTTCTTGGCAAGTAGGCTTTAATTGTATGAAATCCTGTGGCACGCGTGTGGCCCAGCCATAAGAGCTGGGGGAAAGAGTGGCATTCTTGGGTCAGCTCACTATGAATCAGAATGGCACTTAAGTTCCCACCAAGGTGTCAAGGCCAACACCTTGAAAGAGCTTCAGCCTATTTCATAAGTGAGAAAAGTTCAATGAGCTTTCCCAAAGCTATCATTGGATTAAGTGTGCAAAAATTAGCAGATTTGTAGGGGTGTGGGTCTGTCCTATTTGGTCACTCCCTCCAGATAGA
>NW_006160052.1:3505806-3513603 GCF_000334495.1 Tupaia belangeri chinensis | reverse complement strand
AGGATCAATTCTGTTGGCCCCCTAAGGGCTTGTTATGGACTGAATGGTGTCCTGCAAAAAGATAGTGAAAGTTTAACCTCTGGTTCCTGTGACCTTACTGGGGAACAGGGTCTTTGCACATATAATCAAGTTAAGAGGAAGTCATAAGGGTGGACCCTAACACAACACAACTGGTAAGAGACACAGGGAGAAGATGACCTTACAAAAGGAGAGATGGAGGTTTGGGTAAGGTTGCACAAGTCCAGGATTCCTGGGGCTACCCGAAGCTGGAAGAGACAAGGAAGATCTTCTCCTAGAGGTTTCAGAGAGAGCATGGCACTGCTAACGCCGTGATGTTGGGCTTGTGGCCTCCAGAACTGTGAAGGAACACATTTGGCTTGTTTTAAATCACCCAGTTTGTGTTACTTCACAACCCTAAGGAAATGGATCCAAGGCCTCTCTGCTGCAGATTCCCTGGGTGCTGGAGATCTCCCATATGCTCTGCAGCTGGTTGAAAGGAAGGAGACCTTACTTTTCTCTTCATTGTCTTTCCTGTCCCTGCCACAGCTGCATTGGAGAGCTCAGACCTGGAGAGAGCGACATGGGAGTGTACCTGTGTCGTGCAGGAGGCTGGGAGCCTGGCTGGCACCCACCCCTCTGCCCGAGGATGCTTGGAAGATAAGGGCCTGTTCCCGGTCAAGTGCTTCCAGCAGGACCACTTGACATTTTGCGGTCCACACACCATTTGGCAAGGGCAAGAGCTTTGACAGCCATCCTGCCCTTCACTCTTTGTTTCTAGGACAAAAGCCAAGAGCTCATTAGATTCCTGAGGAAGGGGCCTGCCTTTGCAGAAGCCAAGAAGTTATTCATTACCTTGCTCTTAGGCTTAATATCTCCTAGAGGCAACACAGGGAACAATGGCTATATTGCAGTCTAGCTGATCCGGCTGCCCGGAACCTCCATGCACAGGAGAGGGTAGCCCCCCAGGACTAGGACGGCACCAGCAGGTGCATGGTCAATGGTGACAAATGTTCACCAGATACAGGGATCTCAGTTTCATAAAATAAGTGTACTTGGGACCAGTAGATGGCGTAATGGTTTTGTCACTGGACTGCCACATAGTCAACCACGGTTCAAGTCCCAGACCAGCAGCTTAAAACTCATGCTGGGCACATGTGTGTGCATGTCCAAAATCCCAAGGGGAGAATGGAGGAGAAGGAACAGTGGTATGGCCATCCTCCCCGGGGGATGGGGTGTGTGTGTGATTTCTTGCTTTCTGTCTCTGTCTCTCCAGCCAGCACACACACCCTATAGCAAAAATCTCTCTCTCAAAAAAAAAAGAAAGTGGGGACCAGCAGTTAGCGTAATGGCTATGTCACTGGACTCCCATGTAGTTGACCGCAGTTCGAGTCCCAGACCCAGTGGCTTAAACTCATGCCGGGTTTGTGTGCGTGCATGCCCAAGATCCCAAGAGCAGAATGGAGGAGAAGGGACTGTGGGGTGGCCATCCCCCCTGGGGGGGTGATTTCTCACTTTCTGTCTCTATGTCTCTCTCTGTCTTTCTGGTGAGCACACGTGCCCTATAGCAAAAACCTCTCCAAAAAAAGAAAGAAAATGTGCTTGCATGTCTATCTGTACTAGCATGACTACATTAAAATGTCTGGGAAGAAAATGTCAAAATGTTATCTCTACAGGGTGGAATTATGAATGTTGTTTTATTTTACATTGGTTTATCTCCTTTCCAATATTGCTACAATAAACAAGAAAGAATGATACAATAAAAACCAACAAAAGAAGAAAATCACCTATGGTTATAACTCTTGAACACAAATATTGTTAGTATTTTGATGCCTGATAGATAAATAAAAATACTGAAAAAAGTGGAATGATATAACTACAATAATACATAACACTTACCTTTCCTTACCCCAGAAAGGAGAAAGGTGTTTTTTTCTACTGGAACATTTGTTTCTGCCTTGTTTCGTTTATTCTGTGTTCATAATACTAGGGTATCACTTAACATCATAACAAGCACTTCCTTCTGTTGTTAAATTCATAATGATTACAATAGTTGGTGCCAGCAGGTGGTGTGGTGATTAAGGCGCTGGCCTCCCACATGGCCAATCTCGGTTCAAATCCCGGACCTGGTAGATTTGAAAGTCACACTTGGCATGTGTGTCTGAGTGCCTAAAACCCCAGGAGGAGAATGGAGGAGAAGGGATTACAGCGTGGCCATCCCCCTGAGGGGTGACTTCTCACTTTCCCTCTCACCGTCTGTCTCTGTCTCTCTCCAGGCAGCACATGTGCTCTATGACAAAGACCTAAAAGACATGATAATATTTATACTTAACAGCCACTAGGAATATGTAAACCTTCATTTACTTAAGGAGTCCATATCATTGGACATTTTAACTTTAGATTTGAAATTTTTTAATTATAATTTTTGTTAAAGTTTTGCCAGAGGGCGTGTGCACTTGCCAGAGAGACAAAGAGAGAGGGAAAGTGAAAAAGCAGAAAGCACCCCGAGCGGAGGATGGTCATGCCACAATCTCTTCTCCTCCATCTCACCCTCCTTTCGGGACTTTGGGAATGCACACATATGCACCTCGAGTGTTTCTGAAGCTGCTGGGCCCAGGACTCAAACCATCGGGCCAGCCATGTGGAATCTAATCACCCTGACCATCACACCACAGCTGGCTGTAAATTAGAAATGTTAGCCCACATGTGGTGGCTCAGCAGTAGCAAATGCTCTGTGTGGAGACATGGAAGACAGGGGTTCGATTCCCAGGTCAACCTGTGCATGACAGGCAAGTGCGTGTCTGTGACCCTGGCTTGCTGGGAAGGATAGGGAGAGGACCGTGGCATGAGACGCTGTGAGAGACTTTCTCTTTCTCTCTCTCATGAAAATAAACAAACAAATAAACTTTTGCAAAATTTAGGAATTTGTGTTTTATTTTCAGTTGCAAATTTACTTTTAATTTCAGATTTTCGGGTCCAGGCAATTTGCAATTGCACTCTCTCTTTCATCCCACTAGTTTATTCTGATTTGTGAGAAATTATTTACCTTATAATTCTCCGTGATTTCTATATATGTGTGTTTATTTGCGTCGTGTTGCAGTGTTATCTCCTTTTCTTTAAACTATAGTTTTTCTTTAAATTATAATTACAGAACATCTCCAACATTTTGTCTCCTAGAGTCCATTTTGACTTGTCCTCTTGGGAGGGCAACTCACTTGTGCAGAGGTTGAGGGAGGCTTTGCAGAAATCTATTTAGAGCCTTGATTCTTGTAACACATCCGGCCCATGAAGTTCACATCCTGCGCCTGGTCCAAGGGAGGGGGGTCAGGAGCTTTATCCCCTCCCTGTAACTTCTGCTGACACTCCCAAGATGGAAACCGGCTTGGGTCACAGGTGACTATTTTTCCCACTTTGGGGTATAGAGCTGTTTTGTCGCATACCAGTCATGTTATAGCCAGGTACTCTCTGTCTTTATTTATTGATTTATTTAGTGTATGTGTTCGCCAGAGACAGAGAGAGTGGCAGAAAAACAGAGAGAAGGAAAGTAAGAAGTCCCCCCCCTGGGAACAGCCATGCCCCAATCTCTGGTCCCCCACTCTCCTCTCAGGATTTTGACACACATGCACACGCACCTGGTGTGATTTTTTTCAAGCTGCCAGGTCTGGGACTTGAACTACAGTCAGCCATGTGGGAATGCAGCACCTTAACCACCATGCCACCTGCTGGCCCTCTCACTCCTATTTTTCAATTTTCTACTAGCCTGTTGGTTTAAAAGTGATTTCGAATATTAATTTATGTTGAGTAAAAGAAACACTATTTCTACCACTGGGTTTCTGTGCTCCTAAACAGTCAGTGCTATTTTCATCTTAAATCTTGCCTTCCCTTCAAGACCAAGTGCCAGCCCCGCCTTTCTGCCAGGAGGACAAATACGTATGATAAGCCATGCCACTCCTCAGCTCTGGCTCATAGCCAACATCACGAAGTGACGGCTGTGTTCTTTCAGGCAATGTCTAGCCTGAACTCCGGTGTGTGTTGGCACCTCAGAGAGAAAACTGTCTGCCGTCCCTGCGTCCAGCGATGTTTACTGTCGTCTAACTCATACCGTCGGTGGACCTTCATCCGAATTGTTCTATTTTCACCTTTTTAGTTTAAAATATGGACTGTGTTTGGTTGCAAACAGAACCTGAGAAGCCTCTGTAAGTACACACAGATCCTGACAGAGAAATCCTGATCTGAGGAACTGAAGTTCCTCGTAGTGACCAGTGTGGGACAAGAACAGCCTGGAAGGTGGGCTGTAAGAACCAGCAACACAGGGACCTGCAAATGGCGCGATGGTTAAGGCACTGGACTCCCATATGGCCAACTGTGGTGCAAGCCCTGGACGCAATGGCTTGAAAATCACACCAGGCATGTGTGCATGCATGTCCAAGATCTGGGAGGAAAATGGAGGAGAAGGGATTGTGGCAAACCCATCCCCTCTGGAGAGCGATTTCTCACTTTCCCTCTGTCTCTGTCTCTGTCTCTCTTCAGTGATAAAAACTTCTAAAAAAAAACCAGCAACACATAAGCTATAAATCCAAACCAGGTGAAATCAGAGGTGCTTCCTTAACCACACTTGGCTGAATGTGGCTTTCACCAATCCTTGGTGAGGAGTGATTGGAAATTAATAGCAAGATCTCACAGTGCATCTGTAGTTTGTGATATATAATTATGCTAAAGTTTACAGTAAACTGTACGTAATTCTCATTCCACAGTGTCGGTGCAGACAGTCTCAATACTCTTACTGTCTTTAGAAGCTCTATGGCAGAAACCTTACTGGACATCATTATACTTATAAATCTGTACTGAAAGGGCCCCCAGATGGCTAGTTCAAACAAGATTCCTACTCCCAAAGTGAGGGGCAGGTAAACAAAAACTCCAGAAAGTCATTTTCTTTTTATTAAAGGTTTTTGCCATAGGGCGCATGCACTCACCAGAGAGAGACAGTGAGAGGGAAACTGAGAAATCGCCCTCCAGGGAGAGTGGTCATGTCTCAATCCTTTCTCCTCCATTCTCCGCCCAGGATTTTGGGCACACATGCACACACACGCACACACACCCAGAATGATTTTCAAGCTGCCAGGCCTAGGACTTGAACCACAGTCAGCCATGTGGGCATCTACCACCTTAATCCACACCACTTACTGGCCCCCAGAAAGACACTTTAATAATGCTTAGTGGCTTTTTGTTTGTTTGTTACTTTTTATTTATTTATTTTTAATTTGATCAGAGAAGAACAGGGCCAGAGCAAGAGAGGCAGAGCAAGAGCAAGAGGGAGAAATTAAGCCACCAGGTCCGGGACTTGAACCACGGCTGGCCATGTGGAAGTCCAGTGCCCTTAACCACCACGCCACCTGCCGGCCGCAATAATACTTGGTTTTAACCGGGGTACTACCTGCTACAGCAGCAGCAGAGGTCTCGCCCATGCAGCCGTTCCTGTTTCACAGGCGTTTACTGAGTGCCTGTGATGGGCAGACCCCGAGCTAGTGCTAGGGGTACCGTGGAAGATAAAACACGGTCCATACTTCAGGAGGGCTCCAGGGAGTAAATCCTCAGTGAAGACCAGAGTGAGAATAAGACCTGAAGAAGAGAAGCTTAGGAGCAGTCGCTGCAGGACAAGGATGAGAAAGACGATAAGAAATCAGAACAAGTCTGACGCAAAGCCATGCCCAGGCTGTTACAGACCAGGTCCGTGGGGTCTGTACTGAACATCCAGGGGTAAAGACAGGAGAGGGCTGGTCTTCCTGTGTCACACTCTGGGGTGTAACCGGCGCAGACACTGAGATTCTGGAGGCTGCGGGTGGGCTCGACCGTCAGGACCCTGTCGTGTGTGCAGACGGCGTAAGCGGGGCCTGTGAGTGAGGGGAGAACGCTCACCCTCCAGCTTGGGGGCAGGTGGAGTTATCAGGGAGCAGCGGCAGCAATGTCCGCCGTGGAGCACAGCTGCAGGAAGGACAGAGGAGACACAGACAGGCGGCGGAAGGCAGCCATCAGGCTCCATCCCTGAGCGATGCCGACCTGCGAAAGGGAAGGCAGGGAGGTTTGGAGACAGCCCAGCCTGGGGAACGCTCTGCCTCGAAGAGCTTAATTGCCAGGAAGGGCTTAATTGGCTTCTCAGTGAAGGAGACTGAGCTTAGACAGACTAATCAGAGCTTTTAAAATTATTGGTTGAATTTAGAACTCTGCCTCTAGGCCATTTGGCCTCCAGCGTGTGAAGGAATTGGAAGAGGCCTCAGGTCTTCTTGAAACGGAGGAACGAGGTGAAAGTCCCAAATGGTCGCATTCTCCAGACTTGGGGTCTCAATGCCTCCAGGCACTCTCTCGGGGCTGGGGTTTATAGCTGGCTGTCCACCTCTGCCCACCTATCCAGGACAGCCTCGGCTCACTCGATAACGCCGAAGCTGTAACACTGCTTCCTGGTATCTGCGTGTATCGTACAGGGTTTTGTTTTGCTTTAGCTTGCTATAGGGTGTGTGTGCTTGCCAGAGAGAGACAAAGATAGAGAGGGAAAGTGACAGGGGAATAAAAAAAAAAAAAAACCTGGGGGATGGCCACGGTACAATCCCTTCTCCTCTACCCTCCTCTCGGGATTTTGGGCATGCACACGTGCCTGGTGTATTTTTCAAACTGCCAGATCAGGGACCCAAACCCCATAGTCAGCCACGTGAGATCCATTCATCTTAACCACCAAGCCACCTGGCTGGCCCTGTATCTTGCAGTTTAGAAGCTTACGATTTTTTATTTCATTTGATTGGAAGTCAAGCCCCGATGCAGTGTGGGGTGACCAGACTCAGCCAGTACCCCGAGGCAGCCCCATCACGTGCCACCCTGGTAGTCCCTGCCATCAGTGCTCAGCCTCCAGTCCCTTCAGTCGGGGACGGCATTCGGAATTAGAGCTCCTCTCCTTCATGGGCCACCTTGGGGCTTTCATCTGCCCTTAAATGCAACCCCCGTACTGTCCACCAGACTCTCCTCGAGACTTTGAACTCTTACAGAGAGACAGGCAAACTGAGGGAGCAGATTCATCCCAGAGGCAGAGCCCCGGGGAAGCTGTTCATCACTCTTTTGCCCAATTGTCCTCCTTTTCCAAGTCTTCCACATTCCCCTGGATTTAAAGACACCTGGGGCCCTTCCACTAGAATCTTTTCCCACCTAAGCGAGCTAGAGTCAACTTCTGTCATTGTGAACAGAGAACAGTTGGTCTCAGTGTCCCCTCTGTCCCTTCGGTCATCTCTCTCCTCTATCCCCCTTTAAGGAAGCAAAAGTATATGAAGGAAAGAACCCGGGGTTGAAGCCGGAGATCTGAGTTTGAGTCACCTCACAGCCGAGAAGGTCTTGGGCCAGCCACTTCCCCGTTCTGAAAGCTCAGCCTCCTCACCAAAGATGCGGTCATGAAAAGAACACCTCGTGTTTGCTGGAAGGATTTCAGGAGGCAGGGTAGGAAGGCCCGAGCGTGGTTTCTGACACGCAGTAGGCACTTGCCTTTGCTCCTTTCCTTCAGTTCTCCTCCCTCTCCTCTCCCTCCTGGTTATTTCCATCTCCAGCCTCCTCCTTCTCGCCCTTCTCCTCCTTCTCCTCCTCCTTCTCCTCCTTCTCCTTCTCACCCTTCTCCTCCTTCTCCTTCTCCTCCTTCTCGCCCTTCTCCTCCTTCTCCTTCTCCTCCTTCTCCTCCTCCTTCTCCTCCTTCTCCTTCTCACCCTTCTCCTCCTTCTCCTTCTCCTCCTTCTTGCCCTTCTCCTCCTTCTCCTCCTTCTCCTTCTC
>NW_006160052.1:3489642-3504850 GCF_000334495.1 Tupaia belangeri chinensis | reverse complement strand
CCTTCTCCTCCTTCTCCTCCTTCTCCTCCTTCTCCTCCTTCTCCTCCTTCTCCTCCTTCTCCTCCTTCTCCTCCTTCTCCTCCTTCTCCTCCTTCTCCTCCTTCTCACCCTTCTCCTCCTTCTCCTCCTTCTCGCCCTTCTCCTCCTTCTCGCCCTTCTCCTCCTTCTCGCCCTTCTCCTCCTCCTCCTCTAGTCTCCTCTGTCTCCGTCCTCTTCATGAATGCCAGCTGCTACTCATACCTCTGCCTATCCTGCCCTCCATCACCCTTTTCACCTCTCACCCCTCCATCTCCATCTCTACCTTCTTCTTCTCACCAAGGAACCAACAAACTGGTGACATCCAGGGCAAGGCCTCAGCCTGACAGCAAATTGGCAGTGAGGCACAGGGGCCACATTAAATGGTGCTTATATCAATAAATCATAAAACATCAGGTCAATTAAAACTTGCTTTGGGGCCAACGAGTGGCATGGTGTTTAAGGCGCTGGACTCCCACGTGGCCGACCATGGTTTGAATCCCAGACTTGGCAATTTGCTTTCTCATCTCTCTCTGGCTCTGTCTCTCTCTCTCTCTCTCTCTCTATCTTTCTCTCCCTGTCTCTCTCCAGTGAGCACACATGCCTTGTAGCAAAATAAAATAATAATAATAATAAAATAATTTAATTAAATAGTTAAAAAAAATACTTGCTTCTCAGATAAGCAAGAATAAGGAAGGAATTCATGAAGCTGAGGGTAAAGCTGTTTATCTTGGGAGAAGATGGCAGAACTAGAGCAGGTCAATAATCCTTCCTTGACCTGTGAGGGGAGCGTTGTCCTAGGTACTTGGTGAGAAAAGAGGGTAGGCCCAGAAATATTCCCTAAAAGAAGAGTAAACACGCGGGCACCCTGGGCACTGAGGGGGACAACCACTCCCTTTCACTTGGGGATAAAGAGGGCACTGAGTTTGTGGAGAGGCTGAGGGTGGGGTAAGGTCACGGCGGAAATTCTGGCTACGTCAGGCTGGCTCCCAGTCAGGTGGAGGGTTTGGGGCCAAACAAGTCCTTCCTGTGGTGCATCTGTGTCCTGTTTCAGGCCCTGTATGGAAAGAGGGGTCTCTGGGGTCGTGTGCAGGCCTCTGTGGGGTCCCTGAGGGATGTGTGGGTCCCGGCCTGGAATCTCCCGGGACCAGGAGCTGAGGAGCAGAACCTGACTCTGGCATTGGAAACGTGCAGGCACAGCCCGGGGCGGAGCTGGATCCGCTCTGGACGCAGTCTGTGCTCCTCCCTTCCACCCCTTTCATCTGAGTGGCTTTCCACTGAACTGGAAAACAGCGTTTTCTGTTTTTGTTTTTTGGTCTCAGATGATAATTAGCCATTGACTTGGCTGCCCACGGCTTCCCGCGGCTTGGGAGGCAGGAGCCTTTCATGCTGAATGGCAGAGGTCCTGAAGGGTGGCCCGACCTGCCCCTCCTTTGTTCCAGCCGGAATTCAGTTCAGAGAACCCGCGGATCATCAAGGGAACATGTGCTTTCCATGCCCAGATGCACGTGGTTGCACGCACACTGGTTCAGGCCACATCAGCAGCTTTCTGACACTTTCTATCTGAGGGCCGCGCAGATGAGGCCTTGGGTGTGGACCATCTACAGCCGAGCCGCTAACCAAGCCTTTACGAAGTGTTACAGGCCTGTGTCTGAGAGGGTGAACGAGAGTTCTGATGGTCTGTGAGCTCTCAGGAAGCAAAACCCGACCCTGGAAAGGGGACAGAAAGCAGGGGTCTTCTTCAGACATCCTCATTGTGAGGCTGTCAGCATCTGGGGTGCTGGTGTCACATGCATGGCCCAAGACTGTCCTCTTAAAGAAGGAGCAGGTTCCATTTGGTATCTCCATTCAGGTGCTTGATTCAGATGGGTTTCTGTTTGGTCTCATTGCAAGTTCTCACTGAGAGTAACTTACTCTCAGAGGGCAGGGTCCCCCAGATCGCCAACTCCACAGGTTCGAATCCCTACTGCAACATTTGTTAACTGCACAGGCAAGTGACTCAATGTCTCTGAGTGACACTTCCTCATCCATAAATGGGGATACCAGAGGAGATTTAGTAAGGTAAAAAGTAAAGCATCTGGCACAGTCCCTGATGCATGGTAATGATCGGTCCCTGCCTGGGGTCGGTTAGCAGTAGCAATGGCCACAGTTTGCTCCCTGTCTCCACTCCCTTTGGTTGTGGCCTCCCATGCTGATCTGGATGTGGCCGTGTACCTTTTTTTGGCTAATGAGACAGTAGCAAGCTAAAAAAAGCAGGGGCACTTGGAAGGTAAAAGCCACATAGATCACAGTAATTGGCTTCGGGATGAAAACTGTGGTCACTGTGTGTGCACTGGAGGCTTCTCTTTATGTGTGTAGCACCACTGTGTGGTCCCAGAGCAACTGGTCCTCAACTTTCAGGTCAGTAGATCGATTGGCTGAATCTGATTTCAGCAGATCAATCAGTTGGTGATACCAATGGAACAGCAACCATATACCCAAGGTTAGGCCAGCTCTAAGAGCAGGTTAAGACCCCTTCCCTCAAGTGGTTTATAAGCTACCTCTGGAAAGCAAGCCAATCAGATCCAGAAAAGAGAAGTAAGTGATAAATGGAGAAATAAGTGAGAGTTGAATTGTTCCGCACAGACTTCTTGAGGAGACAGACTTCAGTTAGGCCAAGAGAAATGGTTAGAATTTAATAACAGAAAAACTTTTTGGCCTGAGACCAACATAGGTCAGCATGAGAGAGTGCCGTGATTGATTAGTGATGTCTGCATGAGCACAGGAATGGCAGCAGCATGCCATCCATTTACCATTTCCAGCCTCAGTGATATTTAACATCCATTTGGCCTTTACCAGTTCATGACTAATAGCATTTGTTTTGAGATACAACCATGGCACCCAGAGTCCAAGTCACTTGGGGTGATCAAAGGATGAGAGGGGCAGACATTATACTTTTCTTGTCTGGATTTCTTGCCCCAAATATTCGTTAGTATGGTCTAGAATTCTCCTAACTGCAAACACCCCAGTCACTAAAGTCAAACAAACAAACATCCAGAGAGCTTAGAAAACAATAGATGGAAAGAAAAGTTAAGGGAATAATAACATAAAATGCAGAATTCCCTCTGGGACGAGGAAGGAGAATTCTACTAGGGATGAGTATGTAAGTTACTGGTAATATTTGATTTTTAAGGTGGCTGGTAAATGCTTGCATATTTCTTTTATTGCTATTTGTGTATACTGCATATACACTTTTAGTGTAGGATGTATTTATTTATACACACACACACACACACACACACACATACATTCATACGCATACACACATATACAAATAAGAGAAAAAACAGACTGGGCACAATGTCTGACATCAGCTGTATCTACATTTCCTCCAGAGCCCCCCAATCTTCCTGCCGGTGGAAAGACTTGTTTACGACATGCATCTGTTACTTCCAATGTTATTTATGGTAACAACCCAGGACTTGGAGTTGAAAGACCTGCTATACCACGCTTTATTTATATTGATCTTATTGTACTCTTATCTGTAAAATGGGAGAGCAATTGCCTAAATTAAAAGCATTGGCGTGAGGGTGAAAGGTGAAGATGAAGGCCAATATTTCACAAAACCCCATGACAGTGGCTTCCCCCGAGGGTGTGACCACTGTCTCCAAGTCTCCAGTGATACGCTCTTGTGACCCTCGAGCATCCTTCCAGCCTCCCAGTGTCCAGTTTATCCCAAAGGCTGGTATTGTAATCATTACGTCCATTTCCTTTATCCCTAGACATATGGCCTCACCTGTGCTGAGAGCCCCAGAAACTAGGCATGTGTGACTCCTCTGGATGACACACTCCCTCCCTTAAAAAAAAATGCTCATCTCAGGCTCTCTATACTTTCAATCTCCTTAGGAAAGCACACAATGATGTTACCCTAGGAACACTTCCAGCTCTCCAAGAGATATCTGGCCACCCCAACTAACCTGATTTACTTCCAGGAGGCCCTGGGCATATTGCACCAAGACCCACTCTTCGTACGTGGTCATTACCTCTTGCTGTGTTATGACTGACACTAAAACTTAGTGACCTCAAACAGCAGATACTCATTATCTCACAATTTGTATGAGTCCGGAATTCAGAAGCGGTTTGGTTGGTGGATCTAGCTCGGGGTACCTCATGAGGCTATGTCCAGCCGTCAGCTTGGACCACAGTCACCAGAATGCTTGCTGAGGGCGGAGGGATCTGCTTCCGTGCTCACTGCTCAGTCATGGGACTGCTAGCAGGAAGCCGTTGGCTGGAAGTCACGGTTCCTTGACATGTGAGCTGCTTCCTATGACAAGCAGCTTGTTTCCCAGTGAGTGATCTGAGCGAGAGCACGAGGGGAAAGGCACCGTGTCTTTTACAGCTTTTGAAAAGCATTATACAAAATAATATTGACAAACTAAATTTTAATCTTTGACACTATATAAAGTTCAGACAAGATGATAGAGATCATTTGCTTTGCAATGTGCTTTTGTGGTTTTTTTTTTCTTTTGAGAGATTTTGCTATTAGGGCATGTGTGCTCGCTAGAGAGACAGAAAATGAGAAGTCACTCCCCGCCTGGGGGGATGACAATGCCACAATCCCTCCTTCTCCATTCTTCTCTTGGGATTTTGGGCAAACACACACACGTCTGGCATGAATTTCAAGCCACCAGGTCTGGGACTTAAACCACGATAGGCCTCATGGGAGCCCACTACCCCCAGTGGGGCCAGTATGGCCCCACGATGTGCTTTTTTAAAATAACAGTTTCACTGAGATGTAATTCATGTACCGCACAATTTACCAACTTAAAGTGTATAACCTCACAGTTTTTAGTACATTCACAGAGTTGTACAAACACCACCATGCTCAAGTTTAGAAAGTTTTCTTCAAAAGAAGGCCCATAGCCATTAGTAATCCCTCTCCATTTCTTCTTGAGCCACCTATTATGGTTTGTATAATGGTTTGTCCCCCAAAAGTTCATGTTTTGACATTTTTTGAGATGTATGCAGTAGCAATTTTTCCACATGCTTGCCAAACTTGTTACTGTCTAGCTATTTGAATATAGCCATCTACAAGGAGGGTATGAATTGGTATCTTGTGGTTTTTACTTGCGTTTCCCTGATGAGTACTTTTTATGTGCGTACTGCTAGTGTGTCTATCTTCTTTGAAGATGTCTCTTCAGAGACGTTGTTCATATTTTATTAGGTTAATTGACTTCTTATTACTGAGTAACAGGAATTCTTTGTATATCCTAGATCAAGATCCCTGTTAGATGAAACTTAGAGAACTTTTTTCCCATTTTGTGAGTTTTCTTTTTATTTATTTTGTTGAAGTTTACTTATTTATTTCTTCCATGAGCAAGAGAGACACAGCGCCGCCAATAGGGTCTTCATATTGTGATCCACCCCCAGCCTTCAACCAGTTCTGGATCGTAGGTAAGATCATGCCTGATGTACTCACGGAGGTGTTCAGACTTGAACTAGGAACGTTCCTGTGTGGGATTGCCCTGTAGAGTGTCACATTTTATTGTTGCACCACCATCTGGCCCCAATTTTATTTTTGTAATAAATACTTCTGTGTTGAGGCACAACATTTTAAGTTTTGATGGTGTCCAGTTTGTCTGTGTTTTCTTTTGTTCTCTATGGCTTTGGTGTCATATTTAAGAAACTATTGCCTAATTAAAAGTCATGAAGACTTTTTCTTTTTAAAGAATTTTAAAGGGTACATACACTCACCAGAGAGACAAAGAGAGGGAGATAGAAAGTGAGAAACCATCCCCTGAGTGGATGGCCATGCCGCAATCCCTTCTCCTTCATCCTCCTCTCAGGATTTTGGGCACACATGCATATGAGACTGGTGTGAGTTTTAAGCCACTGGGTTCAAGACTTGAACCATGGTCAACCACGTGGGAATCCAGTGATGTAACCATTATTCTGTCTGCTATTCCCGGTCATGAAGACTTTTTTTAAAAGAAGTGGAAGAAAACACCCCTTAATGGGGAGTGGTCATTTTCCAATCCATTCTCTTCTATTTCTTTCTTGTAGAGATTTGCAGCTTGCGTGCATACGTGCCTGATTTGTTTTCAATCTGCTGGGGCCAGGATTTGGACTGTTTGGTTGGCCATGTGAGATCCAGATCCCTTACCCACTAGGCTATAGGGCTGACCCATGAGTTTTATAGTTCTCTCACATTAGGTCTTTGATACATTTTGAGTTAATTCTTGTACAGAATCCAATTTTACTCTTTACCCTGTGGACACATTGTCTTTGATAACCTAATCTCAGAACTGACTTATTATTTCAGCCGCATTCTATTGCAATGTGGAATGGGTCTACACATTCCCTTCTGTTCATGAAGACCGAGAGGGGGCGCCATCTTTGAAGCTGGCTTACCACACCACAAACGTCCAATATGCACAAATTAGGAAATTAGTTGATTAACTGTTGTCGATAACAAATTAGATTATAAAATATACCCTCTTCTTTAAGTGCTAGCTTATTCCTTATTATTGATTTACCTCCTTGTGGTTGCCGATCTATCCTTTCTTGAGCGTCCACCTGGTTCCTGGCACACAGCCAGTTCTCCTACTCGTTATTTCTAATCCCCACGTAATGGGTATTAGAAACAAGAGTTTTTAAGCCCTAATTTATTTGTTTACTCTTTAAAGTTTATTTACTTTGAGAGAGACACACACAAATACCCTCAACAGGGTCTCAGGCCACTCTCGTGCCTGTCCCCCAGCTTTCCTAGCCAGCCAGGACCATGGACGTGTGCACCCAGTGTGTATAGATCAACTGAGGAACTGCGTCTGCCCTACCACTGAGCTGGCCTCCCCACTTACTGATAAAGAACCCATGGGAGAGGTTAAATGAACTAGCCAAGGTCATCCAGCCAGGATGTAGTGTTAAGTGCTGAAATTCTGGTTCATTAGGCCTCAATCTTCCTTTCCCTCCCAGCTGCTGTCCAACAGTGTCCTGAGTGTGCACGCTGGGGCTGGGCCCCATGAGCTTCTCAGCTCTCCCCATGCCACATTAACCTGGTTATTCCTTTTTTTAAAAAAAGAATTATCTTATTTTACTTCATTTATTTATTTTAATTTGACCAGAGAGGGACAGAGTGAGAGAGAGAGGGAAAGTGAGAAAGCAAGCCACCAGGTCCAGGACTCAACCATGGTCAGCCATGTGGGAATCCAGCACCCTTAACCACCGTGCCACCTGCCGGTCCCAAACCTGGTTATTCTTAAGATCAGCATCCTCAAAAGACTCGGAAATACAGACCAAGGAGCCGTCAGCATTAGGTCAGGCTGTAGAGCTGGGGAGCGAGTGCCTTGGTGGCTGGTGAGTCCGAGGATCTGCTGAGCCAGTTCTGTGCTTGCTGCAGCGGCAAGACTCCGCGTTTTTGTACCAAATTTCAAAACGTAACCCAAGTAAACTTTTATTATCATTTTATGGTTTGTTTGGAATGGCTGAGCTCCTTAATGGTTATCCAAAATGCATTATTTTCCTTTAAAAGCCCATTTTAAAATGTTTTACAGCATCAAGTACAATTTTATTACATATTGGAATCAAAATGCTTTCTAAAATTAATGTTTAGTTTTATGACTCAAGACTATCAGAAAATAGTTACACATTCAAAAATTACACTATTGGGTACTTTTATGTGTACCCAATCTATGAGGAGGTAGAATGTGCTTTTCTCTCACTCTCTTTTTCTCTCTCCCCTGAATTTCAAGGGTAATTAGAGATTAGCTGGTGGGTATAGAAATAAGGGGATCATTTTTTTTCATTAAGCTACATGTAAAACTATTTTCATATATGAAGCTCCTTGCACCTTTTCAGGAGGGTGAGATTTTGCGATCTGGGGCTTTTTTGGTGTTTAAGCATTTGCCATTGAAAACAGCTGCTGTTTTTCTCCTTTAAAACATATAAAACCACACAGGTCAGAGGGCTCCCCTTGCACTGTGGTCATTTCCACCCTCCTAACCCCAAGGATTTTATATTTCTAGGGAGGGGCACATGTCAAAAACCTAACTCACCTAGCAGCACTTTGGACAGACACAGAAGAGCAAATATAGCCATAAAAATGCCCCATTTATTTTGCTGTATTTAGCCACTTCGCGGCCTTCACGTGACTGTCAAGATCCCCCCAGGTCACAAAAACAAAACTCCCACGTCAGAGGGATGCCCAAGCTCCAGTGGGCCGCCGCCTTCTTTTTTTTTCTTTCTTTTTTTAGATGTTTGCCATAGTGGCACGCGAGCTTGACAGAGCGACAGAGACACAGAGAGAGAGGGAAAGTGAGAAACCACCCCTGGGGGCGGGGGGCAATGGCCATGCAATCCCGTCTCCTTCATTCTCCTCTCAGGATGGGGGCACTTAGGTACACACACCAAGAGTGAGTTTCAAGCCACCAGCTCTGAGACTCAAACCATGGTGTCAGCCCTGTGGGATCCTGCTGCCTTAAACTCCCTGCCACCTGCCGGCCACTTTGCTGGGTCTGCTATGAATGCAAGCATGCAGGTGCCTCGCACTTAGGCCAAGTAGGGAAGCTGAGAGGCAGCGCTCGCTGAGGCCAACGCAGGGGCCTCCTGACTGGCGTTCCTGCTCCAGGTCCCTCAGGCCCCAGACCCTTCACCACAAAGCTTTCCAAAATGCCCACGCCTCTCTCCCCGTTTAAAATCACTCTGATGGCAAGAAGGGAAGCAACCAGGCATTGTGAACCTTCTGTCTTGAAAACAGCAAATAAATAAATAAATAAAGTTTGTAGCACAAACTCCAAATTTACAGAGGCACATGTTAAATGACACCACAAACACGCAGCCCTCAAAATGCACTCTGTGGAGGAGCCTAAGAGACAGTCGGGTTTCTGCAACGAAAATGATCAGGAAGGGTCGCCTATCAATTAATAAAACTTTAAAAAGCAATGTATGGGCTTTTTATGGATCCAGGATGAAGTTAAATTGTTTTTTTTTTTTTTTAAAGCAAGAAACAATTAGGAAGTTATAAACACTTAACTGGTTATTTAGTGATATTCAGAAAATATTGCTAGACATTTTAGATGATTTAATAATATTGTAATTGTGTTTTTTAAAAAGTCTTTTTTCCAATTTTTTTTGTTGTTTGTGATAGGGCATGTTCACTCACTGGAGAGAGAGACAGAGACAGAGAGAGACAGGGAAAGTGAGAAATCACTTCCGGGGGGGATGCATGCATCACAATAATTTCTCTTCTGTCTCCTTTCAAGATTTTGGGCACACACGCACACACACCCAGCGTGATTTTTTCAAGCCACCAGGTTTAGTACTCGAACCGTGAAGTTGGCCACTTGGGATCCAGAGGCCATGAGAAAAGGAAAAGCTACAGCTGAAACAGCTGGCCATGAGTCAATCACGATTATATTCCTACCTCTGCTTTTCATATGGCTGGGGAGTCTCTATAATAATTTTAATGAAAAACCTTCAGTCTGTAACAGGATCTCCTTGAGATCCTGAGGAAATACACAGACTCCTTTAGGAAAAAACACACGTACAATCAGATATGTGCGTGCGGTGTGGGCAGCCACAGACCTCTCTCGGACGCCCTTCAGACTTCTGGCCTTGGGTTCAAGCATTAAGCAGTAGTCTGTGGTCTGGGCCGACCCCCTCTCCCGGCTCTCTCACCATCCTCTCTCAGGCTCTGCCATGCCAGCTCCTCCATGACCCTTCCCTAAGGCCCATATCAGGTCTCGCCTCCTCCACACAGTCCTCCCTGACCGGCAGCACGCACGTGCTGTCCCACCTGAGGGACGAGCGCTCCTGGCCTCCCTGCCCTCCTGCTCGTGCACCGCCCTGGTGCGCCCTCCAGACCCAAAGCCAGAGCTGCTGTTTCTGCTGTTTGCTCCTGTTACACCATGAGCGTCCCTGGGGCCAGTTCACCGATTTCTGAGTCCAGAGTTTTGTGCACAGTCAATAAATGTTGGTTCCAGTGAATTCGACGGGAAACGTAATGCCCCAGGGTCAGGGGAGAGCTAATGGGAGCTCGCAGCTCAGATGGCAACATTCTCCCTGTGTCAGAGCAGAGGACGAAGCACTGACTCATGGCAGCTCGGTCTTTGGTCACCTTTGTCAGAGCAGGAGTCTCTGTCCTGGGCCGGGGGTGGAGGTAGGATCTCTGCCAGGTCAGTGGCTGGCACAGCCTCGGTCCATAAGGACTCTCCTTGGACTCAACTGAAAGGCAGAGGCTTCCAAGGACTGGAGGCCCGTTCTGCTCCCACGTCTGTGATGGGACTGCAGCCCTCGGGTGTGAGGGGCAATCACACCACTCCTGGAGTCGCGTGCTGCCCTGTGCACCTGCACCGCGCCCCAGCGGGGACCCCTCCTGTCCTCACAGCTTCCGTACTCCTGCAAACGTGTTCCTGGGACAGCCTCATCCACCCTTCAGAGTAAGTGAGTCAATCCCAGGCCGGGGTGAGATGGAGGACGTCGGTCGTTCGGGGGCCAGCCTGACACCTCAGCTGCTGGGACACACAGCAGGGTGAGGGAGATGGGTTCAGAAAGGGAAGACCCCCAGCCAGGAGGGGGGCAGGCCATAGGACCAGGAAACCCGGGGAGAAGCCGCCAGGCCCAGAGGCGAGCACACAGGAACAGCAGGACTGGAGGGGAGCCCAGGAGCAGCTGAGTCCCCACCCAGGCCTGAGGCATCTGCCTGGCACCTGATATTCCTGCTTTTTTTTGTTTCCATCTCCCCTGTGTTTTGTCTTGTGTTTTGCTATCAGGCACATGACTCGCCAGAGAAGCGGTGTGAGAAATCACCCCCGGGGGGTGGCTATGCCACATTCCGTCCTCCACTCTCCTCTCGGGAGTTTGGGCACACACACACACCTGGCATGGTTTTTAAGCCACTGGGTCCAGGACTCGAACTGCACATCGGCCACGTGGGATCCAGAACCTTCGCCTCTGTGTTACCTGCTGGCTCTCTCCTCGTTTTTAAGATATACTTGGGCTTGACGGAAGAGGAACAGCGCGGAGCGAGACGGCTTCCTGAACTGGCGCCGACGTCTCCACGGCCCTGTTGGCTTCCGTTTTGTCCATCCAGGTAACTTGGTTGCCCTCGATGCGCTGGAACGAGAGGGCTTCCCCGAGGGCAGGCCTGGGGCGCGAACCTGGCAGTCCACTTGCTCTCTTAAGCCATGTTCATGATCACCCTCCGAGGGAAGAATACCTTCCTGTTTGTGACGGAGAAAACAGACCTAACACGCACGCCAGGGCGGTCCATGCTTGTCCAAGGAGCTGCAGGCAGCAGGCCGTGGCGCTGGGACCAGAAGCCAGGTTAGACGCCGAGGGCCTGGGACATCGCCATGTTTCCTAGGTCGCCGTGTCCTTGAGGTGAGGAGGCTCTGGCCCCCGTCAGGCTATGCTGTGCCTCGCAACCTTCCATCGGCTCTCACACGAGTAGGCGAGCAAAGCCGGGCATCGGAGCTCCTTGCAAATGTAACACGGCATAGACGGGAGCTGGACTCCCACTGGAGGAGGGGCAGGCGAGACAGGACGTCAGGAGGTGAGTGCGGGGTCAGGGCTACCGTGGCCGGCCCGGCCGGGTTCATGCGGTCTCCCCCTCTGCTGCTGTCTGGAATCACTAGCAGATATTCCGTGAATAAACCGACTCACGCTGGAAGTGATACTTCCCCTCCAGGGCGTCTGTGACCGGGCAATGGCTCTGCCTTTAACATCCCCCATTTCCCTTCTGTCAATAGCCTCTCAGAGGGGGAACCAGCAGTTAGCGTAATGGCTATGTCACTGGACTCCCACGTAGTCGACCGCGGTTCGCGTCTCGGACCCGGTGGCTTAAAACTCACGCCGGGCGCGTGTGCGTGCGTGCCCAAGATCCCGAGAGGAGAGTGGAGGAGAAGGGATTGCGGCGTGACCATCCCCCCTCGGGGGCGACTTCTCGCTTTCTGTCTCTATGTCTCTGTCTGTCTGGTGAGCGCACGCGCCCTATAGCGAAAACCTCTCCAAAAAAAAAAAAAAATAGCCTCTCAGAGGGAACCCCCAAATCATGTTCCAGCGTGAGTCACGCTCACGTTCGCTGACAGATCTGGAACTTGCTCTTACCACCCTCTCGTCACCCCACAGTGGTGGGCTTTGACTTGCCCACCGCCCTCCACCGCCCAGCGCACTGGCCCCCCATCCCCAGCGAGGGATGCACTGCGGGGGCTCCTCCTCCCTGCCCTGGGAGCACAGCCTCCTTCTCTCCCTCCTTCCTTCTCTCCCTCCTTCCTACCTTCCCTCCTTCCCACCTTCCCTCCTTACTTTCCATTTCCCCTTCTTAGTTCTCTGAAGGCTTCGGTGGGCACCTCCCGAGCCTCCTGAACCTGTTCTACTCAGAGCTTGTCCCGGGTGTATTTTGAGTCATTTCTGTTGAGATTTTTACTCCTATGCAGAAATCCCAGATCACCAGAGCACTGTGGGATTCTTGATAACCAACTTTCCTCACCTCTTGACCCCTTCTTTATTCCAGAAAAACACCCCTAGTCTCCCAAACCTCTGCTTCTTCCTACGCTACAATCTGTCAGCTGTCCCAGGAAATACGCCCAGCAACCCCTGGAAGGAGGCTGTGTTCTAACCAGCCCCCCTCACAGCAGGGGAAACTGAGGTTCAGAGACGGCCCAAGGTCTCCCCGCTAGCGAGAGGCATCGTGGGAAGCATAAAGCAGACATTTACAAGTCCGAAGGATCTGTTCCTTTCATTTAAATATATATAATTTACTTATTTTAAATTTGCTATAGGGTATGTATACTCATGACAGAGACGGAAAGTGACAATTCAGGCTTCCAGGGACCCAAACCACAGTTGGCCCACCTAGGAGCCCGGTGCCTTAACCACCACACCACCTGCTGGCCCCCCGCTCCTTTCATCTTATTAGTGTCACCAGCAAAGAGAAAGAGATAAGTAAGACGCTTCCCCCGTGAAGACCTAGCTGTAGGCGGGTGTGGATTTGCCAAATGGAGCTCTGAACCGGCCTGCTACCAGGCCCCCACCGTCTGCTCCTCCACACGTCCTCCAGCAGAGACTTTGGGGCCCGTTTGCTGCGCCTGTAAAGGAAAGATGGTATCTGCCCTTTTGTCCTAAGCTCTTGAGCCCCAGGTCTTCTCTTCCTTGTGGGAGAAAAAGGAGAGAGGAAAAATAGGGCTGGAACCCTGGCTGGGCCTGTCAGTGGCCAGAGCTTCCACCTCCATCCGGAGTCGCCTCTGGTTTAAGCTAGCCCCCCCCCATCGCCCCCTGCACCATATCCAAATCTTTGGGTGTCTTTGGTCGTTCACAAGCTGCTGCGGAGTCCACCTGTCCCTTTCTGAACATTTTAGAGCCCTCTGGTCAGGCTCACATGGAGGGTTCTCACACGGCCTAACCTGCACACGAATGCCTCAGTAACCTTGCCCTGCCCGTCTGCCTCCCTTCTCCTTCCTAAACTAGAGGATTACTCTCTCGCTCTTTTTTTTTTAGATTTTTGCCATAGGATGCGTGTACTCACCAGAGAGACAGAGAGAGGGGAGATGGTCATGCTGAAATCCCTCCTCCTCCATTCTAATCTTGGGATTTGAGGTACACATGCACATGGCGTGTGAGTTTCAAGCCAGGTATGAGACTTGAACTACTGTCAGCCATGTGGGAATCCAGCACCTTAACCACCATGTTACCCACTGGACCCCACTGAGGGATATTTTGTTTGCCTACAAGTCTGTGGGACTTGTTAAAATTTGAAGCTCTCTGGGACAGCATGTGGCATGGTGGTTAAGGCACTGGATCCCACATAGGAGACTACAGGACTAGCGCCCTGAGAGAGCATGCCAGGCACATGTGTGTGCATGCCTTAAATCCTGAGACGAGAACAGAGGAGCAAATCCCAAAAAGAGAACAGAGGAGAATGGGTGTGGCATGACCATCTCCCCTGGGGGTGATTTCTCATTTTCACTCTCTCCGTGTCTCTCTGTCTCTCTCCAGTGAGCACGTGTGTTCTATAGCAAAAAATAAATAAATAAAATTTTAAGCCCTCCATAATTGATGCTTTCCTTCTTGGTTGGGAAAGAGAATCCCATGGCGTGAGCTCCACATCTTTTAAGACTTCCTCCTGGGCTTGCACTCAGGAGCCTGGCCCACCCCCACAATCCACAGCTGGCGGCCACCACTGACACCTCACATGCTCGACTCCCCTCCAGGGCCAGGCCTGCGGGACCTGGGAGAGCCCTGCTCACACAGACCGGCAGTCCCCTGGCAGGGACCCTCCCTGGAGCACCTCTCCACTAGGACCGTGCTGGAGGAGTCAGCACACACAGGGTGTGTCTTGCTGGGGTAGGGCAGGGTGGAGGAGTGGCCTGAGGCAGCAGTGCTCAAGTTCCCATGGGAGCGCTCCAAGGCAGTCTCAAGGAGGGCCAGGACAAGGGCTGCACGTGCCTCTGAGAGACGGTGTCGGGCCAGGGCCACACCTAGGAGCAGCGGGCTTTGCAGCCAGGCTCTGCAGTCACTCAGTACAGCGGTGAAGGGGAGTGACTCTCCAGACAGCACTGCCCACAGCACCCCACACTCTTTTTCACCTTTCTGTTTGTTGTTTTAAATCTAGAAACAATCAGAGAGCCACAGGAAGTTGCAAAGATAACACGAAGATGTGCCATGTACCCTCCACTCTTTGCCCAAGGGATAACCCCATGGCACAAAGTCAGAACCCAGAAACTGCATGTGTGTGTGTGCCCCGATCCCGAGAGGAGAATGGAGGAGAAGGGATGGCAGCGTGGCTGAGCCCCCTGAGAGGTGATTTCTCTTTTTCTTTCCCTCTCCCTGTCTCTCCCCGTTTCTCTCCGGCAAGCACACGCACCACTCTGCAGCAGAAACCTAAAAAAATAAAATAAAAACATGGGGGCCAGCAGGTGGTGTGGTGGTTAAGGTGCTAGACACTCCCGCATGGTTGACCACAGTTCAAGTCCTGGGCCTGGTGTCTTACTTTCTTACTTTCTCTCTCTTTCTCTCTCTCTCTCTCTCTGTGTGTGTGTGTGTGTGTGTGTGTGTGTGTGTGTGTCTGATCAACTTAAATTCTTAAATTAAATGAATAAATAAGATTAAATAAATGATTCTTTAAAAAAAAAAAAAGAACGTGGGAACCAGCAGTTAGCGTAATGGCTATGTCGCTGGACTCCCACGTAGTCGACCGCGGTTCGTGTCCCGGACCCGG
>NW_006160052.1:3480069-3489488 GCF_000334495.1 Tupaia belangeri chinensis | reverse complement strand
ACAACGCGGGCCCCTAAAGTGAAAATCCCCCCCAAAAAAAAAAAAAAAAAAAAGAACGTCACTGATTTTGAAATGTCTTGCGGTGGTTTCCACTTGGCAAGCGAGACGGCAGCTGGTTATGGCGATGGGGCTTCGGGAAGTGGCTCACAGTGGCCTTTCGCACAGCCATCACTTTGGCCTAACTCCTCTCCTGTCTCTTTTTACGGCTGCATTTTTTTACAGTTACATGTTAATCACATTCCCACTTCCTCCTCCAGGAGGCTCAGCCCAGGCAAAGCTGTGTTTAAGAGGCCCTCTCAGCGGGAAGCAAGGATGCCTGAGTCCTCGGTTGACAGCAGCTCACAGACTGGGCTGGTGTCCCTCCTGTTGTCCTAGAGAGTGTGGGCTCGCTGGAGGTCAGGATTCGGGAAGTGTCTGTGTTGGCCCGGCCCGCTGTGTCCCTGGGGAGCTATATTTCAACAGCAAGAAAAATGTCCAGCTCTCGCTCTTAGTTGCGAGTCCAGATGTGCGCACTCTGAAGAGGCGGCCTGCTGAGAAGTGTTCAAGGTGAACCCTCAGGGCGGCTGCTCTTCAGAAGCGACGCCTGCGATTTGGCACCAGGTACCCTCTCCTGCGTTTGTCTGGAATCGACATTGCTGTTCCGGAAGTGTGGAGACACACTGTAAATCTCCGCTGCCTCTGATCTGCTCTAACTAGCAGCAGCAGTCCTGGGACTAGGGGGAGTGGGCTCCTCGGTGGAGTCCCTGCAGCCGTCCTTCAGGAGGTGGCTCAGGGCATGAATTATGGCCTCAGGAGACCCACTGGCACTTGGAAATTTTGCACGTGGAATTGTTACCTATGTCTGCAGGTCTCAGAGGCAGGAACACTTAAATGTTCCAGCAGATGGGTTGATGCACTTAGCTGGGGTCCCTAAATTCTATGGAGAAGAGCACAGGAAGGGGTTCCTGGGCACGAGTGCTAGACGAGGACAGGGTGGACACTCTTCTCCCCACTCGAAAGGGACAGGATAAAAAGGGTCCATGTACAGAGGAGGCCACCATGGTGACTCACGAGATGACTGGTAATTTCTCGAGCGACTACACTGAGACACGTTCTTGCCTCAAGTCTCAGTGTTTTGCTGTGCCCAGGCACCCTAGACTTCTCACCTGGTCCTCATGAGAGGGTTCCGACCCTCATTTTACCAATGACTGGACTGAGGCTCGGGGGGAAAAAGAACTCGCTCAGGAGCCCTCAGCCAGTGGCCAGTACATGGCAGGATGGAAGTTCAGGCCTGACCCTCTCCCTGGAGGTACTTTACCTCAAAGGGCGGCTTAGCTCGGCCTGCCTCAGCAAAACACTGGCTGGGGGGGCTCGCTCTATGGAAACTTACTTCCTCACGTTCTGGAAGCTAACAGTTCAAGTTCCAGGAGCCAGTCAATCCGGTTTCTAGAGAGGGCTCGCTTCCTGGCTTGCAGAGGCCCACCCTCGTGCCCTCACATGTGCTTACTCGGTGGCACGCTGAGAGGAGGACAGAGAGAGAGAGGGAGAGAGGAGAGAGAGAGTAAGGTCCATCCAGTGCCTCCTCTCCAAGGACACTAATCCTATCCAGTAGAGACTCCACCCTTATGACCTCATTTAACCTTAATTATGCTTTCTCAGTGGCCCCTTCTTCAGAAACAGCCACACCGAGGGTGGGGCTTCAACATGTACATTTCCCAGGAACACAGACGTCCCGTCCAGCCTTCCTACCCCTCGGGGATGAGTGCAGATCTCATGCATGAAGAGCCCCGGGGTCCGGCTCAGCGTGAAGTACACGGTCGTCTTCCTTAAGGACAAGGCCTGGTAGGAGTCGAGGTGACTAGACTTGAGGGTCGGATCCAGGCCACATGTCCCAGCGAGAGGCGTGGGGCAGGCTGGGGAAGGAGAGCCTGCCCGGTTCCCTAGAGGAGCCTTGGGTTCAGGATGGAAAGGATTCTCAAGGAAGTGAAACGGCAGAGGTCCCCAAATCTTCCCTCTCCTTTCCTTCCTCCTCCCCTTACCTTTTTCCAATTGTCTCCATTTTTTAATTGGAGGATTTTTGCCTCCGGAGCCCTGCAGGTTAGAATTAAATGAGGCCATGGAGGTCATCTTATATCCCGTTTAATATCATAGTTCTTCGGTCTGCGTTCCGTATGTGCCTCAAATCCATGCGGTTGGAGCGCTCCCCTCCTAACACACCATCTGCCGAGCCAGTCCGTCCTGCTCAAGGATCTTTAAGTGAATGGAGCTCCATCCTGGCTCTGCACTCGGCACCAATGGGGTCAGCCTTGAACACATCTTCTCGTCCTGTTCAAAATCCACAAATCCCTCATCTGCTCTTCGTGTTCAGTGTTCCCCTCTGTATGCTGAGCTCCACAACGACCTGGTCACTTCCTAAGGTATATTTGATTTGTACACCAGCAGCAAATTGGAGTCCAATAAGCCTGCATTCACCTAAAGTAAGCCCATTGTAGCTGTCCCTACTTCGTTTCCTTCTGAGCTAGGAGGCTGCTATTCACCCTCTCAAAAACTTCAGAACGGGGGCCATGGTGGTTAGGGTGTTGGACTCCCACATGGCCAACAGCGGCTCAAGTCCCGGACTTGGCGGCTTGTGAGTCACGCCAGGCAGATGTCTGTGTATGCCCAGGATCCCAGGAGAATGGAGGAGAAGGGATTGCAGCGTGGCCATCTCCTCTGGGGTTGATTTTTTCCACGTTCTCTCTCTCTCCAGCAGGCATATGCACACTATGACAAAAACCTAAAAAAAAAGGGAGAAAAACAATAAAAAGACTAATGAACATTATCTTTGTGCCAAGCTCCCTCACAACACAAAGAATACAGCTCTGAGTACGATGGGTAGAGCTCCCAGTCGTTCAGGGTTTGTACATGACGGAGGAGACGGGTAATAAAGCGGTGGGAATAAGAATGTCAGGTAGAAACAGACATCAAATAAGATTTTCCTTCCCAACCAAGCTCTAATTCCGAAGTCCCGTGAGCACTTAGTTTGACCAAGGGACTTTGTTCATTGTGGGACTAATAATCCTATATATAAGTATAGTTTTCCAAAAAAAAAAAAAACAAGGAGTCAGGGCCAGCAGGTGGCATGGGGATTAAGATGCTGGACTCGCACATGACTGACCATGGTTCAAGTCCTGGACCTGGCAGCTTGCTTTCTCACTTTCTCTCTCTCTCTGTTTCTGATGAGTACATGTACCTTGTAGCAAAATTTAAAAAATAATAATAATAAACAAAATTAATTAAAACAAATACAAGGAGTCTTCCAAAAGTTCATAGAAAATACATTTTAGAAGAATTACGCATGGATTTCAAAAATTTTGCGCAAAATTAAACTAGTATTTTAATTTTTTTTTTCCATAAACTTTTAAAAGTCAACTAGTAGGTTTCATAGGGCTTTGTGTTCTCTGATCCTTACAAGAACTTCGGGAAGTAGGTAGGACGGCCACTACTTGGATCATGAAGCCCATTTTGCAGCGGAGACTTCTTCCAGGGAGCGCAGCCAGGGAGCCCGCAGGAACACGCTGCCCCCTGACCTGCGCACGGGGGGCAAGTGTGCTCAGCCTCCTTGCCCAAACCAGCTCCAGCTCAGCTTGGTTATTAGCAGGACTGCCTGCTGGCTTTTGATGAATGTACACATTCGTGTAGTCAGGCGGCGCCTTTGGTGGTTTGGAGAAACATCTTGCGTCTCACTGCGGTGACCCGCCTTTGGAAGGACGATGATGGAGAGAGCCAGGAAGAGGCTAGTGGTACCAAGGGACCCCGCAGAGCAGGGGCCTGGTTTCCACATCAGGAAGTGCAAGAGAGACATGGGTGGGGGAGGTCAAGTGGCTGCTGGGTCAGCTGCCAGGAAGGAGTCAGGGGTCGGAAGACCGGCCAAGTGCATGGGGAGCCCCAGGCAGGTGGGCCCCAGAGCACAGCTGCAGAGCAGCCACCACACTCACACGGCGTTACCGGGCTCCAAGGAAGGAGTTGAATGCAGCATCTCAGACACTTGAGGAGGCAGCTAAGAGCAGAAATCTGTCTGTTTTAGTTGCCAGAGGGTGCGGGCAAGGGCCGAGACCGGGAGCTGGAGAAAGCTCTGCGCAGATGGGAGTTCTGCATGAAGTCTCCCGGGGGAGTGGTCATGCTGCAGTCTTTCCTCCTCCTCGTCTCCATGTCACTGTGAACACACGCACACACACACACTTGCGTGTATGGCATGTTTTTCAAGCCACCGGGGCTGAGATTTGCACGCAGTCGGCCATGTGGGAACTACCTCCCTTAACCACTAGACCAGCCCTGGAAAACTGTCAAATGAGGTGGCGAAAAATGCCCCATTGCCGAGCACCTGCCCTGGCCGCTCTGCCTTGGGGGAAGCTCTGACCTGCTTCCTTTCCTTCTTCGCTTGCTCAGGAGGGGACAACCCCAAACAGAACATGCTCATCTTTCTTCAGCTTTCTTCTTAGACTTGTTTGAAAAGCCTCCCCGAGACATGTTGTATTCATTCTCTGGTCAGTTCTTTATTCATTTTACGTAACCACTTTCTAGTGTCCATACGTATGGATATACTGTTTATCAAGCCCTTATGTGTGCAGGTTCAGGTTGAACAGCCCTTATCTGAAATGCTTGGGACCGGAAATGCTTGGGACTTTGGGGGACCGGCAGATGGCATCATGGGTATGTTGCTGGATTCCCATGTAGTTGACTGCGGTTGGAGTCCCAGACCCCGTGGCTTAAACCTCACACCAGGCACATGTGTGTGTGCGCCCAAGGTCCCAAGAGGAGAATGGAGGAGAAGGGATTGCAGAGTGAACCACCCCCCTTGCCCCGTCAGGGAGTGATGTCTCACTTTCTGTCTCCTTGTCTCTCTCTGTCTCTCTGGCAAGCACACATGCCCTATAGCAAAAATATCTCTCTCAAAAAAAAAAAAAAGAGAGAGAGAGAGCAAGAAAGAAAGGGAGAAAATAAGAGAAAAGAAAGATTAGAAAAGAGAAAAAGAGAAGAAATGCTTGGGACTGAATGATATCACTGGTCACAGTGACCACAATACAGGGGGCCTGAGCAGTGTTAACTATTGCAGGAGCTGGGGATGGTGGAGTGAGCGTCTCTGCCAGCACTCCAGAGTTAGATCGCATTTTTCTCTAGTGACCACACGGAGCTGTCCTTGGAATGGCATGGCAGGGAGAAAGTAAAATGAAAACCACAAAGGAGTCAGAGAAAGTAAGTGAGAACCTAAACCAGAGCATCTGATTCCGATCACCTGTGATTCGTGGTGGCTGATTTGCCCTTTAACCAGCCATGGGTGGCCGTGGCACTCTGAGCTTATGTGCTCATCTGTAACACTCAGGGCTGGGCCGAATGAGCACCAACACCCCTCCAAGCTCGGAGACACCAGGTTCCTGGGAATCACCCTGCCAGAGGAACGAGGAGGCAGAATACTGGTAAAGAATTCTTCAAGGGTGTCGGAGTTTCCGTATTTTGCTAATTTGCTTTCTCCTTGAATCATGTTTCACAATATTTTCACAAACATTAGCTCCTTCATTAAATCTTCACAGTGACCATAAGCCACTAGTTTCACGTAAGGATGGTGGCACGGCTCGGTGGAGCTGAGTGAGTGGACCAGAATGGCACCACCACGAAGCTTGCGCACACGCTTGGGATGTAGCACTTGGCCGCTCTCACTGCTCCCTGCCTCGATCTCGAACCCATCACGTCGTCCCGCCAGCCTCTCTCCACCTCACCTGTCCCTCACCTCCTCTGCTTGCAAGCACTTACCTGGACTCCTGCCTATGGCTCCTGTTCCCTCCCCTCGAGGGATCGGGTCCCTCCCCACTCGGGGCCCCTTCCCACCAGTCTGTACTCAGCCTTGAGCTGTGTTCATTCTGTTTACCAGACTATACTCCACTCGGATCCTGAGACTTAGCCCAGTACTGGGCAGATGTGACCAGTATCCAAAGGAAAGGAATTCCAGGGACCAGAGCAGTTAGCGTAATGGCTGTGTTGCTGGACTCCCACGTAGTCGACTGCAGTTCGCGTCCCGGACCTGGTGGCTTAAAACTCATGCCGGGTGCATGTGCGTGCGTGCCCAAGATCCCGAGAGGAGAATGGAGGAGAAGGGATTGCAGCATGGTCATCCCCCCTGGGGGGTGATTTCTCGCTTTCTGTCTCTCTGTCTCTCTCTGTCTGTCTGGTGAGTGCACGAGCCCTATAGCAAAAACCTCTCCAAAAAAAAAAATAAATAAAGTAAAAAAAGGAGAAAGGCATTCCATAAGAGCCGCTCGAAAGAATTAGGCACGTAAAGCAGGAGGGTCTTTCTGCCACGTCTCTGAGCAGGAAAATCAATTCAACAAATATTTATAGGCACTTACTCTGTGCAAGGCATGGTCTGTATATTAAAAAGAGAAATGGTATGGCCTTGAGGTGGTGGAAAAAATAAAAACATGGTTCGACCAATTTGTAAACGTCCTAAAGAGTACAGGGGACAAGGTAGGCTCTGTAAAGCACTCGTCCAATCAGACTGATATCTCTATTTATTCCGCAATAAGAATAATGACGGCTGGAAGGATATGTCATCCCTTTGGACGGCAGTGTGACTTTGCTCCCAGAAGCCAGTGAGCTGCATCAAGGGGTGGCACGGTGCCTGAGGGACTGAGCTGGAGGGGCATGGCGCAGCTGGGGACAGACACAGGCGGGAGGTGAGTTACAGCGAAGTGGCTTGGAGCCCCAGGTGAAGGTTAGCGAGGGTGTTTGTGTCGCCTACTGCTCTGACCACCTGTCCCAGCATCTCCTCCTTCCACTTTTTTTTTTTTTTGGAATGGCTATATAAACATTTTTAAATTTATTATTATCATTATTAATTTGCTATAGGGGATGTGTGTTTACCAGAGAGAGAGAGAGAAAGAGGTCACATGACAAAGCAAGCTGCCAGGTCCAGGACTTGAACTGTGGTCGGCCGTGTGGGAGTTCAGTGTCTTAACCACCATGCCACCTGCTGGCCTCAGCCTCCTTCCACTTTTAATGCCCAATTTGACTCCATGTAGATCTGGTTTCTTTTTTCTTACAGAACAGCTGTCCATACGGACAAACATAACTCAGAGATTAACTCCACGCTTCCAAGGTTGTATTTGACAGAAACTGGGGTAGAACTTGAGGAGAGCAGAGTGAGGAGGTCTTTGAAGAACTTCCCCTCTGCTGCCGGCCAGAAAACAGCAGCTACTGGGGCATCACACAGATTCATGGAGCTGCTGGGACCCCCAGGACATGCGGCCCTGACGTCCCTGGCCCACCAAGGGCAGCCAGCCTCAGCCTGGACATCTGCCCCCCCAGGGATCGTGCCTCACGCTGCCTGGCCCGCCTTCAGGCACTCTGCTTATCAGCACCTGCTCCCCCACAGCGGGTCTCCAATAACCTCTCGGTGCTTACAGCGTCTGCTCCTCACGGCAATGATGAAAAAATGGAATTCCTAGAATTTTTAGTGCCTAGATCTCCGATACAAGAATAAAAACTCCTAGAACATAGGGACCAAATAAATGTTTGAGATCCTTTATAAAATATGCAAGAAATGCAAGCTCACTGAGTAAAATTCATGCCCACAGAAGCAGCCAGGGCATAATAAAAGCATCTGGGTCTCCCTTTACCCCTCCCCGGAGAAAGAACCTTCAGGCTTTTTATCGTGCATTGTACTAATCAGGGCTGTCCGTGATTCAGTCCAACGTTCACCTTTCTAGAATTACTTATTTAATTTTATTTATTATTATTATTATTATTTTAAATTTGCCATAGAGTACGTGGGCTTGCCAGAGAGAGAGAGAGAGACGGAAAGTGAGAAAGCAAGCCTTCGGATCCAGCACTTGACCCGCAGTCAGCCACGTGGGAGTCCAGCGCCCCAGCCATAACGCCACCTACGGGTCCACCAAGGTGCACTTTGTAAAAGCCCTCTCTGGCTGCTCGGTGGAGGAGGACTGAGGAGCCATGAGGAAAAACAGGAAGTCCAGGTGGCCAGGCAGTGGTGCAGTGGGGGTACAACTGGACCACCATGGGGAAGTCCTGCATTTGCATCGTGGGACCTCCCTGTACCCCCCAACCTGCCTGTGATCCTGTCTGACTAGGGCTGGGGTTGGGTCATGGCATGAAGTCCCTGTTGGGGTTGCCTGTCTCTCTGAATCTCTCTCTGTCTCTCAAGGAAGAAATAAATAAATACACGTTATTTTTAAAACTATGAAACAAAACAAAGCAGGAAGTCCACTGAGACTCTATGAAAAAAAAAAAAAAAACAGGCTGCCTAGACAAGGTGGCAGGAAAGGAGACCAAACCAAATGGGGAGAGTGAAAGTATTTTGGGGAGTAGGGCCGGTAAATAATTGCTGAGTGACTCACTGGATCCACGTCTACGACGACCTTCCCTTCCCCACGCTCCTCTTTTGTCTACGTTCTCCCCGGCAACAGTCAAAAACCCACAAAGCTTTAAAAATAGCCCAGAACGTCCCCTCACCTGCCATCCCAACACCGCCCTTGGATACACAGCAGAAGACAGCAGCGGGATCAGCCCCGCTAGACCAAGAGGAGACTTCTGTGAAATCTCTATTTTTAAACGCTGAGCACTTACTATAAAGTGACCCTCCAGTGCACACGTGTATTTTCTTCTTGGTGGTTTCCAACCTGTGGGTGGAATTTGAAGAGGCCAGATTTGGGAGATATGCACTGGTTCGTACCATCTCTTCAATTGCCCCAGACTTATCCCCGGGGCGTGAGCATATTTGCAGATTTCTTTTCTCTTGCCACTTGTTTTTAAATCGCGGAGCCCTCCCTGTACATAGCCAGGGATGAGGCTGACTGAAAATAGCCACTTGGAGAAACAGAGCAATTTGGAGTAAGCAGAAATAGCTCCTGTGGTCAGGAGAGTGTCTCATTTTCGATATTGATCTCCGTGCCCTCTCGAGTGTGGTTTCTGGAACTGCGTGGGCCGGCAGGTGACCGCAAAGCCTGTGTTTACTTCCCGACAACGCACGAGGTGCCGAGCGCCCTGGCCAGGTGTGTAGGGTGCTGGAATAACCCCAGGCAGCAGCTCTTCTCACGGGTCACTAACGCTATAGGTACCACGGTCTCCGCGGCCCACAGCGTCTTGTAGGATACTTCAGCCCACGCAGAACAGGCCACTTCTGGGACTGCGATTCCTTTTTTTTTTTTTTTTTAAAGTTTGCTATAGGGTACGTGTATTTGCAGGAAGGAGACAGAGAGAAAGTGAGAAATCACTCCCTGGGGAGATGGCCACACTGCAGTCCCTTCCATTCTCCTCCTGGGACTTGGAGCACACACGCACATATGCCAGGCATGATTTTCAAGCCACCGGATCTGAGACTCGAACCATGCAGCCACCATGTGGGATGCAGCCACTCTCACCTCTGTGCTATCTGCTGGTCCTGTGGA
>NW_006160052.1:3462276-3480053 GCF_000334495.1 Tupaia belangeri chinensis | reverse complement strand
GGAATGCCCTCCTTGGTGCTGCAGGGTTCACTGCCCAGGTGACTTCTGAGTATTAGTGGGACAGCAGTTTCCACCCAGGCCATGCCTCAGGCCTGTGTGAACCCCTGGGGATGGAGTCTGGGCACGTGCAACATGCAAAGGCTGCCGGCAAGATCCGGCTGTCACCCTGGGAAGTCCTGCTCTAGGACCATCCCCCATGCACAACTTCTGACACAGGGAACGCCAGAGTGCCCAAACACAGGGAGCAGGGCCCCGGGGAGCTGCCTGCGATCTGTGCCTGGGTACCCCAGCAAGACCCCGAGAAGCCCTGCTGGCCTGCATTTCTCCCTTGGAAATCCTTGGTCTACCATGTGCAGGAAAAGGGACATCCCAAACCCAGTGCACGATGGGATGGAGGAATCTCGAAATAGTTACGCTGAGTAAAAGAAGCGAGACACCAAACAGTGCATATGGCACCATTCCGTTTATAAAGATTCGAGAAAATGCAAGCTAATCTCCCCTGACAGGAAGCTGAGCAGTGTTCGCTCAGAGTCAAAGGGGGACAGGCAGGGACAGGGTATAAAAAGGCACACGGAGACATTTTGGGGTGACGAATTGGCTCCTTATCCTGATTGTGATGATGGTTTCGCAGGCGTGTTCATGTGACAGAACTCATCAAACCGTCCATTTGTGTGTGTGCAGCGCATATTGTGTGTCCGTTGTTTCTTGATGAACTGGAAAAACTAGGTTATTCCGGAAGAATTAGACAGGAGGGGAAGAACACGGATGGTCCTGTTTGTCCTCAGCGCTTCGCCAAGCCTTGGCAGGCACGATCTCAATCCTCACACAGCCCTGGAGGAAAGGGAGTACTACGAGACCATAGATAGTTTGCCCAGAGGACCTCAGTGAGCGAGCAGGGGCACTGGGATTGGATCGATGACCAAACGGCTTCTCAAACCAACTTCTTTAATCCAAAAAAATCCCAAGAAGTTCTGGCTCTGCTGCTAAATTGCATGGGCTGAGCTGGAAGTTTCCCTAGGCAGATTTCCTGTTGGGAGCCTAGAAATCTTCAAAGCAAGATCTTTTTATAAGACTTTCTTTGGGGTGGGGGGTTATTAGATTGTCCCTCAAATTAGTCAAGGCCTGTAAATAAAAAGCTGGCTCAGACCACTTCTTCTTCTTCTTCTTTTTTTTTTTCCCAGGGAGACAGAGAAGCAGAAAGTGAGAAATCACCCCCAGGGGGGATGGCCATGCTGCAATCCCTTCTCCTCCATTCTCCTCTTGGGGTCTTGGGCATGCATGCACATGTGCTCAGTGTGAGTTTCAAGCTGCTGAGTCTGGGACTCGAACTGCGGTTGGCCATGTGGGAGTCTAGTGACATAACCATTACACCATCTGCTGGTCCCAGACCACTTAATTATAATGCAGCAATTTGAAATTAGGAGTCACTGCTATGTTTGAAAGGTAAAGTGCATTTGGCTTTCAGTGATCTCCTTTTTATCTTAAATTTATTTATTCCTTCCTTCCTTCCTTCCTTCCTTCCTTCCTTCCTTCCTTCCATGAGAAAGCAAAAGATGAGCCACCCCACAGGGTCCTAGGGCCGCAGTCCACCCCTAGCCTTCAACCAGGCCATGGGTCATAGGCACTTGTGTGCTTGGCATACTCAGGGAGGCCTCTGGACTTGAACCGGGAGCCTTCCTTCCCGTGAGGGGTTGCCTTGCAGAGCATCACACCTTCCTGCTGGTACACTGTGTAGCCCTCAGCTGTAAGCTTTTAAAGCCCTCTTCACGCCCTTCCTGCCCCCACACTCCAGTGCTCTCACCCTGCCTGGACGAGGGGTGACAAGCCTTTCTCGCTCGCTTACCGGGTAGGTTGTTTTACCCCACAAGCCTCCAGCTGTTTTCCAGGTCTCTGTGGTCCCCACTCAGTGGGGAAGGGCGCGCTGCTCATTTCCCTCTGGAACGATGAGACCGTCTCTAATCAGATGAATGTGTGACTTGAGCAAGTCACGTCTGTCTCCCAGTTTCTTCAGGCATATTAAAAATAACAATTGGGGCCAGCAGGTGGCATGGTAGTTGAGGGCACTGGACTCCCACATGGTTGACCAGGGTTCAAGTCCCAGACCTGGCGGCTTGCTTTCTCACTTTCCCTCTCTCTCCCTCAGGTCACGTTTAAATAAATAAATAAAGTTAAACAAAAATCATTCTTAAAGAAAATTTTTTAAATAAATAATAACAGTTAACTAGTTAAATGACATTGGGCAAATCACCTCACCTCTCTGTGCTTAGTTTTCCTCATCTGTAAAATGGGATGAAAACCCTGTCTAAGGCTTACATTTGCTGTCGTACAAAATAACACAGCCTCAGGGAGGTGGGCGCAGAGCTCGATATGTAAATGGCACGTCGGCCCTGGCTGAGTTGTGCTTTGCCGCCCACCAAGATCTTGGGTTGGGTTAAGAGGGAGAAAAAAACCCAAACAATTTAACTTAGTGAAGTTTAATTGAGCAAATCTTAACATGATTCCAACTGGACAGTTTGTCAAACCAACTTTCAGGCCGCTCCGGGTAACCTCATGATACATGGTATTTAAGTTCCAGAAAAGGAAAGTGACATGTACGGGAGAGGGACGTACAGAAACAGAAGTGAAGGAAGGAAGTGGAAAAACAGCGTGGGTTGGTTACGTCTGGAAGTTTGTCTGTATTAACACAGTTCAAAAGGTGGACGCCTGTGATTGCCTGGAGCCTAGCTGCTCTGCTGGCTGGAAACTAGCAAAAAGGGAAAAAAGCAGCCTTATCTTACCTATGATAAATGGGGTCACAGTTTGTTTAGGGAAACCAAGGAGGAGTGCCCGAGGCTTTTTTTTTTTTTTTAAGAGAGGTTTTTGCTATAGGGCACGTGCCCTGGCCAGAGAGACAGAGAGACAGAAAGCGAGAAATCACCCCCCAGAAGGGATGACCATGCCGCAATCCCTTCACACATGCACATGCTCCCGGCGTGAGTTTTAAGCCACCGGGTCTGGGACACGAACCACGGTCAACTACATGGGAGTCCAGCTACGTAGCCATTACACTAACTGCTGGTCCCCTGAGGCATTTTTGATCTTCATTAACAGGTGTTAATTTTGCACTCACTTTACAGAAGAGGGAGCCAGTATTTAGAAAAGTTAAGTAACTTGCCTGGTATGCCTAGAGCGGGATTGCGAGCCAGAAGTTGACTAGATGATAAGGTCCCTCCTGCTCTAGCTCTCTGGGGTTTCCTCCTTTTCACGTCAGTGATGGTAACTTTGTGATATCCTTCATAGAAAGCCCCAATGTCACTTAACAAGTCTTGATTGTCAAGGGAAGATTGAGGAATGGAGGAGTCCCCATTTGCTACCTGCCACCTTGGCCAGGAAGGATGCGGATGTAGGGGAAGCAGGAGGGACCCCGGGGCACACTGCCACCCTCCCCACTCCTGTTGACAAACCCAGACCCTTGAGCAGCTTCTCCAGTTACCAGTCTGCTTCTGCTCATGGGGTCCACTACCTCCCGCCAAAGGGTTAACTTTCACTTCTAAAAGTATCTGCTGCTGACAGCTTTGCAAACTTTTTCTGATTTCAGCTCCAAAGTTATTTGGAACTGGGTGTAAAGCATCCCCAGTAATCTTGAGTCAACAGCCATCCTGAAGGACACTCAGACATTTGATTTAGAAGGCGTCTTCACAAACCAGACTAAAGGCCTGGGAGAGCAATGCCAAAACTATAACTTCTGATTCTTCTTTATTTACAGCTGCAAAATCCCAAACCTTATCTGGCAATCGAGTGGTCTAGTTAAGAACATTTTTCAGGGACACAATGTTGAACCGAGTTTGTCTTCAAAACTGAGAGGAGAAAAATAGCTCGTGTTTCCTCATTGTCAATGCCTTCCCACTCAGCACAAGATGTAGAAAGCCATTTGGGCTAATTTAAATACCACAGTTGTGGAAAGAATAAGGCTGGAGGCTTAGTTGTTGCATATTCAAATTCCTTTCCTTAAAGAGGATCTCCTGCTGTCTAAGCTTTGGGCCCCACAAAAGTTGCAGGCCTCTGCTCCACGCCAGGGTTCTCTCTGCAGACGTCTCTGGTGACTCCTAACCAAGCTGCCTTAGTGGCAGCGTCTGCCATCGGATCCGCCTCCACACACCCTTCTGCTCAAGCCCCAGCTTCTTTGCCTGGATTCTCGCCACCCTCGGCCGCAATCTTGGTAGAAAGAATCAAGCCAGTTGCTTGTCCTACCTTGACTCTTCTTTTTTTTAAGAGCGGAGGTGATGAGTCCGGCCGCAGTCCAGTGATACAAGGAGCTACAGTGCTACTGGGCAATCCTGGAAGCCATCTGGAAAGGCTCTGTGTTCACCTTCTGGGTCTACTGTGTCCTCTCGGGCATGCCATGATCTTGGCTGGCTGCAGGGTGGTAGTGTGAAGACCTGTCTCCTTCTCCTCTGCCTCTGCCTCTGTCTTTATTTCTCTCTCTGAAACTAACTAACTAACTAAATAGGTCTGCCCTTGACCTTGCCACCTGTAGTTCAAGGTCACGATTTACTGGATGTTGGAGTGCCGTGGGGTTTCTGGGAGAGCCGGCTGTCAGGGGTCTCTTGCTCTGAGAGCCCCAACCGGGCTTTGCCACCACTTGGAGTCTCCCGGGGAGGGGACGTGTGGGGAAGTTGGTGGCTTTTTCTGTGCTTTCCTTGTCCCAAAACTCCTCCCCCACAGCAAGGCCACTCCTAGCCTTGCCACCAGCTTTCTCAGAAACAGTTGTAAACAATCCCTTGGTCTCACTCCCTTCCTCGCACCAGCCTTTCTCCGGCCACTCTCTGGTGTCTGTAGGGCTGGATGGGAGGCCCTGGCGATGGCCACCCTGTTCTGACATCTGGATCCCGGCTGGGCCCCCTGGGCCCTCACCCTCCTGCAGGCGCCGGCTCCTTGTGAGTGACTGAACCATTTCTAAAAATGTGACTGAGGAGGAACCACGTGAAACTTGACAGCACTGTAGTAAGGTGCCACTCCCAAACCTTAAGGTAGCTAAACCAATTTTTTTTAAGTTTTGCCATTGGGTGCTTGTGCTCGCCAGAGAGAGACAGAGAGAGAGAAAGTGAGAAATCACTCTCCAGAGGATGGCCACGCCACAATCCCTTTTCTTCCATTCTCCTCCTGGGATTTTGGACACTCATGTACATGTGCCTGGCATATTTTCAAGCCACCAGGTCTGAGACTTGCACCATGCTCAACTGTGTAGGAGTTTGACACCTTAATCATCACTCTTCCCTCTGGCCCTGCTAAACCAATTTTTAAAAGATTCAATAGTGGGAAGAAGCCATCTGCATTTGAGCTGTGAGAAATCCCTTACAGGGGCTAGGACAACTGAAGATTTTCTGCTCAGACTTCATCCTCTAAACCCTAATCTAGAGTGGGAGAAAAATGGAACTGTGGAGAGATTGCAGATCATCTCCTCCAGCAGTCTTCTGAATGCTCAGACTGAACGTCAAGAAATTAGGAAGGGGACCAGCAGTTAGCATAATGGCTATGTCGCTGGACTCCCATGTAGTCAACAGCGTTTCCTGTCCCGGACCAGGTGGCTTAAAACTCCCGCTGGGTGCGTGTGCATGTGTGCCCAAGATCCCAAGAGAAGAATGGAGGAGAAGGGATTCAGTGTGGCCATCCCCCCCTCCCCCCCGGGAGTGATTTCTTGCTTTCTGTCTGTTTCTCTGTCTGGCGAGCGTATGCGCCCTATGGCAAAAAGCTCTTCAAAAAAAAAAAAGGAATAATTAGGAAGAAACGTATAATCCATCAGATGACCAGAAACCACCACAGAGACACAAGAAATATGAGAAACCAAGAAAAGATCTCTCCCCTCAAGGGAAAAGAACAATTCATCATCCACAGACAGTATAATGGAAGTCTTGGAAATGTCAGATAAAGAATTTAGAATATTCATAGTGACAAAGCTAACAGAGATGCAAGAGAAGAGAGACAATGAACTCCGTAAGATGCAGGAGAAAAGAGACAACAAGTCCCAAGAAGTGAGGAGGTTCTTGAACAATATGAAAGAGGAAATAAACACCATAAAAAAGAATCAAACGGAACTATTAGAGATGAAAGCTGACATATGGGGGAAATCAAAACTTCCCTTGAAAGTATGAAAAGAAGATTAGATCATACAAAAGATTAAATCTCAGATGTAAAAAAACAGAATCTCTAGCTTAGAAAAATTCACTGCAAAAACAGAAAATAATCCCCCAAAATGAGACTAATATACAAGAAATACTAGATAGCATTAAATGTCCAAACATCCAGATAATTGGTATCCCAGAAGGTGAAGAAACTAATGAGGGCATTGATAATCTATTCCATGAAATCCTGCAAAAAAAAACTTTCCAAACCTAGAGAGGCACTCAAATATCCAGATCCAAGAAATACAAAGGACCCCAAATAGAATCAACCCAAGAAGATCTTCTCCAGGGCACATCATAGCCAGAGTGACCAAAACCACAGACAAAGAAAGATACTAAGATTGGCAAGAGAGAAACATCAGGTTACTTAAAAGGGATATCTCATCAGGCTAACAGCAACTTCTCATTGGAAACAATGTGAGCAAGGAAAGAATGGGAAAATATATTCAAAGCGTCAAGTGAAAAACAATTTCAGCCAAGCATACTATACCCAGCAAGACTATCCTTCATATGGGAAGAAAAGACAAGAACATTCTCACATCAACAAAACCTGAAAAATTTTACCAACACCAGACCAGTCCTCCAAGAAGTTCTGAACAGAGAAAGTTTTTCTGTTATATCAGGAAAACTAAAGTCAGACACACAGAAATAAGAGTCAAAAAAAAAGACAACCAAGAGAATGATCAACTTAATGGTAAGGACAAGTCTGGAGTTGAATGTTAACTTTCAGAATTTAATCAGAAAGATCAAACTACAACAGAAGACAGATTAATTACATGAGGCTGAACTGGTGAAATAGAATTTTATGATTTTTGACTAAAACATTACTGATTTTCTTCTATGCTTTGTTTTCCAGATTTAAGGATTTCTGTCTTCTCTTGAGCTGTTGATAGAGTCATCTATCTACTATTTGAACAGAATCCTGAACTTGTGCTTGGCTTTAAGTCTTAAGCAAATGTCTCCACATTTTTTTATTTTGATTTATTAAAGCTAAAACTGCTTTTCTTAAAATTAAAAAAAAATATTAAAAATACCTATTTAATGACCACAGTAAGCTATATAGCCTTAGCTAGGTGCTACTTTACAATATGTTCGTTCTACTCACTGAGTTTTATGCCTGAAGTGAGACATGTGTTCACAGACATGTATATATCAGCTGAACTTGCTATTGAAAGTATTCAGATTAAGATATTTTGTGAATCAATAAAATGTGGGGCGGGGGGAAGGCATGGAAAGCAACTGTAGATACCAGAGATGATGTGGGAAGAGGGTGGGAAATGGCAGAGGGTGAGAAGTAGAAAATCAAGGGGAAAATTTAAAAAGAAAAAGCAAAAATATATGAGAAACAAGAGATGGAAAATTATTTGTTGACAATAACATGTATAGTAATATCCTTGATTAAGCCAATATACAGTGTATTCTGGATGGGAAATCACATTTTGTATGCTGTGATGATGTACAGTGAATGAATGTAAAATAAATAAAATTTTTTAATTAAAAAAAAAAGATTCAATAGTGGGGCCAGCAGGTAGAGTGGTGGTTAAGGCACTGGAGTGTCACACAACTACTATTCGTGTCCTGAACCCAGCGGTTTGAGAATCATCCTGAGTGCGTATACATGTATGCCCAAAATCCCTAGACGAGAATGAAGGAAAAGGGATTGTGGCATGGCCATCCCCCTCAGGGTGTGATTTCTCACTTTACCTCTTTCTGTCTTTGTCTCCCATGAGTCCATCAAAAAAAAAAAAAAAAAAAAAAAAACTTAAAAATAATAATAACGATCCAATGGCAGCACCAGCAGGTATCATGGTGGTTAAGGTGCTAGACATCCACATGGCTGACCATGGTTTGAGTCCCAGACTCAGTGACTTTCTAATCATTCCTGGCCTGTGTGCATGTGTGCCCAAAATCTCAAGAGGGGAATGGAGAAGGCCATGCTCTCTGAGGTAGTGTGTGTTTGTACGTGTGCGTGTGATTTCCCATTTTCCCTCTCTCTGTCTCCTTCCAGCAAGCACACACACGTTATGGCAAAAAATGAAAAAAAATTATATACATAAAATATATAATATGATTATATATTATATAATTATATATGGGAGTTTAAATATATAATCTCCAATAGCTTGTCCATCCTATAGCTATCAACATACACTTCACAATGGAGTGTCCGAAATTATAGTGATCCTGATTCATAGGATTTCCTAATTAAAATGTCTGCTGAAGAACACTGTCTTTTTTTAATTTGGAAAAAATAATAATAAATTTTTAAAAGTAAGTAGGAGGACCAGCAGATGGTGTAGTGGTTATGTCACTGGACATGTCCAGCCGTGGTTCCTGTCCCAGGCCCAGTGGCTTCAAACTCACACCAGGTGCATGTGTGTGAGTGCCAAAGATCTGGGAGGAGAATGGAGGCAAAGGGATGTGGTGTGGCTATCCCTTCTGTGGGGATGATTTCTTAATTTCCCTCTCACTGTCTCTGTCTCTCTCTCTTTGGTGAGCATACGTATTCTAAAGCAAAAATCTCTTAAAAATTAAAAGTAAATAGGTCTTTTTTATTTTTTTTAATTGCCATACCCATGGGGTATGGCAGAGAGAGACAGAAAGACAGAAAGTGGGAAAAAGAGGAGAACGCACCCCCACAATGGGGCATAATCACACTGCAGTTCCTTCTCTATTTCTCCATCCCGTTGGAGTCTGGGACACACACACACACACACACACACACACACACATACTTGGTGTGTCTTTCAAGGTACCGGGGCTGGGACATAAACTGTGGTCAGCCATGTGGGATCAGCTCCCTTAACCACTAGGCCATGGGCTGACCCAAGTCTGTCCTAGTACAGCTTGTGAGTAAGGGTGGATCCCAGAAAAAGTAGCTCAGGGGTGTTGACTATCGAGGAAAACAAGACAGAAAGACCGAAGGAAATGGTCACGCTCTCAACTTGCTCTTCTTCCTCTTCTCGCTCTTTCTTTCCCTCCCTTTCCCTTGGAGGTGGCAGCAGGGCCAAGGAGCTGGTACGTCACCAGGGCCTGGCAGATGCAGTGGGCTGAGAGGCAGTTGGCGTGGTCGGGACACGCGGTACACCAGGAGGACTAGGCGAAGGAGTAAACAAATTGAGGCTACCGGGAACCACGTTCTCCACTGCTGGAGAAGGCATTTACAAACATGGAAAAGAAAGAATCCTCAGGCAATGGGTTGTAGTTCTGAGTGTTGGCATACACTTGTGGTTAGACAGACAATTACGATGACAGAAAGATAGCGTGTGCTTTTGCAAATACTCGTACATGTAAATATATAATACTCAGTGGGTGGTGTAGATACATACAGCATTCCTCACTCTGTCCTGTCAAGAGAGCCTAGAAAACGCTCACATGGCAGGAGGAGGGCAACCCAGCGTTTGGTTTCTAAAGACCAGCCTCTCTAATGGACCCAGGACTCCTCAGAGAAATGGTGGCTCCAGGGCTGACACTGGGAAAGCACAAGAAAGAGCCAGAACACCTTATTGCTCTAGAAAGTTCCTTGCCAGTCTTTGTGTCAAACAATAAGGCAGAACTGGGGTCAGCAGGTGGCACGGTGGTTAAGGTGTTGGACTCCCACGTGGCTGACTAGGGTTCAAGTCTTGGACCTGATGGCTTGCTTTTTCACTTTCTCTCTCTCTGTCTTATGAGATCACATGCCCTATAGCAAATGAAATAATAATAATAATTAACAAAATTAAATAAATAATTCTTTAAAAAAAGAAAGAAGAAAAAGAAGACAGAACTGTCCAAAATGCACACAAGAGCCAGCATGATTAAACTCACTAGCCAAATTTAGGACAAGTGAGCACCAAAATGAATAGTGATATTAACAGGTTGCAATCCGTGGTCTGTACGGACACCAACAGTAGGCAGGTAGGAGGATAAAGAAAACCAGCAGAGGCCGCTCTTCTTTCCCTTCAAATGTCGGTAGGGGGTGTAGAAGGAGGGGTGGCTCCGTTACCACCTGGCAACCTCACTGAGTTACGGAAAGACATCCACAGATGCCAGGGCTGAACGGAGGTCCCACGAGGTCTGTGACCCCGGCCTCGCCTTGGAACACCTTCCCGCCAGTACTTGTCCACCCCCGGGATGTGGGGGCATGGTGAGGTTACCGTGGGGAGGTCTGGCAGACACCTTTCCAGGTAGACGACCTGGCCCGTCTCGCCTGTGCTGTGACAGGCCGACATACCAGCCCTGCGACGCCCACTGAGAAGGCCCGCTGTCGTGCCCATGGCTTTCCTGTCAGAGGCGTGGTCCGGGTGCCGGGAGAGGAGCCAGCCGTGAGTGCTCTGTCCGCCTGCTTAACCGCCAAGGTCAAGATGGCAGCAAAGGAAGAGGACCAGCTCCACCCAAAAAGGGTAAAGAGACAGGACAGCTGAGAGCGACGTGTGAGCCCAGACTGAATCTTGAAGCACAACCGAGAAAGACACATCACGGGGACGGCTGTGAATTTTAAACGAGGTCTGTGAATTGGGAGGTGGGCTGTCTCCACACCATTTCCTGACTGGGGGTTCACCCGTTATGTAGGAGTTTATCCCTGATGTGGTGGTGTTTAGGGGTGTGAGGGAGCAGGTCTGCAATGTGATCTTGAATAGACCAGAGGAAGAAGGGTAACAGAGAGATAGACTTACCCTGTGTAGCTGTTGTGCAAAGAAAGAAAAAAATGAAAATGATAGTAATTAAAATAAAATTAAAATACATAAAATGAATTTCAAAAAAGAAAGAAGGAAACGGAACAAGTGTGAACAAGTTGGGGTGTGGGTAAAGAGATAATGACAGCTTTGTCTCCTCCTCTTGCGAGATTCCGGTAAGTCTGGAGTACTTCAGAATAAATTACAAAAATCTGTTTATCAAATAATCAAGTGCTGAAATGGACGTCTGTGCCTCCCAGGCTCTTGCTAAAAGCAAGGGAGCTCTCCCTCACCATGTGAGCAGAGCCTCTTAAAGAGTCTCAGCCATTATCCACTTCAGTAAACCACGTACAGCCCCCTGTTCTGCTGACCACAGCAAAAATCAAAACAAAACAAAATAAAATAAATTTTAAAATTTCTCACAAGAATAAATGAGAAACCAGTACTGCTTTGGTAAGACACCAGGAAGTAACTCTTTGTTTACAATCACAAAAGCAAACAACTGATCTATGCCAGAAATAAAAAGCGTTTCAAATGTTAAAATTAAGTGCCTCTGGCAAACAGCTGAAGTTGTTTGATCAGTGCCAAGGCAGAGAGCACTGTCCTAAGCATTTGTGTCTACTTTTGTCATATTATAAATATTGACACTATAGGAGACCCGGAGACTAGCATGGAAGTGTATGAGGAGCTCATTCTTGGAAGTCAGAAAGTCCAGGGTTCAAATTTAGATGCCTCTACTCTCTCTCTCTCTCTCTCTCTCTCTCTCTCTCTTTACGGTTTTTGCCATAGGGAGTGTGCACTCACTAGAGAGAGAGAGAAAGTAAGAAATGACCCAGGGGAGGGGGGATGGCCATGCTGCAAGCCCTTTTCCCCTATCCTCTCAGGATTTGGGGCACACATGCACATGCCCCTGACATGATCTTCAAACCATCAGGTCCAGGACTTGAATTGCAATCAGCCATGTGGAAACCCAGGCCCTTAACCACCACGCCACCTGCTGACCCCAGACAGCTCCACTTTCTATCTGCATGGTTTCAGCCAGTTGCTCCAAGCCTCTGAGCCTTGGTGTCTCCACCACCAGGGTGTGGATGATGACAGCTGCTTCCTGTGGTTATATGGGACTTGGTAAGGATCGTGGGCAAAGACTCTCACACTTGGGAGACCCCTATATATACCTGTCTCGTGCTTTCTGAAAACCGCACGGAGAACCACCCTAACGGACAAAGAGGCGTGCTGCCAGCTTCGTTTGGGTCTCTCCAAGCCCAGGACGCCTGTAGTCTGTGATTTCTGTCCTTCGTCCTAAGGATATTTTTTCTGGCTGTCTTTATTTCAACCAGACATCCCTTAATCTCATGGCACAAAGTCCAGGCAACATTTGTGACATGTCTAAATTTATTCTTTTCCCTGGGAGATAGGTCCCTTCACTTCTTATGGCTTATAAGCTAAGGAAACCGAGAGAAAAATGTTTGTCTGTCTTAGCCTGTCTGCAAAGAGGAGCAACACCGTAAGAAATTGGACTGAGATAAATTTTTGAAGGGCTGAGCTTAATAGAAAAAAGCCAAATAAATCTCAAGGAGTGCAGATACCAGATACAGGGGCACCACTTTGGGGCCAGTCTCGTAGAAGCTGGCTTATCCCGAGAAGCCCGTGGCATCTTTGAGAAGCCAACCCGATGTCAGGGCCAGCGATCGTTCCTGCTCTTGCCTCGCCCGGTAGTATGCACGCCCCGCAGGCTACTGAACGGGCCTCTCCATCCTCTCATCCCTGACCTGCACTCGCAGGACTGCTGGGATGAAAGAGAGGGGAGAGAAGGGGCTGCTAGGGTCTCAGGGTCTCGCATGAATTTTTCAACACCAGGGAGGGCCGAGCAAAAGAGGCCAGAGGAGACCGATGGCCTAGAGATGCCCTCACTCTCTTCAGCTCCATCTTCCTGTCCTGAACGCAGGTGAGCCTGCCTCACGTGTGCTCCTTAAAGATCGCCCCATCCACTCCAGGTATCCCTCCAGCTTCCTTCAAAAAACAGAAGCATGAAATAGTGCTGCTCTGAAAAAAAGCATATTTTGTCCCCCCTTTTTTTTTTTTTTCTCACTACCAAAGCAATACACAGTCATAAGAGAAGTTTTAGGTAAGCACAGATAAGCCAAAAATAGAAGTAGGAGGAAGAAAATAAAATCATCTATAATACTAAGAAATAACCATTTTCCCCTTTTTTTCCAAAATGGAATGGTTTTGTGCATGCTTTTGTGACCTTCGCTTTTCATTGCTCAGAGAACCACAAAACATCACCTCTTGCCACTGAGAATCCTGCCAAGCTGTCCTTCGTGCTGGTTAAACTGTGTTCCTTAGAATCACAATTTAACTCACAGAGATTAGAGATTTAGGTATTCTTTATACTTATACTTCCTATAGTAAAGTTCTTCCGCCTTGAGGAATATCCCTACTCTTCACATGCAGCCACCATTACATCTTCAGAATAAGTAATCACATGTAAAATTAATTCAGCAAGGGTGTGCACATCTGCAAGGCTTTTGCCATGCATGGTCAGTTTTCCTGCCAGAGTAGCTGCACAGTGAATGCCGATGTCCAGGGGGTCGTGGCTGCCAAGCTCTGCCAAGATCTCCTTTACCCCGCCGCAAAACCTAATGACATGTGATTTATTGCATGACTCAGAAAGGTGGGGTTAGGTTTCATAGTTTGTGAGAAAAGCAAAAGACAGAAATGAAGAGTGTGCCATGCAGGGGTGGGGGGAGCAGGTGTAGCACAGAGCGAACATAGCTGGACCCTACGGGAAGGTCCTGGGTTCATGTCCCAGGGGCTCCCTGTGCGCACCGGGCATGCACGCACACATGCGCCCGTGCTCCCAGCTGGCCGAGACTAGGGGTGGGTTGCAACATGAAGACGCTTTTCGTGGTACTCTCTCCGGCTCTCTTTCTGTCTCTCTCTCCGAAGAAATCAAAAATAAACGTTTAAAGACAGAGTGTGCCGTGGTTCTCAAAGCCTTGTTCTTACCTGCTCAGAAAAGTGTCTGCTCAAGAAAGGTGGGTCATTGCTGGTGATTCTTCTCCATAATTTAAAGACCTCAAAAATCAGGATTTATAAAAGAATATTTTTTTCTACTTATAAAAGTTGTATCAGCTCAGTCTAGAAGATATGAAAAGTAACGAAAATTCTAAATAAAAAAGAATCCTCTAAATTTCCTAAACCCAGAGATAACTGTGATTAACATTTTGGTGCATTTCCTCTCAGTCTTTTTTCTTTTTGTGTGTATACATGTATTTAAAAACATTTTTTTTGGGGGGGGGGGGTTGGTTCTGCCATAGGGCATATGTGCTTGCCACAGAGACAAAGAGAGCGTAAGGTGAGAAATCCTCCCCTGGTGTGGGGTGGCCATGCCATTCTCCTCTTGGGATTTTGGGCATGCATGCACACGTACCCGACGTAATTTCCAAGCTGCTGGGTCCTGGACTCAAACCTCAATCAGCCATGTCAGCGTCCAGTGCCTTAATCACCATGCCACCTGCTGGTCCCTGCATATATGTTTTGTTTATGTAATGAAATAACCTGGTTCTGTTCCATTTTGTAGTCTGAGTTTTTGCATTTTGTCTTATGCCAAGGGCTTTCCCGACCTTCTCGCACTCAGGACCCGGTCGGGAGGACAAGGCCTTCCCAGCGCCCCCAGGGGTCCATTCTCAGCCTAGCTTCCAGGGGTTGAGCCACACTCTCCCAGGCTTTGACCTCTGGCTCCAGTGCTGGCCTTCTAAACACTCCTAACTGGGCCTGTCTCTACAACAATCTATAAGCCATTAGCCAGGGCTATATTAAATCTAGAAGGTTCATCCCTAAGACCTTAGCTTTTATCCAGGGTCGATATAATAAACGACCGTCTGAGGAATGTTTCTGCATCTTCTGCAAAAGTCTCTGAAGAGAGCGTCTATTACGTGCCTCCCTGTCCCTTGTATTGAGATTCTCATGATAAATTTGGGCTCACATTGAGTGTCAGGGAAAAGTTTGGCTCTTCTGACAAATGGCTATACTTCTTTTTATCCAATAACTCATCATATTTCTCCTTTCGCTTTAGCTCAATTTAATGTGCAATTGCAGTAACTATCTTCTGCTGGGTTTCTGGTTCAATCATTTCCTCCCTTCATCCACATGACTTGGAATGCTTTAGCTTTCATTTCACTGTCCTGGGGCCTGTGTGTTTAATTGTCAGTCATCTCAAAGTTGTGCAGAAGTTAGTGGGAACACAAATCATAAATAAACAATCATCTTAACTGCTAGGCCATCTCTTTAAAGTCGTGTTTGACTTAGTGATTACTTCCCTTATTTATTTATTTATTTTAGAGGTTTTTGCCCTGGGGTGCATGCACTCGCAGGAGAAAGACAAGAGACAGAAACAGTAAGAGGGAAAGTAAGAAATCACCCCCTCAGAAGGAACAAACCTTTCTCCTCCAGGCTCCTCCCAGGATCGTGGGCATACATGTACATGCACCCAGTGTGATTTTCTAGCCACCGGGTCTAGGACTTGAACTGCAGTTGGCCGTGTAGGAGTCCAGTGAAGTAACTGCTACACCACCATTGGCCCCAATACTTCCCTTTATTAAGCCTAAACTCCCTCCTGGTATTTCCAGACAACCGCACCTTTATGAGATGCAGTTGGATACATTAGGCCTGACTGAGCAATGGAGTTTTTAGGAATAATCGCTACATATTGGAGTCGTGTCGGCAGCTTCCTGTAAAACTGAAGTCCTGGTAAATATCTGATTAAATATAGAGGAATTGCAAAAGGCTCATGGGAAAATATAATTAACGTACAAGTTTGTTTTGGCACCAAAAAAATTGAAATCCATGTGTTTTTTTTTCATTTTCGATGAACATCCTGAAGACTCCTCGCATCCCCTCTTTCGGAGTGTGCTGTTCCCACAGAGATGAAGCCACTCCCCTATCACGCCAGCCCATTTGGCGACTGATAAAGTGAAGCAGAGCGGTCCTGGCCAGCGGCTCGGCAGTGCGCTGGGACCTGCAGACGTGGACGCTGCTGTTTCTGCTAAGGCAGTCCTGCCACTTAACGCTCCCTGCCCCTTCAAGCCCCACCAAGGGCCTTCTTTGGTTGTGTCTTCCCATTTTGGTGTGTGTCTCCTTGGGGTCTCTCTGCTTCCTAAATCTACTCTGCCCAAATTAGAAACCTCAATTCTTCACCCCTCCCTGCAACTGCACTCTTGCTTGGCCTCAACATGGGCAGAATATACTTCCCTGCTCCTTGACTGAAAAAAAAAAAAAGTAACTGGACCAGCAAGCGGCATAGAGAATAAGGTGTTGGATCCCACATGGCTGCCTGCACAATTCGAGTCTCAGACCCAGTAGCTTGAAAATCATGCCAGATGTGTGTGCGTGCATGCCCAAAATCCCAAGGGGTGAATGGAGGAGAAGGAACTGTGGCATGGCCGTCTTCTCTGGAGGGGTGATTTCTCACTTTTTCGCCCTCTCTCTCTGTCTGTGTCTCTCTATTGCAAGTGCTCTCACCCTATAGCAAAAACTAAAACAACCAACCACCACCAACAAAAATGTAGCATTTATTTTGTTTATTTGCAATACCAGCACCCTCAACAGGGTCTCATGCTGCAGTACCCACCAGCCTTCCCAGCCGGCCAGGACCGTGAGCACATATGCCCAGAGCGTACAGGTCTATCGAACCCCAAATCCTGCAGGTGGTTCCGGCATTGCTCGGTTACCACCTTACCAGTAGTAACATGCAGCACTAAGCTGGCCCTGCTGCTCACTTTAAACTTGGTCTTGACTTGCTTGGATCAATAGAAGGGACAGATGGGATGGTATACCAGCTACAAGCCTAAGCTTTAAGGGTCTGATAGCTTCCCCCTTGCCCCCTTGTGCTTCTGCCAGAACCATGAACACAATGGCTCCCAGGTACTGCTGCTCCTTCAGCGTGGAGCCCATGTCATGCGGAGCTTCTCCAGACAACTCACAGATTCACGAGTGAAATTAAAGCACAGTGCCATACACCACTGAGATGTTGTGACTGGTTGTCATGCAGCAAGAACTGACTGATACACTCGGTAACATACTCTTCTTGCAAGATCTTGTTGTTCTTGTTGTGGTCCTGATCCTTTTGGCCTTGATTCTTCAACATTATGCTAATTCCCGAGTCCTCTAGAAATTCTACTCCACCCTGTAAGCAGTCCCAGCCTGTCTCAAAGGCTCAGGTGAGAGTCCTGGGTCTCCCATTTGTCACGCAAGACTGGACTGTCTAGAATACCCTAACAAGTGGGTAGAGAGTGTGTGCTGTTAGTCCCTGGAACCTGGGGTCTTGGTAACACTTACTGAACATGTGCCAGAGTGAGTCAGGCCCTGCACGACGTGCTCAAGGAGGTGTCTGAGCCTCACAACCACAGGGAGAGAGACCTCGAGCCTGGCGGTGTCCAACCTAGAGCCTACACCACGCTGTCTCCATTTTGTTCATGTGAGTGTGAAAATCACTTCTGTGTCCACCAGCCGGCTGGCAGACAAAGCCGTTTCCACTATAACTGGGCTCCCCTGATCCCAGAACCCTGGTGTGGGGTTTGTGGTAGCCACCACCTACTCGGACCCCCCAAGCCCCCACCTACCACAGGTGGCTTCCTAGGCAGGAGTCGTGGCAGGACCCTGCAGAGGCCAGATGCCCTGAGCTGTGTCCTGCCGAGCAGCAGTGAGGCCTTGGGAGCAATTCTGTGGCCAATGAGGCCAGAGAACTGAAATAATCAGACTTTCCAGAAGCTTCTGGAGGAGCTCTGTGTGGGTGTGGGAAATGCATCACGCTGCTCCTGTGGGCAAAGCCTAAGCCCCCTGCTCCCCAGATGAGCAACCCACAGCAAGGCAGAGCTGGAAAGAGCCCTAGAGAACTTCGGCTCCAACCTCCTCATTTTACAGGTGGGAAAACTGAGGCCCCTTCCTTTCCTTTGCTTTT
>NW_006160052.1:3452893-3462252 GCF_000334495.1 Tupaia belangeri chinensis | reverse complement strand
CTTTTCTTTTCTTTTTTGTTTTTTTTTTTTTTTGCTATAGGGCACATGCGCTCACCGAAGAGACAGAGAGAAATCACCCCCTGAGGGGATGGCCACATCACAATCCCTTATCTTCCATTCTCCTCTCGGGATGTTGGGCACGCACATGCACCCAGCGTGAGTTTTAAGCTGCCAGGTCTGAGACTCAAACCAAGGTCAACTACGTGGGAGTCCCGCCACGTAACCATCACGCCCTCTGCTGGCCCCAGTGAGGCTCCTTCCTTTGCAATGCAGAGTCACCCCCACTTCCTAGGAGCATCAGCAAGAGTCCTGCTACTGGGCAGTGCGTTGGCCCCTCATTCAGCCTCATGTATGGCGCTGTCTCTGGTTCTGCCTCAGATCGCACCCCTCACACGCTCGGGGCCCTGTCCGTGGGTTATGGTGGGCTAACCCACTCAGCCGAGGCCCTGCTGACGCTCACCCTGAGCGGGGCCCTGTCCTTGGGTTACGGTGGGCTAACCCACTCAGCCGAGGCCCCGCTGACGCCCACCCTGAGCGGGGCCCTGGGCGACTGCGAGTGGACGTTCTTACCGAGCTCCGTTTTCCTGGCTGGGAATGTTGGCATCGTGAAAACTGTCCCCTCCTCTCCTCTCCCCAGCTCACAGGTCCCAGGGATGGGTGACTGTGTCCCTCCCAGAGGGTCCCGGGACAAGAACATGTCTCTGAGCAGATGTGTCAATGTCACCCTGAAGAGAAGGGGTCCCTGCCTCTTCGTTTATTTTCCACGTCTTCACTGGCCTCTTCTCACCTCCCCGTGAGGTGCCTCCTGTGAGGAATGGTGCCATTCCGACGGGATTTGCTCCTTGGGATGAAACCAAAGCTGGGCTCCATTTCTGAGTTTCTGATCAAGTCGCCTCATCTATCTTTTATCGATTCTCTAGAAGCACGGAAGCGGGTCACCTCACTCACGCCTCCACTCACACCCCCGACGTCCCTCCTCCCCAGGGGAAGGACACGCACTAGACCCTGTTGAGAAAGGGAGGCCCGAGCTCCACTCAGTAAGGTCCTCAGAGGCCACCTCCCAGCTGTCGCTCGGCTGGGACTGTGTGTCCTCGCTGCCCTTCGACACGCCTGCCAGAGGTGACAGCCTCGCGGTGCTCCCTCGCCCTCCTCGATGGGTGTAAATTGGCTCACAAATCCTGCGGTGCGTTCCGCCCACGCTCCGCTGGGCTTCCTGGGCGATTTTCTGGTTTACTGCCCGTTGCCTGGTTGCTAAGATCCCTTGTAAATTGCGTTGCCCTCTGCTCTGCGCTGCCATTTGTCCAGGCTCAGCGTGAAGCTGTTGTCCCGGCACTTGCCATGTGCCCGTCGTGAATCGCTCTGAAGCGATGTCAGGCCTGCCACCTGAGTGGCGAGGACACACCAGGGAGACAGGCCCCAAGGGCACAGAGCTCATTTATGCCACCAGGCAGAGCTCATCTTCTCTGCTGTCTCATTCCAGGGCAGGAATCGATATATTGAGGTGGTGGGATCGCTCGGCGCTCTCGAAATGTTTCTTGACGCTGTCCCGTCACACCCTAGGGACTGCAGATGACTGAGAGACAGACAGATGGCCCTCCGTTAGAACCCCAGAGGCCGACGAGACGCGACGTGACTGGGAAGCGGTGAGAAGGACAGGCCTCAGTCAGGTGCTCTGGGCCGCCGCGCAGCTGTGTGACCTTGGCTAAGTTCCCCATGCTCTCTGTGCTTTAATCGCTCTTCTGTAACACAGAGGCAGCGAAAGCATTTACTGCACTGGGTCATCGCGAGGTTTCGTGAAACAATATAGTGCTGTTGTCTGGTTCTGGGCGAAGACGAGACCCAGCCATGCCCTGCCTGTGGGACCCACCACAAGCTGGTGCCCCACAGGTGGCCCACTGAGCCCCTCAATATGTGCTGCAAGTTTTCTTCTTTCCCATAAAGACTAGCCATGGCAATGGCTCCTGCTATTTAAAATAAAAAGCAGGTATATATACATATAGTATATATATATACACACACACACACACACGCACACACACGCACACACACGCACACACACGCACACACACGCACACACACGCACACACACGCACACACACGCACACACACGCACACACACACACACGCACACACGTATGTAGGTATAGCTCCTCAGGAAATGCTCAGTAAATGCTCAGTAAATGCCAGCTATTATCACCAACAACATCATCATGCCCAGCAATGTAGGAAAATCGTGATGCAGGAAGTTGAGGGGTGTGGGTCCAACACTCAATGCAGAAACCCGCTGTTTTGAATAACATCACGAAGAACTAGAGACGTGTACACAGAGAAGGAATACTGAAGGGGAGAGGTTTTTTCTTTTTTCTGTTTTTTGTTTGTTTATTTGTTTGTTTTTTCAGAGGATTTTGCTATAGGGCTCGTGCACTTGCCAGAAAGACAGAGAGAGACAGAGAGACAGAAAGCGAGAACTCAACCCCCCGCAGGGGGGGATGGCCACAACAGAAACCCTTCTCCTCCATTCTCCTCTCGGGATCTTGGGCATGCACACACACACGCCTGGCATGAGTTTAAGCCACCAGGTCGGGGCGCGAACCACGGTTGACTACATGAGAGTTCAGCAACACAGCCATTACGCTAACTGCTGGTCCCTGAAGGGGAGAGTTTGTTAAGAGAGGGAAAGATCAGCACTCCTAGACAGGGAGTGGGTCCTGGAAAATGGGTTGCCAAAGAAAAACTGAGGCGAGGGATTGCTATTTGGGCTAGAGAAGCTCTGTGTGGGCTTTCTGTTTTGATTTAAGCTGGGTTGGTCTTTAAGAAGCTGATGTCATGGGAGAGGAGAGAAGTGGAGTGTCTTCGCTTGTAAGTCGGCTCTATTGTGATACACGATGTATCCATTTCTTCTTACAGTGACCCTTCCTTGGGGGTCCCTGCCCTGTGTACCTACTCACTGGGTCTAGTTCCTGTCTCACAAGCAGCACACCAGCGAACCCTCAGCCCTCTGAGCCCTCGCCGCAGCAGCTCACTGTCCTGGCCTGCCATCCCACCACACCTTCGGCTTGATGTTCTCCTCCGCCTTCCTCTCCTGCCCCCTCCGGTCGGCACAGTGGCCTCACGTTTTTCTCTCTAATTGGGCGGGATCGGCCACTCATCATCATGAAAACAGGGCCCCAGCCAGGCTGACTCCCACCTCCTCCGAGCAGAATTGCAGACGATACGTCGCGTCCATAGAGAGAGTTGTGTAACTCTACGTAGTCAGATAATGAAAGGCAATGTTGTTGTGGCACACACGTATGAGCCTTTATATAGATGCAATCTTTATATAGCTCCTTATAGAAAGGCTTGGCTGCACTCCCCCGGCAGGACCAGTTCTCGCATCTCAGCAGCCACCAGAGTCCAACATAATGATGGAAACATTCTTCCAATTAACCCACTTTTTGGCTGTCTTTACAAAAGAATGTGCCAGACCCCCTGGGGCTCAGCAGTCACTGTTGTGGCTCTTCACAGGAAGTCAGAGGGGGAAGAGAGCTTCGAAGTCCTTGCACCCATACTCCCACCCAGCTCACAGCCTTTAATCACTGGACAATGAGGGTCTCCAAAGACGAAGACCCTGGGCGGCTGATGGATGGTCGAGACAGCAGAACGCTATTTCTTAAACTGAACTAAAATTGTCCCTTTACGATTCTGCCACCCTCTGCCCTGTTCATCCTTTCTATTTTATTCTATTTTATTTTTGCCGTAGGGTGTGTTCTCTCCTGAGAGAGACACAGAGCAACAGCGAGAGGGAAAAAGAAAAATCACCCCCCTCCCCGGGGGGGATGGCCATGCTACAATCCTTTCTCCTTCATTCTCCTCTTGAGATTTTGGGCACACACGCACATGCACCTGGTATGATGTCCAAGCTGCCAGGTCTGGGTTTGAACTGTGGTCACCCATGTGGGAGTCCAGCACCTTAACCACCATACCACCTGCCAGCCCATCCTGTTCATTCTTTCCTCCTGGCCAAAAGTGGAGAAGTCCAGCCCTCTTAAACACAGCAGGCTTTTCAGAGAGTTCAAGAAGCTCTTCTCTCTTTAGCCTTCTCTTCCCCTGGCTAAAAATCCCAAATTCTCTCAAGCAATCCGGACCTAGCTTTCAGACTCCTCCATCCCAGTCTTTTCCCTCTGACCAAGGCCTGGTCTAGTAACACACTCCCTAGAATGCAGAGCCAGGCGGGATGCTTCACCTAGATGTGGTCTCCCCTGCCCAGGGCGCGAACATCCTTAACATGACCCTGCTGCGTTCATTCTGTAACTAGTTACGATGGAATAGGCTTCAGCAGCACTGGCAGCTAAAACCTCTCTCCGGTCTTTTCCATAGAGACTTCTGCTGCCCTGCAGGTCAGCTAGTGGGGCAGGCTGTAGGCTAGGGCGGTGGGCTGGCCAGGCCATCCGTCGTCCTCCACTAGGCCAGCTCACTCTTATTCACTTGGTGGCTCGGCTGGGCTGGAAGAACAAAGGTAGAAGGACAAGGGAGGCCTCGAGGCCTTGGCTTGGAACGTGTACCTTGGCACCTGCATCCCTTGGCCAGAGCAGCTCACGAGTGCAAGTGAGGTGGAAGAGACGAGGACAAGCCCTCCTCCTCCTCATGTGGGGAGCTGGCGACTCACACCCTCACGCCTCACACAGGGAGACAGGACATGGGATCCATTTAAATCAGTCACTCAGCCCAGCCCTATGGCCTGCTGGTTAAGGGAGTTGGATCTCACATGGCCACCCGCGTGGTTCAAATCCCAGCCCCAGTAGCTTGAAAGCATACCAGGTGCATGTGCGTGTGTGTCCCAAATTCCAACAGGATAGAAAAATGGAGAAGACACTGCTACGTGATTGTACTCCCAGAGAGGAGTACTTCTCCCTCACCCTCTTTCTCTGTCTCTCTCTGGCAAGCACCATGCCCCCTAGCAAATTTAAATAATAATAAACAATACACCTTATCTTTTTTCCTTCTAGCCCTCTCCCTTCTCTTCCATCCTTACAGCTACCCACCCATCCCTTCATCTGGTGTCCCCTGACTGGAGATCCCCACAGGACAGTCCCTGCTAGGTGTTAAACGCATGGCTGGAGAGAAGCGACATGAGCCCTCGACTTTGGAAGGAGATCCCAACCAGAAGGAGATCGCTGGTGGGCCAGGCTAGGAGAAGGGCTGCGGGAGCCTCAGGGCCGTGCAGCCATAGCCTCTGCCTCGCCGTGGCCGCGGGAGGACGGTCCCTGAGCAGGGGCCTGTCCGTGCTCATGCGCTTTTGTGACCGGGCTGTTCCTGCTGCCTGGCACTGCGACCACCACCAGGATCCTGAAAAAGTGCGGCGTGGCCACGTGGCATCATCTTAGCCCTGGCAAGGACTAGGCAGCAATGGCCTATGGACCCGAGTAGCCCGGCCACAGTAATCGACTGCAGAACTCTGCCAGGCTGATGGGACGAGCCCGAGCCCGCCGGGCCGGGCAGCCCAAGGCAGAGAGCCCTGCAGAGCTCTTGGCCCGGCACTGTCATAGCTCAGTTTTATGAGCTCTTAAATCTCCACATTTTCTAAAATGAGGGAGCCCGGCAGGAAGATTAAGCACTGCCAGGTCCTTTAAATCACCAGCTCCCGCCATCCTGGGGGCTAGATTTGTTTTAGGCTCTGGCATGATCGCCGTGTCACAGCCCCAGGAAAATGAGCAGCGGTTAAGAGCCTGTATTCCTTGCCAAGTTCTGCCACTGACTAGCTGTGTGACCTTGAGCAGGGAACCTAACTTCTCTGTGCCTTGGCCTCCTCTTCTGTAGATGGGGCTATAAACACTGGAAAGAGGATGCCTCTGACGCTCAAGAGCCCTGCCACTGGGCCCAATGGCTCTGGGAGCTCTCGAGGGCTCCCAGCTCCAGGAAGAGCCCTTGCACCCCGCCTCACCCCAGGGACCCAGAACTACAGGACGCAGCACTAACATTCTGTAGATGCCCTCGGCTCTTAAATGAGCCAGAGCCACAGAGAGATGCCTTGAGGCCCCTGGGACAGCCCAGACCTGGAACACGCTAACCACGCAGAGTCGCCCTGGCCCAGGGCCAAGGGGAGCTTGGGCTGCCACGGTGCTCCTAAGGCGTTAAGTGACCTCCCGGAGCCTCTGAGACATGTCACAGTGTTCCTAGGGACATTAGTAGGATAAATAACACACCAGGGGGTCAGCAGGTGGTGTAGTGGTTAAGGCACTAAACTCCTACATGGCTGACTGTGGTTCAAGTCCCAGACCGGGCAGCTTGCTTTCTCGTTCTCTCTCTGGTGAGTGCACATGCCCCACAGCAAATTAAAATAATACTAAGTATAAATAAAATTAAATTAAAAATTATTTTAAAAAAGAGTAAATGACGCATCAGGTATGACCATCCTCAAGAGAGTAGAAGGCCCTGTGTAACGTATTCATTTGTTCAAAGGTCGCTGAGCACCAGTACCAAGCACTCAGCTGGGCCCTGGAAGCAGGTAGATGAGTGAGGCTCTGTTCTTGCTGGCTAGACACTCACGGCTGCAGGGAGGAGGTGGCCAAGCAGCTCCTGTCACAGGGGCTGGGCCCTGGAGGAGCCCGGGGAGAGGTAGTGGGCGTGAGGAGGCTCCAGGGAGGAGGCAACAGCAGAATAGACCCAGAAGAGCTTCGGGACGAGGTGGGGAGGTGGACACGTGTGGCCTAGCCCAAGAGGCCAGTCGGCCAGCGTGAGGAGGACATGGGCCACACGGCCAAGTATAAGCCCTGTTTGGGGGCCTGGACCTGTCCAGCAGCCGGGAGATCGGGATGGAGGAGAGGAGAAAGGGCAGGCCTTGATGGGCCGTGCCCAGGGGCAGGTCTTACCCTGGCGGCCATGGGCTGTCAATTAGCAGCTGCTGCTGCAGGGGCCACGGGCTTGCTCCCTGCGAGAGAGCGAGGCCAGCGTTTCCTGAGCGCTTCCTACGTGAGGTGCCCTGTGCTAGGTGCGCACGCTCTCCAGCACATGCCCCCTAGACAGTAGGGCTGGTTATCGCCAGCGTTTTGCAGATGAGGCAGCTCTGCACCAAGTCTGAGGCCTCCCAGTGAGTTGGAAACAGAAATGCTCCTCATCTAGAAGGCTGACCGCCTCTCTGCGGTCTCCCCGGGGCCCCACAGAGACCTCATTGCCCCCATCCTTCCATCTTCAGCACTCCCCTCTCCTGGCCCACCTGCCTCCCTGGTCCAGAGCCGTGGCACCTGATCCGCATGCACGCTCCCTCCCAGGGCGAGCATGGAGCCTGCCAGTAAGCCCTGTCCCCAGGGAGTGCACTCTGAAATCCTCTTCATTAGGCTCCTGAAGTGGGAAATTAAAAGTATGAGCTTGGAGCTTTTCAGGACAGCAAATAATATTTACGGTAATACTGTTTTAGGAGATCAAATATTTATAATAGGGCAGACTCCATCATACCGCCCGTTGTCTGAGTTTCTGGGGCTGCGGCAGCTGCATTATGAATGGACTCAGTCATTAAGACGCTTTCAAGGCCATCTGGGCTCCTGGTGGTTCCTCTCAGGGGACACAGCGTGTCCCGGAGTGAGCAGCGCCACCCGGGGCTCGGTAAGCCAGGATCCTTGCTCCACTGGCGACCGAGGAACCGCTCAGCCTTCCCCCTACTCCCCTGGTCTCGGGCGGATGTCCCTTGGTTCAGCAACCCTGCCGCCATCGCCTGGTATTGTCATCACGGCCTCTTCCTGGGTTCCCCACCAAAGGGGTCATTCCTCAAAGGGCAAGATGGTGCCGACCTCTGAACAGCTGTTTCCGCAGAGCCCAGCACGGTGCCGGACAACGCGGCCAGGCCAGAATAAATCCGTTCCCAGGTGGACATGCCCCTAACCCATCATTTTAAGGGCCAGCTGTAGCTCCATCACCAGGTTTCGCCAAGTCTTTTTTCCTCCAGTGAAGCTCTGTGCGTGCTCCTTGTCACACGCTCCGTTTTATTAAGGAACATGTTTTGTCTGATCTGAAGTCGCCCTTCCCAGGTTAAATGATATCCCTCACGCGTTCTTAACCATTTTCTTCTTTCTCATCGTCATCTGATAGCATTACTATATTATTATTAAAAGAGGGTTATGATTACGATTATGAGTATTATTGCTACTGCTGTGAAATAACTCCTTCTACTTCTTTCCTCTGAATTTGCTATAGGGTGCACGTGCCCAACGGAGAGATAGAGAAAGTGAGAAATCACACCCCTCGCCCCAGGAAATGGCCACGCCACAACCCCTGCTCCTCCATTCTCCTCTCAGGACTTGGGGCAGACACACACACGCCCTCAGCGTGATTCTCAAGCCAGAGAGTCCTAGACTCAATCCGCCACGTCGGCCATGTGGGATCTAGACCCTTCACCACCATGCCGCCTGGCTGGCCCTAATTAGTCCTTTCAGTTCTTGGGCTTCTTCTCCCAAATCACCGCTTCCCGGTCTTCAGCGAACTTCTCTGCTCGGTCTCTGATTGGGGAGGTTCCGTGATAAGATGCTGGCCACACTCCAACTGCGGCTAGTTCATGGCCAGGTTCAGAGGGAGGATGTTCTCAGGAGAAGGACACGTCCAGGCTGCCTGGCCTCTGCAGATGTCTTCCCGTAAGTAACTGAAGAGGCAGTTCACAGGGGTCCAGGTTTCATCCGGTAGCTCAGTGCGATCCAACCCAACCCAGGGAGACAACAGCCTTGGTCCCAGGATGGCCCTCCTCCTGCGGCTTTTCCCAAGTCGGTAGATAGAGACACGAGCCGCATGGGCTCTAGGGCCTGGGGCCAACGTGATGTGGCTTTTACACATGCAGCGCCCACTCGTGTGGACAGGTGGGATGGACAGATCAAAGTGTGGCCGTGGGGAAAGGAAGCTACGTCTGGCTCACGAAGCAACCAGGCCGATTTCCTGATTTGGCTCTGAAAGCCGAAAGAGGTCTCCAAACGTGTTTCTTGTCCGTTTTCTTAGACGTGAAGTGTAATCGCTCTTCGGAGAATGTAAATAACTCCCATTTGTCGTTTTGCGTGTACTCGGGTACAGTTACCACCTCCTCCAATGCGGACGGATTAGTGACAAATAGCCTCTCTCAAATAGCCTGCTCACTTACGTGTTCAATGATTTCACCCCTCGTTATAGATCAGTGGTTCCCAAACTTGCCCGTGTGGCTGAGTACCTGGAAGTGACGGGGCATCTTGCGGAACACCATGAAATACTGATATGTTTCATCCCTTTATACGAGTCAGGAGCAATTTTACTAGCAGAAAATACGACGATATTAATGTGTGCAATATAATCTCACAACCACAAACACACGTGTCCTGCAAAAAATAACGAACAGCCAAGTCAAGCCTGGCTGTGGAACGTCTTTAGCA
>NW_006160052.1:3451273-3452871 GCF_000334495.1 Tupaia belangeri chinensis | reverse complement strand
TCCCTCGTCAGGCTTCCCGGAGGGCTGGAGGCCGTGCCTCCCAAAGCTTTAAGGACGACGCTAGGGTCAGGGTGAGAAGCCCGAGCAGCTGAGAGTAGGAACCCAGTCCATGAGGGTTCAGAAAGCCCCTTCCAGCTCCCAAGACACAGGGCTCTGGTGTCAGAAGTGCCCCAGGAGGGACCAGCAATTAGCGTAATGGCTATGTTGCTGGACTCCCATGTAGTCGACCGCAGTTCGAGTCCTGGACCCGGTGGCTGAAACTCATGCTGGGCGCGTGTGTGTGCATGCCCAAGATCCCGAGAGGAGAGTGGAGAAGAAGAGACTGTGGCATGGCCATCCCCCCTGGGGGGTGATTTCTCACTTTCTATCTCTCTGTCTCTCTCTGTCTTTCTGGTGAGCACACGTGCCCTATAGCAAAAACCTCTCCAAATAAATAAAAGAAGAAGAAGAAGTGCCCTAGGGACTTGGGCAGCCCCAGAGCCACTAGCCCTGTCCTGCAGTGGGCAGCTGCGAGGACACCAGGCTGGAGTAACTGGGCTGATGCCGAGACGCCATCCCTGTGGCCTGTGCTCATACACCCTGAAGTCACCTGGGAAAATCTCCTCCTCATGACCACAGTGAGCCAGTGAGCACCATCAGACGGGAGGGGAAGCAGGAATTGAAGGGAGAGCCACCCACTGACCACCCGTGTCCCCCAGGAGAGGGCTCACCCAGGTCACCCAGGATAAGCTCATCCCGGGTTGAGCCTGGGCTGGCCGAGGACAAGGACAGAGATCTGGTCCACTCTTCCCTTTCCACACACACCCTGGGCCTGCTGCCTCTCGTGGTCCCGTTCACTTGTGAGCCAGTCTTCCTGGGGTCGGCTCTCCCACTAACGTCTTCACCACTTAGTCTGCACCAGCTGGGCCCATATGTCTTAGGGGCCACCATTCAACCCATTATAGCCACCCAGACAGGACCACCCTCGAGGGACATCCATCACGTGGGTGATGACTCTTACCCACGCACCCCCTCTGTGGTCCTGCTCTCACAGGCTCTCTTGCCCAAAAGGGGGCACACGGTCTTGGCTCATTCTCACGGCGGGGTCTCGATCATGCCACCGTCTCCTCCAACCCTTGGCCTTGGAAGGGTTCCAGCAACTGGCAAGCCTCAGAGTCCCATTTAGTGTCAGGCCCATCTTACCCTAAAACCACACCTGACCTGCTAGAAGGGAGCTTCTCCACACGGACCGACATACTCCAAAAAAAGACACCCTTTTTTTTTTTAATCGTGCCTGGGACAAGCAGATGGTGTAATAGCTGGACTCCAACATAGCCGACTGAGGTTCAAGTCCCACATCTGGCAGCTTGAAAATCACACCAGGTGTGTGTGCATGCGTGCCCCAAATCCCAAGAGAACAGAGAAGAAGGGATTGTGGTGTGGCCATCCCCACTGGGGGATTATTTCTTGCTCCATGTCTCTGTTTCTCTCTTTCTCTCCAGCAAGTGTACATGCCCTATAGCAAGACTCCCTCTAAAAAAACAAAAAATATTATATATGTATACACACACACACATGCATGGATATTTTCTTTTTTTCTTTTTTCTTTTTTTTTTTTT
>NW_006160052.1:3448437-3451261 GCF_000334495.1 Tupaia belangeri chinensis | reverse complement strand
TTTTTTTTTTGAGAGGCTTTTGCTATAGGGTGCATGTGCTCACCAGAAAGACAGAGAGAGACAGAGACAGAAAGTGAGAAATCACCCTCCGGGGGGATGGCCACACCACAATCCCTTTTCCTGTGTTCTCCTCTTGGGATCTTTGGCATGCACGCACACGGGCTTGGCCTGAGCTTAAACCATGGGGTCTGGGACTCAAACCGCGGTCACTACATGGGAGTCCAGTGATACAGCTATTACATCATCTGTTGGTCCCGGAGATGATCTTTTAGGTACAAAGCTGACAATACTAAAGAAAATACAAATCATTCATTTTCTACAATTAGCATCAGAGAGTAAGACAGTCAGAGAATCTATTAAAGTGGAGAATTCCTGGGCCCCTGCAAAGTCCAGTCCCCCTGCCCCAGGGTGATGTTGTCCTTAAGATCATGATGGGATAAAGCAAGTGACACCTAGCATGGACTTCTGTCCTGGTGACTTTCAGTGATGAAGCCCCTGCCTGACCCAGACAGCTGCCCGGACTCGCTGTCCTGAGGGATCCCACTAGGCCAGCAAGCGTGGGTCCCCACCTCGACCCACTAATCCTTTTCTGCATTGTTGCTTCTGAAATGCTGATGACCTGCCAGGGAACGGTCACTTCAGGTGCTGTCGTCAAATCCATTTCGTGCTTCCATATCCGTCCTGGCCCTTGGATCTCCCACCTCATGGTCCCTGGTCTGCAGCACAGAATTGCAGAGGAGCCTCGACTACTCATCCCAGTCCCAATCCCTTCAGGGCCTCGCCTCTCAGAAGGTGAGACCAGTAGGAGCAGAGGGAGTGCTCACCGCTCCACGCCATCGCAGGCGAAGCCCAGCGAGTGTGACCTGGTGCATTTCAGGGACAGCAGGAGGCAGGAGAGGCCGACACCGTACGTGGGGTCGTGTGGCACCACTTCCCGCTGCATTGGGAGGACGTTAGCTGTGTCTTTAATGTCCGTGTCTCACCAGGCTGTGTACCCCCAAGGACAGGGTAACAACAGCACTGAGCCTCCACTTGCTCAGCTCTTACCAGGTGCCAGGCACTGTCCTCAGTAGGTAATACGCACAGCCTCCTCTAATCCTCATCTGATACACCTCGGTGAAGGGGTGCTGCAGCCGGCTGCGTGTGGGGACAAGGATTTCAGGGTGCAGAGAGGTTAAGTGACTTGCCCAGATATGGAGCTGGGGCTTGAGCTCCGCCTCTGGTCTTGGGCCAACCCCATTGCCTAGTGGCTAAGGGAGCCAGGTCCCACATGGCTGACTGCAGCTCAAATCCTGACCCCAATGGCTGGATAAACATGCCAGGCACATATGTGTGTGTGCCCCAAATCCCAACAGGGTGGAGAAATGGAGGAAAAGGGATTGCAGTGTGACTGTGCCCCATGGGGGGGGGTGTTCTCTCTCTCTCTCTCTCTCTCTCTCTCTCTGGTGAGCACATGTGCCTTCTGGCATGAAAAACAAAAACAAAACAAAAACAATAAAACAGCACAGTACAATACAGCCCCCAGAACCTGGCACACGGAGCGTTTGGTAAGTGCGGTGGCTCACCCTGCTGCCCGCTGGCATAGCTGCTAGCAATCTGCACTTTAGTGCCAGAAGCCACGTGACATCTCCAATTCCGATTCCTGGCATAGCCAGACGCGTGCCCAAGGTCCTGACGAGATGATGAGCTGTGCAAGGGGACTGCAGCATGACGAGACCCCAGAGAGCGTCTCTCTCTCTCCCTCTCTCTAGTGCGTGTGCTCTGCATCGTAAAAAATAAATAAATAAACCTTAAAACTACATAAATAAATGAAAGGAAGATGAGATGCGGTGAAAGGGACAGTCACATACACAGATGGCCTCTCCCCTCTCCCCACCTCCCAGCCCAACCCAGCAGACACCCTGCCGTCTGCTCCTCCTGACAGGGCCCCCCTGCAGCCTGGCCAGTGCAGCCCTGCCTCGGCCTGGAACCCTGCATTCTACAAGCTCCTGGTCCCGGTGCCCTACGTGCTGTGTGACCTGTCAGTGAGAAGCAGGTGATCCTGGTGGACCGGGGCGCAGGGGGCGGGGGCGGTCATGGTTCTGAACAGGGAGCTGTCCAGAGCTAAGAGGAAAGAGAAGCCAACGTGTTCTGTGGAGACTCGTGGGCACGGCTGTCACCGGGCAAGACAGGTGATCTGCTTCGCCCCACACACGTCCCCTCTCCTCGGCACTGCCCTTGGGTCTGGCAGCTGAAGAAGGAGGCTAGCGGGCTAGTGGGCTAACAGAGATGTGAGCACAGGCCTGGTCCCATGGGTGCCCACGGCAGGGACACAGTGTGCTGGACCACTCAAGGAATCGGAGCCCCAGAGAGCGGAAGGACCCCAAAGGGAGAGTGAGAGGCAGAGGGACAAGATGGCTCCGGAGCCCAGCAGACCCACGCTCCTTCCTAGCTGGGCAGTTGTGCCGAGATCCCCACACTCTCACAGCCTGCCCTACCTCATCCAGAAAAGCGGCTCAGTGAGGCCGACCTTCGTCCCCAGACTGATAAGATGTAGCTGTACAGGGGCCTGGCTCTCTCCCGGCCTGGGCTGGCGGCTGGACCACATCTCCACCCTCTGGCCCTTCAGGTGGGTCTGAAACACCCACGTGAATGGATGCACTGGCTGTCCTGGGTTCGGTCTCAGCCCTGAAGCCCACTGGGTGTAGGACGCTGCAGTTTTTCTCTGTGCCTCAGTTTCTCCAACTAAGGACGGGGGTGCTTGGTGGTCCCTCCCTGTTGTGAGGATGAAGTGAGGTCAGGGCTCGGCGAGTGTCACTGTGACTAGGAATATCGCAGCAGCAAC
>NW_006160052.1:3421210-3447655 GCF_000334495.1 Tupaia belangeri chinensis | reverse complement strand
GGTACGAGAATTACCGCGGCACCAACGGCTGCCGTTACTCGGGCTTCCTCCTCAGCACCAGAAGAGGACTATCACCTGCAAAAGCCAGTGACCGGTGAGCGGTGAGCGCACACGCCCCACAGCAAGAAGAGCAGGGTGAGGCCGACCCTTCCTCCCACCTGGATCTCGGGCGCTCCAGGGTGGACCCTGCGCCCTCTCTTCCACACAGAAGACTTCTTTCCCAGCCAAGATTGAGGTCTGGAGTTCTGCAGAGAAAGAGACTTGAGTGGGAATCCAGGTTCCATGTCACCTTAGGCAAGTGACAACCGCTCTGGCCTCAGCGTCCTCTCTGTAAATGGGGAGAATTATATTAGCCCGTCTTACGGGGCTGTGGGAAGACTTAAATGAGATAAGGCACGTAGCTCATTTAGAACAGACGCCGGCAAACACTGGGAGAGCAGAAACTGTGAGCTATAATCCTTTCCACGTGGGTGCAGTGGTAGCTCACCAGACCGTGGAGCTGCAAGACACGAGTTAATGGCAGTTCAAACCTCATGCATGCGTGTCCAGGAGTCGGCTGGTCTGGAGGACCGGAGGAGGAGACCTCGGCATGACCAAGCACTGTGGATGGTGCTTTTCTCTGTGTCTCTCTGCCTTCTCGTGCGCGCCCTCTCTCTCTGTCATGCTCTATTATAAATAATAATTTTAAAAGACCAGTCCTGGGGCCAGCAGGTGTAATAGTGGTTAAGGTGTTAGACTCCCAGATGGCCAACCAGGGTTCAAATCCCAAACCAAGCGGTTTGCCTTCTCGCTTTCTTTCTCCCTCACTCCCTGCTGGAAATTGTGCTCTTGCATATGTTAAGAGAGCCAAGACCACACTCACGCGTCCCTCTCTGGTGAGCTTACATATCCTATAGCAAATTAAAAAATAATAATAAATAAAACTAAATAATTCTTAAAAAAGAAACACCAATCTTTTCCATTTGTATGGTGCTATTTAATTTGTATGGCATTTTCATGTACTGTTATTATTTTTTTTTGAAAGGTTTTTGCTACAGGGCGCATGCGCTTACCAGAAGAAAGACACAGAGAGACAGAGAGACAGAAAGCGAGAAACCACCCCCCAGGGGGGATGGCCACGCCGCAATCCCTTTTCCTCCATTCTCCTCTCAGGATCTTGGGCACGCACACACACGTGCCTGGCATGAGTTTAAGCCACCGGGTCTGGGACTCAAACTTTAGTTGACTACATGGGAGCCCAGTGACGTAGCCATTATGCCATCTGTTGGTCCCTTCGTGTACTCTTAACAATTCAGTCCTAAAGGCAGACCCTGAGGGGCCTTTAAATTCATCAAACACTAGACACTTCAAGGTAGGAATTTACCCCTGTGTTATGGAAGGACCCACGCTTAGAAGGACAGCGTGACAGGCCCCAGCCTGCATGACGCTGAAGAGCATCCCCTGAGTCACTATGCCAGGCTATTTCCCAACCAAGAAAAAAATGTCACCACACCCACGAAGGCATTTAATTTGGCCACAGCCCGAGGGATCTAGGTTATGTTGTCACACCAGCTCTGCTGGGTAAACAGCCCTGGCGACGTGTCACCTCACAGGACGGCCACGCTGTAAGGCCAGGGCTTGGACTGCTGCAAGGCTGTCAACAGTTACACACCCATTTCCATCCTGCAAATGAAAGCCTGGAGCCTGGCGGGCGGACAGGGTGACCTCAGCGGAGATGAAGGCAGGGCCCTGCGGAGCAAACCCCCCAGCGGGAGGCCAGGGGGCCCCTCCTCTGCTGTTTTCCAGCGTGTTCTCCCTATCAGCATTCGGGCTACGTCACTCCCTGCTGGCACTTGTGCTCGTGCATACCTTACGAGGGCCATGACCGCACTCACCGCCCTGAACACTTGTTCGCCGGCCTGAGGGATCCTTTTGCCTAAAAGGATGAAAGGCCTGCGTAATCCCCCCGTGTTGAAAGACACCTTTGCAGAAAGCAGCCAAAGCGGAACCCAGACATCGACAGACACAGTTTCTGCCCAAGAGGGCAGAGAAACACCACCAGCCCCGAAGAGTAGAAACTGACCATCTATTCTGAAAGAAGACAATGCGTTCGCTGCCTGCCAGGCCGACCGTGGAGCTGCCCCTAGGCCACTATGTCCAAAAGGGTTCCATGGACAATCCCAGAGATGTCTGGAATATTCTGCCCAGGCAAGACGCTTTGGGGAGGGGCCCCACTGTCACGCAAGTTCTGTGGACGACTCGGGACTGGAGAAATGTAAACCAGAGTCCTTCTGTCTCAAGCCTTTGAAAATACGAGTGCATGGAACCAGCAGGTAGCATAATGGTAACGGCACTGGATTCCCACAGTTCGAGTCCTGGATCCGGTGATTTAAAACTCACACCAGGTACATGTGCATGCATGCCCAAGATCCTGAGGGGAGAGTGGAAGAGAAGGGATTGCAGTGTGGTCACATCCCCGGGTTAGGAGGTGACTTCCTGCTTTCTGTCTCTCCGGCGAGCACACATGCCCTATAACAAAAATCTGTTTCAATAAAAAGGAAAAAGCAAGAGAAGAAAGAAGAAAGCAGGCTAGTGCGGATAGGCCAGCAGAGGTCTGGAACGCGATGCCCCCCAACATGTCTGGCAGTATCCCCAGAGAGCTCTTCTGCCTTCCCACCTCTGACCCTGGACAACAGAGGAGGGACCGGCTTGGGGCCTTGGCCAACAGGGCTCCGCTTCCATCTCCCCCAAGGTCTCCCCACCCACTGTCCCGTGTGGTGAGCCCAGAGACGCCCCTAGTCCCCTAGTCCCCTTCGGAGGAATCTTCAAAGGCGGGGACCTGCCTTACTCTCTCCACTGCCCCCAGAGCACTTGACACTTGGCCCGCACTTGGTGTCATGAAGCGTGTTGAATTTTATGGAATGCTAGAGCCCCTTTAACCGGCGTTTGCCAGCGGCTTCCCGAGGTCTTTGTTCTTGGAATTCCAGGGACAGACTTTACCACTCCCACGAGTCCCCGACTTCTCGGAACAGTTTCTACTTTTGTCTTAATGAAATTCCTGCCCAGATGTCACTGGGTGTTCCTTCTGAGAACTGCTCCCCGGGACGCATGGCCCTCACCCTCACAGGCCAAGGGAAAGCAACCAGCCCCACAGGTTCAAGGCCTGCACCTCCCGTCCCGGTGCGCCCTTCAGGCAGGCCAGCCCCAGCCTGGGTGTTCTCTATGCTCACGGGGTAAGGATGGAATGAGGAAGGGAGAGAGACCCAGCACACAGTAGGCACTCGCTCCACTTTCATTCCTGTCCTCGACCTTCCTCTAGAGACCTGAGTAAGGGGTGGAGACAAGTCTAGGCCAGAGGTTGAGGAAGGACCCTTGGGAGGGGAAAATGCAAACCTTTGCCGGTCACCGACGCACTCCCCAGCGCTGAATTCACAGACGGGACGGTCCTGCACCTTTCTCCAGGTCTAGGGTGAACTGGCCAGGCTAGCCCAGCGTACCCAAGTCCTCTGCTTGAGGCAGGGCATTCTCGCTCATTCAGAAACCGCGCATGCCTGGTACTCAGCCCGAGGTCTCAGCAAATGATTCCTAACCCCCTCACCGAATCCAGCTTTCCCGTGGGAGCACCTGAGTGCCCGCCTTGCCGTGGGCTGCTCCGGCCGGCGTGGTGCGGCGTAAGGGAGGGGCTGGAGCAGGCCACGCACCTCTGCCCGCAGTCCCTACGTGGTCCCTCAGGTAGGGACAAGCCGATGTCTCTGAGCTTCAGTTTCCTCGCCTGTAAAGTGGGAAGCTCCATGCCTGCCCCTGCAGAACGCCATGGTGATCGAGGGAGGTGGAGGAAAGTCCAGGGACCTCAGACACGCCGTGGTCTTAGGCCACGATCTGGGAACTAGTTCTTACTGGGTCTCAACCAAACTTAACAGAAAACTGTCCCAAGTGAGAACACGTGAGAGGGACCACTGTAGCGTGGTTTCTGGGAAGAAGCCCCGGGGTGCACACAGGCCGTCAGACCTCCCACTCGGGCTCCTGGGGAAGGAGACCCCGACACACTGCATCGAGGCCAGCGCTGGCAGAGGAGGGCGAGGAGCGGCTGGTCTTCCACAACAGGCATGCCCCCGGGGCACCTCTGGGCGCTGAGGCTGGGCCCTGCCCCATCCCTGTGGTCTGCCCCACAGCTTAGCACTGAGGCCACCGTGCTGCTGTCCCGTATTTACAACTAAACGCCCTTTCACTTTCAGAAGTGGCCCTGCTCGGCTGATAACCTGCTTGATCTCCTGACTTTAGACATTCTCCTGGGGCCAGCAAGGAAACAGAGCTTCCTCCCAATCCTGCTGCCACAGGGAAGCGATGGGAGGTCACACTGGGAAGACCCGTGGAGACCTGTGAGCCCAGCCGTTCGCCTTCTAGTTGAATAAAGGGTGGCTCAGAGAAGCCTCAGGGCCCATCCTCAGGTCCAGCTCCACAAAGCCGGTCTCCCCGGCCCAGGCTGGCGAGGTTTCCTCCCGTTTCCTGCCCAGTGGGAGGCTCAGCACGTGGCCGCCCTGACTGTTGACCCTGTGAGGCTGGGACAGCACGGGTGACCTTGGGCCCTGCCCGTCCCCAGCCCTAGTGCCTGGTAGCCATCAGTCAGGGAGCGCAGGCCAGACCCCAGAGCCTGGTGCTGCTGCTCCACGGTTCTGCTGGGCGCCGCCTCCTGCAGGCTGGCTTGAGGCAGGCATGGGGCGTCACTGCATGAGCGGGGTCGGGCTGCCCTCCGAGCACAGCTGGGACATGTCTCTTGCAGCAGGCGTGCCTCCCAAGCAGGACACCCAGTGCAGCGAGGGACGCAGACCCGGTGAACACGCCTAAACGCTTGTTTGCTGACCCGAGGGACCCTTTTAACTAAAAGGGTGAGAGGCCGAGTAATCCCTCGATTTTGAAAGACGCTCTTTTCAGAAAGCAGCCAAAGCTCAACCCCGAACAGGGATTGAATGCCGTCAGAAAACTTGCAGGCCTTGCCAGGGGCCCGCAGGCACGGCAGGCTCGGGAGCTTCCTGTTCCCTCCTCTCCGGAGGCTAGGATTTCCAGACCAGCACCTGTAAAGCCGGAGACTTCCCACCCTTTGAAAACAGGTGCCATCTGTCGAACCCGCCCTGCAGGCTGAGCTCAGCACCCGGTGCTATACATCACCCCTGTCCTCACAGAGCCCTGTGAGTCACGCCGTCTCTCCACTTCACAATTAAGGAGGCCAGGCCTCAGAGAGAAGCAAAGGCAAGGGAAGGAGAGTGATCCGTTTGCAAGGGAAGTCGGTTACTATTTGAAAATGAAGGTGAGACCAAAAACAATTGCCATGAAAGGAAAAGAGGAAAGAAGAGATGGAGCCATTTAAGCTTTCAAATATTAGCTGACTCTAGAGCACGTTGACTGTGATGTCTCTGATCCCGGAGGGACCTGTGGTGCCTTCATTTGATTGTCCAGAAAGCAGTGGGTCCGAGGAGCCAAGTAATTGTCCCAGAGTCACACAGCTCAGAAGTGGTAAAGCTGGAACTCTAACCCAAGTCCCCTGACACCGCCCAGAGCACTTCCGTCACCCACACTGCCTTGCACTGAGCCCCAGGTGCCAACACGTGCCCTGGGGCCCTTAGCAGGCATCGCCAGTACAACCTCCACCTGGAGATTCCTGTGGGCAGCGTTTCCTAGAGGGGGGTTCTGGGATGGTGGCAGTGGAGGGTGTGGGGAAGGGTCAGGAGGAGATCACCCACGTCCCTTCACTGCCTGTCCTGAGCCCTGGAGGGGACCGGTGGGGACCTGTTTCATCCTGGTGCTCATTACAAAGCCCTTCCTAGGGCAACCACTCTGCATCCCCCCACAGGGTGGGCTGAGAAGGTGGTCCTGGCCCTGCCGATAAAAATTCTCTTCCCAGACATGCCGAGAAATTCTGAGCATGAACTCCTTGCCCACCAGCCTGGCCTGTCCCAACCGCCCTGTGGAACGAGTGCCACTTTCCATTGACGAGTCCTCACCGCACACGAGGGCCTGGCCAGGCTTCGAGGTGACAGGCCCAGCCCCTGTCACGGGGGAGCCCTGTTCCGACTGGAGGCACCAGGCGACTGCACTTTCCAGAGAACCGCAATGCCAAGCGAGCGGGAGAAAAATGCCAAGAAGGCATTATTTTTTTATTTTTATTTTTATTTATTTATTTCTTTTTAACAATTTTTGCCATGGGGCACATGCACTCACCAGACAAAGACAGTGAAAGGGAAAGTGAGAAATCCCTGGGGGGATGACCGCATCACAATCCCTTCTCCCTCACTCTCTTGGGATTTCACATACGTGTCCAGTGTGATTTTCAAGCTGTCGGGCCCGGGACTCGAACCGCGGTTGACTTTGTGAGACTCCAACACCATAACCACTATGCACCTGCTGGGCCCAGCAAGGAGTCACTTTAAAAAGAAGAAAAGTTGGTGCACAGCGGCGTTTTTGAAACAGGGCCGTCGGCTATGTGCACAGTACGCTATCTCTGACTGTCTCAACGCACAGCTTTTTCCCAAGTACGATCTTTGCTGAGCCCCCACCCCTGCCACGATGTAGTGCAGCCGTGACAGCAGCGACAAGGCTGTGAGCTCGGGGACCTGCGGCCGAATGAACAGTTGGACGTCAGCCCTCGGAAGGCCCCTGCACCCGGGTGGAGAACCCTCAGTCTAGGTGATCGCAGAGACAGCTGCTGGGCCCGTACTGGAAGGATCATGCAGCAACAGAAGAAAATGATTATGTAATGAGGAAAAAAAAAAAGAAATAAAAATAAAAAACAAGAAACAAAAAAAGCAAGAGCCACGGGCCAAGAGCACCATGCTCCTGTTGTGGAATTACACACACAGGTGTGAGTTGTGAAGTTGGGGCTGATCTTTACATTAATTAAAGTGCATTTCAGTGTTGATGGTCTCATAAGAGAGGCGAGAGGGAGCACGTGGCCACCGTTTCAGGGAGCGTGAGGGCGGGAGCCAGAGATTCAGGTAAAGGAAGGAATTGAGCAGAGGTCTGGAAACTGTCCTTTCCAGAGGGCTGAGCGGGGCAGGGGTTTGAGGAGGAAGACTGGGAAGGAAGAGAGGGCACCCGAGCTCAGAAGCACCCCGGTGTCTGATTCCCGGGCAGCAGGAGCTGTTTCTCAGCAGTGCGTGATCCCGGAGCTGTCTCTGCCCCTGCTGGACAGAGGCTCAGTGAGGGCTGCCAGCGAGGTCCCTTGGAGAAAGAGCTCTCCCCGCTCCGCTCCCTCCAGGGCGATTAGAGCCCTCTGCCTCTCACCTGGGAGCCAGGGCCCAGGACTCCCTCCCTAGGGTCACTGCCAAGCCTGGCCTCCCTGGGCTGGACTCCGGCCCTGAGGCCCTGGGAGTCTCACAGCAAAGGCTGGTTCAGGGGCGGCCATAAGAGGGCAGGAGAGGGCTGGCAATGAGCCTCCTCGGCAGCTCTGAGGGTGCAGGCCCGCACTGCTGGTGGGGTGGGGGAGTGGGGTGAGAGGGAGGACGGAGGACAGAGGAGGCGCACGGCTAACACCGCCCTGGAGGACAGACCCCGTGATGGGGACCGGCCGTGTCGTCCGATGGGCCTGTGTAGGGTTCCCAGCTGAACCACTTCCTGGCGGCGTGAGCCAGTTCCTGACCGCCCTGTGCCTCGTTCCCTCCCTGTGGCCTGGGAGAAGTTAGGAGCACCCCTGTGGTGGGACTCACACAAAAAGCCTGCGACTGTCACACTGATGCCCGTCCGACATGGCTGAGCATGCACTGTGGTGTCAGGGTGTCAGGGATGGTGGCTTCCCTCACCTTACGGGGAGCAAGGTCTAGTGGGGCCACCGGCTGGAGCGCGGCCTCCCAGCCCTGCTCCGCTGCAGGCCCACGCTCTTCTGTCTTTCCCTCCCCCGTCTCTATCGCCTCCCCAAGAATCGCCAGGAAACACTTCCTGCGACAACCCGCAGCTGCCAGGAGCCCAGCCTTGTGCCTGCCAGAGAGTGTCACCAGGAGCCAGGGGCCCCCAGAGGCTCCCTCCAACCTCAGGGCCCCACCTGTGATCTAATAGTTGCAAGAGTAAGAGAGTTCCGAGACCACAGGCTTTAACACACACACACACACAAACACACATGCACACACAGAGCCAGGAAGGAGGCATGCGTTCAGAACAGGAGGCTTCCCCAGGAGCCGCACGGGCAACAAGACCCGCTCTTAGCCCTCCTCAGCCCCCCTTCCCCGCTATGGTCCCTTTAGGGTTTTGCTCCACTCCAGGGTTAGGGAGAGAGTGCCCATCCCCCCTCCCTGGTCATCTCTTCGGTGCACAGGTCACACGCGCCGACTGCAGGTCATCGGATGACCTGTCTATCACCTAGTGACACCTGGGGACCCTGGCACCCCCAGCCCTCATACGTGGACCACGTGCCCGCTCCTCAGCCCTGCTCTCACCTCAGCTCTACGGCCAGCCCAGGGTCACTTCCTCGACAGACTGGACTCTTACGGTCCTCAGGGGCCCCTCTAGACCCCAATGGAGGCAAACACTCCCTGAGCGCCTGTCTGCACACAGCCTTAGAGAACATCTGGCTCTCCCGACGGCCACTCACAGGCCCTCTGAGCGGGACTCCCTGCCACAGCTCATGAGGAAGCCCCGATCCAGCCTCTGCAGGTCTAGAGCTGCCTCCGTAGCCATAGCAAATCGGTTTGCCTCATGAGCCTCAGTTTCCTGTCTGTAGAACAGCCTGACTCAGCAGGTCCAGGACCGAGGGTGCTGGTATGCAGACCGGCCTCCCAGCTAGCACCGCGAGGGCTGCATGCCCCCCACCTTGCAGCGCTAATGCTAGAGCTCCGGGCACCTCATCTAGGACCCCAAAGAAATGAGAGTCCTTGGCCCCAAGTCCTGCACCCCCAGTTCCTGTCCATAGAAATGCCATGAGCTTTCCGGGTCAGGAGCTGGGGCTCCCCTCTCTTCCCAGCCCTGTGTTCATTCTGCCACAGGCTTGCATGATACCCGGGAGATATTGTTCAGTTCTGTCCTGCATCTCTGATTCTCTTTCCTGGGTGACTTTCACAGACCCTGGTCTACCACCTTGCCCCTCCAGTCCATTCTCGAAAGAGCATCAGAGCGCTTCCCTGAAGCACCGGTGCAGTCAGCTCACTCCTCTGTCTAACACTCCTGGGGGCTCCCCATTGCCGTGGGATAAAGCTCACGCAGGGCCAGGTCTGCCCACCCTCTGGCCTCATCTCTCCATGCTCCCTAGAGTCTCAAGGCCCCAAATACATGCTGTTCTCGCCGGCCACTAGGCCTCGGTGCTGCCTCTGCTCTTCCAAGCATGCTCATCCCAGCCCTCCCTGTCTTCCTCCACCTCCTTCCCACAACTTCCCTGGCCAGCTCCTGCTTGGCCACCGCCTCACCACATACCCTCACATCCTCCGGGAAACCCTGCCCGTCAGTTCTCCCCGGGCCAGACGGAGAGTCCCTGCTCTGCATCCCTGCCCCAATTCCCCTGTCAAAGCGCTGACCCCTCTGGGCTTTAGTCCCCGTCGTCACACTCAGTCCAAGCTCCACAAGGGCAGGACCACGCCTGTGAGTCACGGCAGCCCTACCCTGAGCACTACCTGGCCCACGGCAGATGCTACAGAGAAGCATCTGGAATGAATGAATGAGTGAATGAGTGAACGAGGGCACACATGGCTCCGTGTCCTCAAGGATAGCTGCACCTCTCAGTCCCTTCCCTGCTGTCCCCCATGTGACACATTCCTTGTCACACAGAAAGCATTTATCCCAGCGCAGAGCTGGCTGCGACCTCAGAACCCAGCTGGCTGACATCTTAGCGATAACCAGAACCCGCCCTGACATGCCCCAGGCGCTCGCTGAACTTCCACACGTGCCGCCCGTCTCGTCCCACAGCAGCGTGGGACGCTGCCATCCCCACTCCATGGAGGAGCCAAGGCACAGAGAAAGGAAGCGGCTCTCCCAGGACCGCCCAGCCAGAAGGGGCAGAGCTGGCAGCGCATCCCGGCTCGACCTGAGGACCCACTTGCTTCTCCGCTTTCTCCACTTCCTGTTCTTATCAAGCCTTACGTTTCAGAGAAGGAAGTGATTGTCAGACAACCAAGGTCACGTGGCAGTTAGGAGGAGCTGGGATAGGAGCTCAGACCTCCACGCCCCGGTGTAGACTCTCATGCCCGCCACGTGGCCTCCCCCGGCAGCCCCCAAATTCGGAGGACGCCCCTTCTCCATCTCCCTGTCACCCACCACTTGCACAGCTCTGAGAAGCTCCTGGAAGCTGAGGGCTCTCCTGACCGTGGGACAGCCCTGCAGCATGCTTGTGCAAACGTGTCCTCTGCCATGGCCGGTCCCTGCTCCGAGGACTGCAGCCACCAGCTCACGGTGTAATGGGCTCCATTCTTCCTGAGGTCTGACTTGTCTCGCAGACGCCAGGGTCTCATCCAAGCCCCTTCCCCAGCCACCGTGCCCTGGGCTGTATCCCAACCCTTGTCTTTTCCGTGTGTCCCCCTCCTAGCTCCTGCTTCTACAAGGCCACACCCCATGTGAGATGTCCCAGCTGGAGGGGCATCACAGTTCCCCACATGGGGGTTTTCCAGCTAAGCCCTGAGGAGGTCTCTGGGGGTGCGGCGAGGGGTCCTGAGCCCCATCTGTCATGTGCATGGGAGAAGCTAAGCTGTCAATCAGCTTTGTCTGGGGTCCCCTACATGCTTTCGTTTGGACAAAGGATTCTGACGGTGGGAGCGTCTCCACCCCCTGGAAGGGGCCCAGCCCTCAGCAGGCTCTGCACTCCCGATTCTCAGCCTGGTTGTAGCCGTCCTAGCCGGAGAGATGGATTCCAGCCTCTCTCCCTTGTTGTCACCTTGTGGATATTTATAGCATCCCCGTGTCCACCAGAGAGCGTAATGGGCTTTTTAGGCTAAACCAATTAAACTCTCCTCCCGTAAGTCATGTCTCCTGATTGCTTCGGCCGCCCTTCTCTGAACTTGTTCTATCTTCATTATCTCGGCTCTCGGCGGAGGGGGAGGGCACAGCCCGGGAGTCCACGCGAGGGCCTGGGGGATGTCTGCCTCTTTCTCCAGCCCTGCCTGCGTCCTTCTGCTTCAACCACTACTTCTCATTTCCTGGCTGCGTAGACAGGAGCCAGACCTGGGCGGTGCCGTCCGTACCTTAATATACGGAGAAGGAGAATATGCTCAGGAAGGGGTGGCTGGGCCAGCCTCGTGCCCGATGGGTAAGGCAGCTGCATCCTACACGGCTGACCTCACGGTTTGAGGCTCGGACCGACCCGGCACCAGAGAAACACACAGCTGTGTGTGAGTGCCCAAAATCCGAATAGGGAGAGATGGAGAGAAAGAGTTGTGGTGTGATTACGCCCCATGTTTCCTCAAGGGAACATTAAATCAAATTAAAATGTGTCAGCAAGTTGCCTTTTTTTTTTTTTGGAGAGGTTTTTGCTATAGGGCGCATGCACTCGCCAGAAAGACAAAGAGAGACAGAGAGACAGAAAGTGAGAAGTCACCCCCAGGGGGATGGCCATGCCGCAGTCCCTTCTCCTCCATTCTCCTCTCAGGATCTGGCATGCATACGCGCCCGGCGTGAGTTTAAGCCGCCAGATCCAAGACTCAAACCGCGGTCGACTACGTGGGAGTGCAGCGATGCAGCCATTACAGCATCTGCTGGTCCCAACAAGTCATCTTTCTACCTAATTACATTTCTCTCCTCTTTCTCTCTGGCTTTCTCTTGCAAGCACACACACCCTGTTGCAAATTTTTTAAAATAAATAAATAAATAAATAGCAGTCTTTCCCTTTTTTTTTTTTTTTTCTCCCTCCAAAAAAGCAAGAAATACCAACAAATAGTAACACACAGCAAGTCTCTGAGCCTCCTCCAGGCTGGACGTGGCGAGGCTGTCACCTGCAGTCCAGAGCAGTGATACTGGGCTCTGGATGTGCCTGGCGGTGTGAGCCATGTCCCCGCTGGCTGTCACTCCTGTAGGCTCCTGTAGCTACTGCAAGGGACCTGTGAGCTATGGTGGCATGTTTCCATTGGCCTCTACGTCAGTAAGAAGGAGCTACTTCCGTAAATGGAAGGGCGTGAGCGCCCCCGAGGCATGCTCTCAGAGCCTGCCCCCTCGTTAGTGACGATCAGATAAGTTTGGCCAGACTGGACTCGGTCTTGGCCCGTTGGCTCATCACTCAGCCATACCCTGCTAATCGTCCTGGTGGGTACCACTATCATACAGTACGAAAGCCTTCTCGTGTCTAGTCATACCCAGTTTAATTTACACCCAGAATGGACCATTGGTTTTAGACAGGAAACATAAGGAACGCTGAGATGGAAATACAATACCAAGTTAATGAGGACCATAAAAAAAATAGAATAATTTAAAATTTTTCCTAGTACTCCATAAACCGATGCTAAAAAGGGAGAGCACAGTGGCAATTAGAGCCAATTTGACTTTTTAAAAAAATTTATTAAGAAGAAAGATGATCCACTCCTATAATGTATTTTTGAGAGGGATTTGCAGATAGTTTCACATTTTCCCTTTAATCCCAATAACCAGTGGAAGAAAACCCTTGATATTTTTTGAAGGAATTTCTTTCTTCTAACAATTTTGACTTTGATTTCTCGCGGACATCTAATGGCTGCACATCTTTGTGGGGTCCGGTGCGGCTTTTCAAAACCTGCATATAATGCCTAGTGAGCCAGCCAGGCCGCAAGCAGGACCACCCTCTCCGCCACCCGTCATTAGCTTACATTGTGCACATTCCCAAACTGCTCTTCTGGCTGCTCTGTCGTGCACGTGGAAGCGTCGCCAGCTTTCTTTACTATGCTGTGGTATTCCCGACCCCGACTGCTCGCCCCCACACACTCCTGTACGGCCCCAGCTCTCCCACCTGTCCCCTTCCCAGCTCTGGTGCCCTTCCCTCGCCACTGCTGTGCAATCAAGTCTTTTCGCTTCCGCTAATGAGTGAGGACATACGGTGTTTGTCTTCCAGTGCCTGGCTAACCACTTAGCCTTATTTCCTCTGGGTCCATCCATTTTGCCTCAAACGACAGGAATTCGTCCCTTTTTATGGCCGAAAACATTTTACACTTAAAAAACGATTTGATTTTTCAAAACGCAAAAATTTCATTAGCTCCAAATACGAGGTCCGAACAGCAGATATTTTAGGCTGCAATTTATAACCTGCTTTGTAGAACCTATTTGGTCCTCCAAGGAAACATTACATCAAATTAAAATGTGTCAACAAATCACCTTTTTACATAATTAAACTAAATCGAACAGCATTTATCACTTGTCCAATGGGGAAAATGCCCAAATTTATCTTTATACATTGTGTATATAATTAAAGAATGATTAAAATAAACAGTACAATATAATCGTCAATAATGCACTAACCTGAAATAAAACTATTACATTTAAAATCACGTACCGCAGAAAATTCACACAGTTTTTTTTTTTTAAGTGTAGAATTGTTTAAAATCACGTACCGCAGAAAATTCACACAATGTTTTTTTTTTTTTAAGTGTAGAATTATTCTTTAAATATTTCAGAGTTCAGGCTAGATTTGTGCTTTTGGGGTTGGGGTCCCCTGTGGTTGGATTCAGCTGCAAGGCTACTTCCGGTTAATGAGTTATGGATGGAAGGTTCTAGACTCTTGAGAGCTCCTTTTCCCTCAGGCACAGCGGCAGGTGACATCTGTGATGGTGGCTTTGCCATCAGCCTGGCTCCCAAAGCCACTGTGATGAGCACAGTGCACTTGCTGACCCACAACAGACATGGCAACTAAGCAAGAGAGAAAACGCTGTGGGCTTAGGCCACAGAGATTTAGGAACTATTTGTTACTGGGTCTTAACCAAACTTCACTGAAAAAACTTCCCAAGTGAGAATATGTGAGATGACCTGTCTGTTTATTCGTGTGCCGTGGGATAAGCTTGGGCTTTGGGGATGAACACACCTGTGTTTGGGTCCTGCGCTAGCCTAGCCACTTACTAGGTATGTGCCTTGGGCAAGTTACTCGGACCTCTCGGAACTCAGTGTCCTCATCATTAAAGATGAAGTGCAGAAAACACACCGTGATAGTAGAAGGACGACGAAGAGCATGTGGAGAACGGCTTACACTAAGGCTAACACATGCAGCTTTATAACAAAATAGAAGCATCGGAAGGTAATTTAGTCAGTTTCTCTTATGTTTGTCATCCTAGCACACCTCTGTCCTTTCTGTCATTAAGCTACTCCTCCCACATTCTAATCGTGTGATCCTAGTGAGGTGCCAATTACAGGGACTTGTGTCCTGGCTTTAAAAGTAGGCAAGGGTCAGGACCCGCAGTTAGCGTAATGGCTGTGTCGCTGGACTCCCATGCAGTTGACCATAGTTCAAGTGTCGGACCTGGTGGCTTAAACTCACGCCAGGCGCGTGTGCGTGCGTGCCCAAGATCCCAAGAGGAGAATGGAGGAGAAGGGATTGTGGCGTGGCCATCCCCCCTGGGGGGTGATTTCTCACTTTCTGTCTCTCTGTCTCTCTGTCTTTCTGGCGAGCGCATGCACCCTATAGCTAAATAAATAAATAAATAAATAAATAAATAAAATAAAATAAAAGTAGGCAAGGGGACCAGCAGATGGCATAACGGTTGTCACTGGACTCCCATGTAGTTGATCATGGTTAGAGTCCCAGATGCAGCGGCTTAAAACTCACACCAGGCATGTGTACATGTGTGTCCAAGATCCTAAGAGAAGAATGGAGGAGAAGGGATTGTAGTGTGGCCATCCTCCTGAGGTGATTTCTCACTTTCTGTTTCTCTGCCTCTTTCTGTCTCTGCAGCGAGCACACTCACCCTATAGGAAAAAAAAAAAAACAAAAACAAAACAAAACAAAAAAACAAAAACACCTCTCCAAAATAATCCCTACAGAAAGTAGACAAGTAACCGAGACTTCATCCACCTCCTTCCCGTTCGCTGCGATTGGTCAAATGGCTGGCTGTATGAGCAAGCAGGGCCAAGGGGGCTGCTCCCAAGGGGTCTGACGTAGGAACAACGGAAGGGAGGCGCATCCTTAACGACAGTGACCAGGGACGAGACAGCACGGGACAGGCGATGGTGATGGTCCCCCCATGTGAAGAAAGCTCTTCAAGGGGAGAGAATCAGGTCCCTAATAGACAGAAGAGCCAGGAGGTGGGGTGGCAGGGAGGTAGGCAAGGAGGGGCTGGGGAGCCAGAGGGGCGCTCGCCTAGCCTCCCTGGTCTGGCCAGCCTTGTCTGGTGCCAGCATCGCCCTGCCTTCCCAGTTACATGACCCGTGCGTCCCTGCGGGTTAAGCTAGTTGGAGTTGAGTTTCTGTCATTTGCCATCAGAAGCACCCTGAGGAATCCAGACACGCACACGTGACACGCGGGACACGCACACAACCCTGGCAGGATCGGGCAGAGTGGATCAGGCCGCAGAAGATAGGCCCAAGGTAGAGCAAACCTCCATCTGGGGGCGGGGCAGCCACACCCCAGCCCCCCCCCCCCCCCCCCGCCGTTTCTTTCAGACAGTAGTGGTGTGAATTTTCCCTACTTCTTCATGGCTGAAGTTTAATTAGTGCTAAAGAAAATGTTTCAGAGTTTCCAGAGAGCTCTCGTTAAAGCTCTGGAGTTTCCATACTTTCCCCGCCACCCTAGATTAATGAGACTGACGTGACCCACCGCACAGAGCTGGGAAGGGCCAGGGGAGGCGAGACATCACGCATGTTGGGGAGACCCGAGGGCAACAGCAACGAGGGGCTGAGACGGAAGTCAGCTGGGGCTGGAGGGCATCCGCCTCACGGCGTGCAAAGCCGTCTCTGGAAGAGCCCCTCACTGGGAACTGGAGCACGAAGAACGAGAGGACGCTCCTCTGGCTTCAGAAGGCCCGGGGTGCTCGGGCGCTCCAGGGGAAGAAGAGCAGCGTGGACAAGGAGGCTGATGAGGCCACAGAGAGAGGTCCTGGGGGCCGTGGAGGGAGTTTGGATTTATTCAAAAGGTGTGGGAAGAAGCTTCCATGGAATTTGAAGGAGGGGAATGACCATCCTGTTCCCATCACTTCCTGTCCTAACTGTGTCCCATCGGCCCCGTAGGGAGGGATCTGAAGACTCACTCCACCTGGCGGAGGTTCTCCTGGAGGCCCAGTGTCTGTCCCGGTGCTGGCCTTCTCCTTGTGACCTGGTGTTCGTGCTCCATACTTCACAACCTGCCTTGTGGCTCTCTCTCCCTGAGATCGGGGGCTTGCTGCTCCCATCCTCTCGCCAGGGCTAGAGTTTCAAAGACTGGTCCCTGCGGCATCTGAATCAGAGTCATCCAAGGAGCAGCTACACCATCAGCTCCCAAACTCCCCAGAGGGGCTAACTGGTTCTAAATTTGAAGAAGCTTCTGCAGGCTCCAGAAAAATCCCAAGTGTGAGGCTGGGGAGGTCTCCTCACTCAAATCCCTCCCCGAGGCTGACCGCCTGACTTGCCCTCCTGTCGTATACCCAAATGTGGGCACCTGCCCAGCTCCCTAGACTCCTGGTGTCCTTGGCACCACTGCCAGGCCCTTACCCTTGGCTATGACTTGCAGGGCACCCTCTCAGGCCCTGCACACCTGTCTAAGCCACTGACATCTGCCTGCCACTTTGCCTTCCTCCCCGAGTCCCTGGCTGCTCACCGTCTCACCCACAGCTGGATCCATGGCCCCATCGGCAAGTCTGCTCCCTCTGCTGCTCCATAGCTAAGCCCAGGTAGGGCTGAGGGTGAATCTGAGTCCTGGATTGCTCTGGACCAGCTGGGTAGCTTCAGGCAAGTTACTCACTTTTTTCGGCTTCCGCTTCTTGCCTGGAAATGGAGCTAATGATATGCAATGAACCGAACATTTAATACAAATCCACATATTAAACCCTAACTCACCATGTGATGGTATTAGGATGTGGGGCCTTTGGGAGGAGGTTAGGTCGTGAGGGTGGAGATCGCTGTCCTTATACAAGGGGCCCTAGAGAGCTCTCTCCCCTCCTCCCCCCACCTGGGAATACAGTCTCGGCCTCTCCCACCATCTCAGAGCAGCAGCCTACAGCCCAGAAGAGAGCCTTCACCAGAATTCAGTCTGCTGGCACCCAACACGTGGACTTCCGGTCTCCAGAACCGTGAAAAATAAAGGTCTGTTGTTTATAAGCTCCCTCATCTATGGCATTTTGTTGTAGCAGCTGAAACTGACTACGATACCGTCACGCTCGCGTTTCTGCTGTGAGGAGGCACTGGAACAGCACAGGTGACTGCACTTAGTACATAGCCAGCACTCGGTAAGCATTAGCTCTTGCTGCTACTACTGGGTTACCATGATGGCTACTGCTATTCCTGCCCAGGGGTGATTTTCTTGACAACCAAGCTCCACTCTCTATTAAATGTCATGCACCTTCCTCTTCTCCCTCCTGTCCTTCCTAAGTGAAGACACTGGTCTAGGTATTGTCAGGCCGTAGTTCAGGGGAGGGAAGATGGCAGGGAGCAGTTGTCCCTCCCAGGGCCCAGCACATGGCCTGAGCTGATTCTTCTGGAAGGAGAGTCGCTGAGCCTCTGTCCCCTCCTCCCACACCTGCCACTCTGGCTCAGATCTATCTTATCTGCTTTGCGGTCCCCTGAGCTGAGATGTTTGGCCACAGGGACGGCTGTTCCGGGGTGGAGGAATCACACGCATAACCTCCAGGCCACTCTCCGAGATCAGCTACATGAGCGGTTCTGCTGTGCTGGCACCTCTGGGAGCTCCAGCTGGGAGACCAGCTGTCGGAGCAGGGGCCATGTCCCAGCCAGGGCATGTCCAGCTCCCAGATGGGAAAAGAATGTGTTTACTTCCAACCAAGCTGCCTAGAGGTGGCCCGAGAGCTCCAGGCCCCAGGGTCCAGGAGGACGCAACCCTCCTGTGAGCCATCCCCTCAGTAAGCACCTATAGGCCATGTCAGAAGTGAGCAGGGACCAGCAGTGGGCATAATGGCTATGTCATTGGACTCCTGTGTAGTCGACTGCAGTTCGAGTCCTGGACCCGGTGGCTTAAGCTCATGCTGGGTGTGTGTGCGTGTGTGCCCAAGATCCTGAGAGGAGAATGGAGAAGGGATTGCGGTGTGGCCGTCCCCCCCGGGGGTGATTTCTTGCTTTCTGTCTCTCTGTCTCACTCTGTCTGTCTAGTGAGCACACGCGCCCTATAGTATAAACCTCTCCAAAAAAAAAGAAAAAACAGTGGGCAGGGACAGAGGTCAAGTCTCCCACGCTGTCTCCACTGAACAGCTGGGGAGCAGGGCCTGGAGGGGAAGGCACGCTCTGAGGTCACACACAGGCAGAGCCACAGCGCCTGGCCTCCCAGTGACCTTCCTGGGGGCCTCTCTGGCAGGGCTGCTCGGCCAACAGCTCCACACCTGGCTGGGCCAGCACCCCTGCAGCTGCGGGTGGGGCCAGGCCGGGGCAGGCCATCCCATCCCGTCTACTGCCAGCACTGCCTTCCTGTTTGTTCTCCTATGGGAAGAGCCAAAAGGGCCAGGCAGGCTACTGCTATTGAACGGCCCCTCTGAAGGGCAGACTTATTCCAGCAGCTCTGGAATGTCTAGAAGGATGAAACGGAACTGCTGCTTGCAGGGGTGGGGAGTGACCTGGACCCTGCTCCAGCCCTGTGTGTATAGTGGGGTCAGCGTTGCTAACAGCCCCATCCGGGTCCAAAGCCCAGGGACACAGGTCTCAGCCGGCACCTCTGATGGTCAGTGGGCTTCACGCCCACACAGGCCCAGGTGCCCAGCTGAGGGTCTAGCAGTCACGTGACTGTTTCAGGAGCCCGCAGCTGCGGGACTACGGCTCCGCCCTCCGTACCCTAGCGGAAGCTTTGTGACCCAGCTGGTCTCACGTTCCTGAGGCAGACACAGCCGGCACGATGTGGCTTCTCTTCCGTGTGATGCGTGTCTCTCAGAAGGTACGGGGCCCCTACACAGAGGGCCGCCCGGCGTCCATCACGCCTGGCTACAAAGTAGAAAACGGTCCTCCTCCCGCAGCCCGGACTTCGGACTGTTGAGGACGTGTCGCGAGGTCTTGATTTTGCTAACAAGACAGGAACCTGCCGCCGCATGTACAAAGCTGCGGAGTCTGAGGCGTGCCTGGAGCCGCGGCACCGTGTCATGTGTCATTTGCGTGGTGGTGTGCGGTGCCCGGACTGGGGCCACTGCTTCTGTCTGCTACTTATCTCAGAGCCCTCAAAGAGACCTTCATCCAAGAGACCCAGATCTCCCCTCCCCCCAAGCAGCTGGCTCAGCCTGGAATGATCAGTCCATGGTGACCCATAGACTCAGGGAACAGCTCAACGAAGCCCTGAGCAGGCGCCTCCTTCACCTTCCCAGCCCGAGGAAATGCCCAGGAGCCCCGGGGAAAATGGGAGCCCAGGCCAACATCTGACCGAAAAGCCAGAGTCAGGCGGGGGCTGGGAGTGCTGAGAGCCTGGCCGGTGGGCCTGATTGCTGGGGGAGGGCACGGGGGCAGACCAGCATGGGTGTCTGCAGGGAGAGCAAGAGAGAGAGGCACAAAGCCAAACACCCCCCAAAACATTGAGACCCTACCTCCAGGGTCTTGCTCTGCTCAGGAGGAAACGCCTACCCAGCCTGGGTATCTTTCTCTCGTGCAGACTGGGTACAGAGCCATTAAACCCGCTGGTGTTCCCGCCAGGAGGGAGAGAAGCAAGTTTCAGGTTCCCTCCACCTTCCTTCAGGAGCTAGGGTCACCGCTCTGCCCCTGCTTCCTCAGTCACCCCCGCCCCCCAGCTGGGCCTCGCCAGGGCCCTGCCTCTGGGCTCATTATCTGCTCAGTGATATTCAGAATGATTTCATTAACGTCATGCCACGGCAAACGCGGTCATGAAGAACTTATTACGGAAGTCTGAACTGGCCAGCACTTCCCCCAAAGAGCCAGCTTAAATACCAAGCAGAAGAGCCATTTACGGTGTCAGAGGAAACCTCAAATGCACATGGTCAAGGAAATATTGTTGCTCTTGGTCGACGCAGAGGGTGCTGCCAGAAAAGCTGCAGGACAATTATTATTATCTATTTTGGGGAAACGTGGATTAAAAATAAACAGCCGTAGCCCCGGGCAGACACGTGACGGGTGCTATTGTGAAAGGCCAGCAGCGAGGATGTTCAGTCACAGATCTCGAGCCTGATCAAGCTCTATTTGTTCTCTGTCCGCCTCGTAATTTTAACCTTTTATTATGCAAAGCAGCCAGTTGGGCTTTGCATTGCCAAAGGAGGCCTGGCGTGATGAACAGAGCCTGTTTGCCAGTCACCTCATCTGTGAGAAGGTGGGCTAGCTTGAAAAGAGGTCCTTGCAGCTCTTTTCAACCCTTCAGCTATGGAGACCCTGCAGCCTACGTCAGCATACAGTCCCCCCAAAAGCTGAGGCAGAGGAAAACTTACAGCGTGGTGGGGCGGGAGGTGGAGAGAGTGATCAGGATAATCTCGGGGTCCCAGGGAATACACCCTCCCTGCAAAGGCCAGAGGACCCCCTCCAACACTGGAGGCTTCTGAAGGGCGGAGCCGGGGTAGGCTTGCTGTGCAGGTTGGGCTCCTTGGGAGCTCTCCAGGGTACTGGACAGCCTCTGCCTGAAAGGCCTTTGAACTCAGTGGGCCCTTAGCCTGAGCCGGGTCTGCTGCTCCTGCTGCTCCAGACTCTGCCCTCCCTATTTGAACTCAGTGGGCCCTTAGCCTGAGCCGGTCTGCTGCTCCTGCTCCTCCCGACTCTGCCCTCCCTATACCAGCTGTAAGGCAGGTGCAGGAGCGTCTGCACACTCCCCTGTCTTCCATCACGCCGAAAAGCAGCATGGCGCGGCTGGAGAAGAGCCCCGCGGACTTGGCATTGAGTCTCAGCTCTGCCCTTCTTGACGTGAGTTGAGGAAGCTAACTCCCCTCTTTGAGCCTCACCTCCCGTTTCTGCAAGATGAGGTAATCATGTGTGCCTTTTAGGGTTGTTGCCACGCTTTTAAAATGTGGCGAATATAAAATGCATGACCTGTGTTAGGTGCTCGGGAACAAATGCCTATCGTTAACAGCCCCGTTGGCCTCAGCGCTGTGCCACAGCTGCTCTCGGGACCTGCCAGCCTTTGGACTGATGCTCCCCCATCCCTGTTCATGAGTCAGGACTCAGGGGCTGCAAGAAACAGAAACTGTGTGTGAGCCGACATGGGAGAAGACGGGGGCTGCATGACAAGGACATGGCCAGGTCTCCTGAAGCTAAGAGCACAGTGCTCCATGCCCCAGCAGGCTGTAAACTGGACACTTGGCCGTCTCCCTCTCTGCTGTGTGGGCCGCCTTGCTCCCTCCCTGCACACCTGTCTCTGTCCGTCCTCCCGCTCGGCAGGTGCACTGCCATTGATCACGAGCATTCCTGTCGCAGGCCTAGAGCAGGTGCGCTGCCAGGCTGGCTCCCCCATCTCAGCCCCAGTGCCAGCGTGTTCGAAGAGAGTCTGGCTGAGACCAGAATCTCTCCTGATCCAAACAGCCGTTCCACAGGAACATGACTCCTGGGTCCAGTGGCCATTCTGGGGGAAGACAGGGTAAACACACACCCCATAATGTCACCGGACCTTGCAGCGCAAACCACTTTCAAATGCTGGTTGATGCTTAAATATTGTTACATTGCTGTGTAACAGAGATGAGATAGAGAGATGGTCGATGAGAGAGAAGAGAGAGAGAAAGGAGAGGAGAGGAGAGGTAAAACTTTAGAAAAAGAGAGGCAAAGCCACTTCAGTCACGTCTTTCTTTCTTTCTTTCTTTCTTTCTTTCTTTCTTTCTTTCTTTTTGGAGAGGTTCTTGTTATAGGGCGCCTGTGCTTTCCAGATAGACAGAGAGAGACAGAGAGACAGAAAGCGAGAAATCACCCCCCAGAGAGGATGGTCATGCTGCAATCCCTTCTCCTCCATTCTCCTCTCGGGATCTTGGGCACGCACGCACACGCGCCCGGCGTGAGTTTTAAGCCACCAGGTCCGGGACGCGAACTGCGGTCGACTATGTGGGAGTCCAGCGACATAGCCATTACGCTAACTGCTGGTTCCCTCCTCTCAGGATCTGGAGTGCACATGCGCCTGGCGTGAGTTTAAGCCACCGGGTCCGGGACTTGAACCGTAGTTGACTACATGGGAGTCCAGTGACATAGCCATTATGCCATCTGCTGGTCCCGAGTCACATATTTCTTAAACGCATTCTTCCTTGGCATCAGACTCATGCACAGAAGCCCTCAAGGGCATGTGCCACCTTAAAGTCATCCTGTATCCCTGGCAGGAGAGGATGTCCGAGTGACAGATCTCTGGGTTCCTGAGGTGGCACAAGACAGGAAAGGGACACTCCTGACCCAGAAGGACTCGTTACACGAAGGACCCGGCCCAGTCTGTCTGCACAGGCTGTCTGGGGCATTCATTCCCCCTCAGAGGCTTAACTGCAGAGCCTCGTGCCCGCGCTCATCCAGCTCTGCTCTGTCCCCTTCCTGCCACTGTGCTGGAAGCCTCAGGCGCCCTCTGTCAGCTGTCTACACAGTGCTGCTCAGGTCTTCCCAGCCCCGCTGGATCGGGATCACTCAGAGTGTTGAAAATGGGCGGGCCCGCAGCCCCAGCCCTGTCCTCTGTTTTGAAGGCTCATGGGGTGGGGGCGGTGCAAGAAGTAATTTTCCACAGCTTCCTGGGTGATTTTGATTCACGTCAGGCTTGAGAGCCCCCAGCTAGGGCGCACGGTCTCGCACCACGAGTCGAAGCTGAGGTTCTCTCGGCTGTGCCGGGGGTACAGGCCTGAGGCATGGTCTCTGCTCTCTCTGCTCTTTCTTCTGCACTGACAAGCTCGTCAGAGAAAGAGAGGCAAAGCCACTTCAGTCACGTCTTTCTTTCTTTCTTTCTTTCTTTCTTTCTTTCTTTCTTTCTTTTTGGAGAGGTTCTTGTTATAGGGCGCCTGTGCTTTCCAGATAGACAGAGAGAGACAGAGAGACAGAAAGCGAGAAATCACCCCCCAGAGAGGATGGTCATGCTGCAATCCCTTCTCCTCCATTCTCCTCTCGGGATCTTGGGCACGCACGCACACGCGCCCGGCGTGAGTTTTAAGCCACCAGGTCTGGGACGCGAACTGCGGTCGACTATGTGGGAGTCCAGCGACATAGCCATTACACTAACTGCAGGTTCCCTCCTCTCAGGATCTGGAGTGCACATGCGCCTGGCGTGAGTTTAAGCCACCGGGTCCGGGACTTGAACCGTAGTTGACTACATGGGAGTCCAGTGACATAGCCATTATGCCATCTGCTGGTCCCGAGTCACATATTTCTTAAACGCATTCTTCCTTGGCATCAGACTCATGCACAGAAGCCCTCAAGGGCATGTGCCACCTTAAAGTCATCCTGTATCCCTGGCAGGAGAGGATGTCCGAGTGACAGATCTCTGGGTTCCTGAGGTGGCACAAGACAGGAAAGGGACACTCCTGACCCAGAAGGACTCGTTACACGAAGGACCCGGCCCAGTCTGTCTGCACAGGCTGTCTGGGGCATTCATTCCCCCTCAGAGGCTTAACTGCAGAGCCTCGTGCCCGCGCTCATCCAGCTCTGCTCTGTCCCCTTCCTGCCACTGTGCTGGAAGCCTCAGGCGCCCTCTGTCAGCTGTCTACACAGTGCTGCTCAGGTCTTCCCAGCCCCGCTGGATCGGGATCACTCAGAGTGTTGAAAATGGGCGGGCCCGCAGCCCCAGCCCTGTCCTCTGTTTTGAAGGCTCATGGGGTGGGGGCGGTGCAAGAAGTAATTTTCCACAGCTTCCTGGGTGATTTTGATTCACGTCAGGCTTGAGAGCCCCCAGCTAGGGCGCACGGTCTCGCACCACGAGTCGAAGCTGAGGTTCTCTCGGCTGTGCCGGGGGTACAGGCCTGAGGCATGGTCTCTGCTCTCTCTGCTCTTTCTTCTGCACTGACAAGCTCGTCAGAGAAAAGCACCTTGGGGAGGGACCCGGGCTGTGAACCCGGCAAGTGAACCGTTATGTCTGGACTCAAGGATGTTGCCCCATCTTCCCAAGAACCCTCAGGAGAATGGTACTCACGAGCCTGCGATTTGAGCAAAATGAGCTTAGGGCCGTGGGGCCGTGGGGCAGGCGCCTGCCACAGCCAACAGCTGAGGGCTCGTGACAGTGGGAAGATGAGCCCCAGACCTGCTTTGGAGCCGGGTGGGGAGGGCAGAGTGGGCAGCAGAGAATCCGTGGAGATGGGCCAGAAGTAGAGAACAAGAAAGAGCCTGAGGAGGTGGGGAACCCTAAAAGTACACAGTAAAAGCGGGAACACAGCTGCCTTCTCCAGAAACCCAGGAGAGGGCCCCAGGCAGAAGCAGCTGACCTCAGCCGGCCTGCAGAGATTCGCAGACGGACAGCCTCTGTGCGGCCACGGGAGGGCTGAGCGCTCCAGTCAGAACTTGGACTTTGCCACGTGCCCCTAACAGGCTGTGTGACCTTGGACAGGCTGCCTGACCTCTCTGAGGCCTGGTTTCTTCGTCACTAAAACAGCAGGTAGGAAACAGCCTATCTCTGGGTTCTCTTCCGGCTCTGAGGCTCTGGGTGTACTTGCCGCTGAGCTGGGAGGACTCACCCTGAGATGCTGCACGGGCTGGACTTTCCTCATTCCCGGGGGCTCTGCATGCTCACAGCCATGTCACGAGGCCCGTCCCCTGACAACTGACTAGACACAGAGGGGACACTGCGGGGTGGGGGGCTGTGCAAGTTGGTTCTGGTGAGGGGTGGCATCTCCTAGCCATCTCAGTGGGGAGCAGGGGGTCCTGCGAGCTGAAGGAAGCCCAAAGCCAGACAACTGTCCCCACTGAGGTCTTCCTTCCTCGCCCTTCCTCGTGGGCATCCAGGGACCCTACAAAGACCTCGCCACAAGGAGCTGTCGGTCCATTCCTGTTTCCAGTAACAGAAACAGCTGGGTCTGGCATTTCTAGAGAACAGAGGTTTATTTAGCTCACAGTTGTGGAGGCCCAAGCAAAGGGCCCACATCTGGTGTGGGTCTTCTTGTTTTTGGTGATGCTTGTGGTGTCCCGGGGTGGCACAGGACACCACGCAGTGAGGCAGAGGAAGTGGGCGTGGGTCTGTGGGATTCTGCATCCCTCTCCTTCTTGGTTTTGGTTGTTTTTTTTTTTTTTTTTTTTTTTTTTTTTTTTTTTTTTTGGTGTTTTGTTTCTTGGTTTTTTTTTTTTTTGAGAGGTTTTTGCTATAGGGCGCATGCACCAGAAAGACAGAGAAAAAGAGAGACAGAAAGCAAAAAATCGTCCCTGGGAGCCAGGGGGGGTGGGGGGATGGCTATGCCACAATCCCTTCTCCTCCATTCTCCTCTCGGGATCTTGGGTGGGCACGCACGTGCGCCCGGCGTGAGTTTTAAGCCACCAGGTCTGGGATGCGAACCGCAGTCGACTACATGGGAGTCCAGCGACATCGCCATTACTCTAACTGCTGGTCCCGCATCTCTCTCCTTCTTGTAAGTCCACCAGGATTCGATTACAGGGGTCCTGCCTGCTGACCTTATCTACTCCTAATCGCCTCCCAGAGCTCCGTGTCTCACCATAGGAGATCGTCTCTTCTGTCTTAATACCTTCACGATACAAACAAATTTCAAAGCATGACCTTGGGGGGCATAGGCAAAGCATAGCAGGAGCCCGGAACTTTGCCCACGGTCAGGTTACAGGGGCTGGATTGGCCCCAGCACAGCGTGGTGACCGGGCAAGCTGGCACCACCTCTGCTCTGCCGGATGGGGAACAGGTGGTGAATTACAGCCTCCTCATGCCGTCTGCCTGGCAGCCAAGGGGTCTGCACCAGTCAGCATCTGTCGGGAAAAGCCGCAGCAGCTCTTTCAACAGAGGTCATTTAATCTAGAAACCTGGTTAAGACAGTCTTGGATGACCCAAAGGGAGAGGGAGAAAAGAATGAGGGGTTAGTATGAGATAGAAGGTGAGGCCTCGCCCCCAGCCAGCACCGCCGGGGTGGGAGAAGGGAAACGGGGCTGTTAGAACCCCCAAGCTGGAGGAGCACTGCCCAGGAGGCTGGGACCTGGACTTCCGAGGAGGCATGCATCTGGCTGGGATACCTGAAGGGCCATCCTGAGGCTGACTCCAGAAGTGTGGGGAAGAAAAAACAAGCTAGAAACTAGAACTGACTTGTGCTACCGGGAGGAAGAGCCATGGCCCTTGGGGTGAGGTTGCAAGAAAGGAGAAGCCAGTGCAGAAGGAGCGGTTGGGGGGGGGTTGGAAGAAGGAAGAAGCCAGTGCAGAAGGAGCGAGGGCCAGCTCCCCCTTCCTGCCCTCCTGCCTTCCTGCCCTCCTGCCCTCCTGGCCTCCTGGCCTCCTGGCCTCCCCACTGGCAGAACCCCGTGGCCAACAGCTGCCAAAGGGAGTGTGTGGTTTGTGAGGTCCCAGCCTCCTCCTCCCAGAGCAGAGCACAGAACACGGCTGGGAGGGGGGGCTGGGGCGTTGTG
>NW_006160052.1:3419992-3420199 GCF_000334495.1 Tupaia belangeri chinensis | reverse complement strand
CCCCCCCCTCTGCTCTGCCGGATGGGGACCAGGTGGTGAATTACAGCCTCCTCATGCCGTCTGCCTGGCAGCCAAGGGGTCTGCACCAGTCAGCATCTGTCGGGGAGACAGAAGCCGCAGCAGCTCTTTCAACAGAGGTCATTTAATCTAGAAACCTGGTTAAGACAGTCTTGGATGACCCAAAGGGAGAGGGAGAACAGAATGGGG
>NW_006160052.1:3411046-3419852 GCF_000334495.1 Tupaia belangeri chinensis | reverse complement strand
GAGACCTGAGGGGCCATCCTGAGGCTGACTCCAGAAGTGTGGGGAAGAAAAAACAAGCTAGAAACTAGAACTGACTTGTGCTACCGGGAGGAAGAGCCATGGCCCTTGGGGTGAGGTTGCAAGAAAGGAGAAGCCAGTGCAGAAGGAGCGAGGGCCAGCTCCCCCTTCCTGCCCTCCTGCCTTCCTGCCCTCCTGCCCTCCTGGCCTCCTGGCCTCCTGGCCTCCCCACTGGCAGAACCCAGTGGCCAACAGCTGCCAAAGGGAGTGTGTGGTTTGTGAGGTCCCAGCCTCCTCCTCCCAGAGCAGAGCACAGAACACGGCTGGGAGAGGGCGCTGGGTCGTTTGTAGCCGGGGCCACTGCACGTGGGAGAGCTGAGGAGGTCCCCGGGTGTGACGTTTGAGTTCGCCTGGACAGGATGCTTCGGGACCCTGGGACTGCAAGGGGCCTGGGTAGCTGACTTTGCCACGGCAGTGGGCGCCCAGCGGGAGCCCCAGTCATTTAGAGCAGAACAACCCCACTCTAGGGACTGGAAACCAAGAGGCTGACCTGAAAGCTCATCCCTTTCCAACGCACTCCCTCCCCTTCCTTCCTTCCTTCGGGGAAGGGGACCGCGCTGTGGGAAGCCACTCCTCAGCCAGCTGTGAGCCAGGCCGGATCTGGTCTTGCCCTGCTGGAAGGAGAAAGGACAGCTGCTCTTTTCCTTGTCATAGAGGAGCCAGCAAGGGTGGGCAGACATTGGCCCATGCCCACTGGCCACCCCGGGGGACGCTGTATGTGGGAAGCCCCTGCCCTTGCAGACCCGGCTGCAGACACGCTGTCCAGAGCAGCAGCCACACTAAGTGCTTCCTGAGTCCCCTCCTGGGTCTTGACACCCACGTGGGAGGAGGGGGGTGTAAGACCCCTGGAAAATGGGGACGGGTGAGCCCTGGCCCCGGGAGAAGACCCAGTCAGGGGCTCTGGGTGGGCTCTAGCCTGGCCCTCTGCAGGTGGCCCAGGAGGCCCCACAGAAACGTGCCCCCGCCAGGCTGACCCTTGGAGTCTGGCCTGACACTTGGCCTGGAGGTTTCTCCGAGCGAGGCCCCAGCTGTGCTGTCTGGAGTGTTTTCCCTGCGGCTCTGTCACGCCCTGGTCTGCGGGACACCCAGGCCTTTGAGCTCTGAGCATGTTTTTGAGAAGGAAAAATCTGGGTCAGGCAGTCACCATCCAAGCAAGGTTTCAAAGGACTTTCCATTCCCCGAGTCCTTGCCTTTGAACTTGGCCAAAACTTTCCTCCTGGGCTGAAATTTCTTCCTCGGAATGATAGCCCCAAGGTGAAAAATGCAGGGCAGGCTTCACCGCGAGTGGGTGGGGATGTTTTTGAGGTTGATGAGTAAGTAGGGAAAAGTACTGGCCCGAGGCTGGCAGCCTCAGGCCCGCCCAGTGTCTCCAGCTGTGTTCCAAGGCCTTGCCAGTCACTCATACCACGAGCTGCCACCCCAAGAACCCTGTTGAAACCACAAATGGTTAATGCCACCACCCCCTGCATTTCTCCTCCTGCCTCCTGATACGACCCTGTGGCCAGTGGGTCACCACAGAACTCCCAGCCTCACACTGTGTTCACGCCTAGACAGGGCCAGAAGCCACTGCCAAGGACGAAGTCATCACCCAGGAGCTTATCGCCCTGGGGTCCCTTTTCCCAGCATCCTTGGGCTCTCCACGCCAGCTGCCTTGGGCTTCTGACTGGGGTGGCCAGGTCAGGCTTCTTCAGTTCCAGGAGACCTTCCCAGTAGCAGAACGCAGCAGCTGCAAGCTGGCCCCTGTCTGTATGATTAGGAGGGGAGTGGAAGTGGAAGGTGGATTTCTTTCTTTGGAATCCCAGGGAGTAGCGTGTAGTACAAAGGAGCAGCCAAGCGTGGGTCACATCTGTCCCCCAGAGCCGTCAGTGGCTCCCTAACAGCCAGTGGAAAAGGGGCCTTGGCACTTCTTGTCAGTCCTAAAGGAGCCCCGAGAAGGTTTTAGAGCTGGTAGCCTGCTAGCCCACCCGCAGCTCTGCGGGAGGAAGGGGCGGGCTGTTGGCCACTGGGCTTTCTTCCGGGAGTTGAGGGGACTGCCGTCCCTGGACCAGGATGCAGGAGCTTCGGCAGAGCTGGGTCTTGCTCTCTGCGGAGCTGAAAGTCAGGGTCCTCCACTGGCCCAGAAGTGTCTCCCCCAGGGAAGCCCGCCTTCCTGGTGCTGTCAGAGCTGGACTCGTCCAGCAGGGACTCACCCTTTCCTCATTTGTTTTTCTTGTTTTTAAGTTTTTTGCCACAGGGTATGGGTGCACACCAGACAGTGAGAAGGAAAATGAGAAATCATCCCCTGGGGGGATGGCCATGCCACAATCCCTTCTCCATTCTGCTCCTGGGATTTTGCACACGCACGCACATGTGCCCTGTGTGAGTCTCAAACTTCCAGGTCTAGGATTCTAACCATGGTGGGCCACATGGGAATCCAACACCTTAACTACTATGCCACCTGCCGGCCCCTCCTGATTTGTTTTAATTTCACTTTTCTTTGGTGTACAGTTCCATGAGGTTTAACATACATTTCAATTCTCACACCCACCCCACAATCAGGACATGGACAGTCCCATCACCCCAAATTGCAGCTGTCCCCCACCCATAAACCCTGGCAAGCACTGGCCTGCTCTCCATCTCTGTGGCTTTGCCTCTTCCAGGATGTCCTGGGGACAGAACCGTACAGCCGGTGGCCTCTTGAGACTGGCTTCTTCAGTCCACATCGTGCGCGGAGAGTCACCCGCCGTTGCATGGCGGGGAGCTGTTCCTTGTTGCTAAGTAGCAGTCTTCCGGAAGAATGAGGGTACCAGTTTGTCTATTCAGTTACCCACTGAAGGAGACTGGGGCTGGTTTAAGGTCTTGTTTGGTTAGTTTCTGTGCTCACGAGTGAAGCTGTTATCAGCACTCAGGCACAAGTTTTTGTGTGAACACAACTTTTCATTTCTTCAGGGCAAATACTCAGGAATGAACTGGGTCACGTGGCAAAGATACATTTACCTTTCTAAGACTTTGCTGAGCCATTTTTCAGGGTGGTTTGCATTTTGCATTTTGACCAGAAAAGTCGGGATGTATTTTTTTCTATGTTCTTACATACAAAAATGTGGCATGGCTTTTCCAACAACCCAGTATATCTTTTCTTCCTGACTTTCATTAGAGAACAAAGTCGTCCTCCCTGCCAAAGCGAAGGGTAGGGCCCCATGAACTGAAATCGACTCTAAGTCCAGGAATGAATGAAGTGGTAGACCAGCGATAGCGAGCCTTCAGGGCTTTCTCCCGATCACCAGGTGTGTTCAAAGTCGAAGCCCAGGTGGGCACAGCAGGACAATCACCTCAGAAGAGACAGGGTGCAGTCGCAGGAGGACGGATCTCAGTGGGGACTCTGCTGTGTGTCTGTGGGTGCCTCTGCTTCTCCGAACCTCAGATTTCTACTGGGATTGATTCTTGCAGTTTTGATAAGGCCACGATTTGTGGTATTGCTGTCTTAACATGGTCAGAAGGCATGAGCATCGGAAACTCTAAATAAAGTGTTAGAACCCTCCAGGGCCTACCTCTGAGCCACTCTGGGTGCAAGACCCTGCTGGAAATACTGAGACAAAGATACTTTGTAGTCATGCAACATCTAGAAATGCTTGACTTTGCCAGGGAGAAGTTCTCAGTTGCAAGGAACTGTTCTCAGGTTTATAGGCCGGGGAACAGGGCTGCCTCAGGGAACAGACCTGACCCGAAGGCTACAGATCCATTCTGGCAAAGTAGCTGAACAAGTCGGTGGCTATGCCTCAACTTGCCTGGACCATCCCGGTCCTCTGCCCCTGCCCCCAGGAGAGCTCTAGAACCTAAACCTTCACCCCAACCACCCTTCTCACCACCACGACTCAACCAGGTCCCCAAAGCAATGGCTGAGAACTTGAACTTTAAGTCGAGAATACTAGTTCAAAGCTAAGAGTCTTTCTGGCTGGGTTACCACAGACAAGTCACTCAACTTGGCCTCGCCTTTCTCATCTGCAGGTGGGGATGGGAAGAGCACCTCCTTCAGGGCGCATTCTGAGGGCTAACCGAGGGACGCCCTGCAGTTCCTGGTGTAGGGCTGGTGACGGTTCGTCTTCAGGAGAAGTCAGTTTTGTTTGTTGCTAGATTGCATGTGCGTGCATGCGTGTGTGAGTGGTCGTCAAAGAAGGAACTGGGCCTCGGCTCTCTAAGCTCTCTCTCAGCTCTTAAGTTACACAAAACAGTGGGGCCTATTCCTGCATTTCAGAAATGTAAGGTTATGCAAAATCGGTTTGCTGGAAACTCCCATGGCAGAAGGGCCCGCTCTGTCCCAATCTTCACCACTGAACCCAATCCGACTTCAGCATCCATTTTGTCCACTGTAGAAGAACGGAGACTCGGGAGCTCCTCGGAGTTGCGGAAGGTCTCTTCCAACAGGTCAAAGGGCTCCATCAGGCTCCACAGCAGAGCAGGCAGAGGCCTGGGGTCCTCCCCATGCCCACAGCAATCTGCAGCCCCTCTGCTCTGCAGAGTCTCGAAACTCGTGTTCGAAATCACAGAGGTTGCCTTGCCCTGGTCAGGCGAGGTACAAATACATGCTGCCCCCTCCCCACCTTGCAAATGTACCACCAGACTCACACTGGCCTCCACAGGTCCCTGAAAACTGCGCAGTTAAATGGATTGCCATAAAGCAGCCCGTATTTCCCACAGGCGCAGGGTCGTAAGTGGTGGTTACTGGGCTGACCGGTGGTGACTCAACAGCAAATTTATGACTGAGATGACCAACCACATTGTAAAAGCGAATATTCTATGTCTTTCTAATCACCTAACATGCTCGAGTGACGCTCCAAGTCCTATAAAATGGGCAGAAATACACTGCGCACTTCATGCCGTGAACGGAGCCCTGGCCTATATGCGATATACGGGCGGCTATAAAAAATACAGCCATGTCATAAATTTGAACTAAAACCAATATTCTCGCCTTAATGGACATGAGTTAAATATTTAATTAGTGCCAGTTTCCCCCACTTGCTTAGAATTCGAAATGAATTTGGGGTGGGTGGTCTGGCTGGCTCTGCTCTGTTTTTCAATCTGCCCGGCAAAGTTTGCTGTTCCTCGGTAACCCAAGGTCTCGGAGCGGCGACCTCCGCTCTGTCACTGAGCGCGGAGCAGTGGCTGTCTGCGCGGACCTCCCACAGGAACAGCGGGCCCCACGTCGCCCTGCTGCGGGCTTTAGTCTCACCCGCTCCTTCCATTTCTAGTTTTCTGCAGCTGAGGAGGGAGCCGCCCTGCCCAGGAACCCAGCAAGGCTGGTGCCAGCTGCCTGGTGCCGAGCTCACGGAGGGTGGCGTTTCTGGAGCTGCCCCGGCGTGCTGCAAGAGTGTCCACCTAAGCCAGATCACAGGAAGCGGCTCAAATGCAGATGTGGGGGCTCACGCTGACACCCCACTTCTGTAGGCTGCAACGAGGCCTAAGAATCTGCATGTGAGGCAGCCCCCTGGGGATTCTGGAGGACCCCCGGGTCGAGAATCCCCCACGGGCACATTCTCATCTCACTGCCCCTTAGCCACGCACACCGGCACCACCGTTCCCACAGCCACACAACAGAACTGAAGAACCGGGCCTCCTCACGCCCATTCTGCAGCCACTTCTAAGTCGTAAGGGTTGTTTTAATCCCGGGAGTAATGTAGTCATATGTGTTAGTTGTTAAGAGGAACCGGAAAGACAAATAAGGACGTCTGAAGCAATGGAAGCCATGTCTCCTTCCCCTCCCCCTTCTCCAGTCTCACTTCCTTCCCTGGGGAGAACCTCTTGCCAGTCCTGGTGGTGCTTTTCTTTCTTTCTTTCTTTCTTTCTTTTTGGGGGGGTTGGGTGGGATGGGGTGGGGTGGGAGTATGCGCTCTCCAGAAAGACATAGAGTCAGAAAGGGAGAAATCGCTCCCCTGGGGGATGGCCACATTGCAGTCCCTTCTCTTCCATTCTCCTCTCGGATCTTGGGCACACATACACACACACCCGGTGTGAGTTTAAGCCACTGGGTCCGGGACTTGAACCATGGTTGACTACATGGGAGTCCAAACTCAACTTGCAGCTACTGCAAAGTTTGTTAGGAGTGAAAATCAGTTCCATGAGTGGAGTCATTCTGCCAAAGATCTTTCTGGGGCCAGCAGGCGGTGTGGTGGTTAAAGGCGCTCGGTCCCCACATCCCCACCTGACCGACTACAGTTTGAGTCTCAGACCTGGCCCTTGCTTCTTGCTTTCCATATCTCTGTCTGTCTCTGTCTGGTCAAATTCAAAAATAATAAAAATCAAATGGAATTAAATAAATAAATAAATCACTCAATTAAAAAATTAAAAAAAGATTTTTGCCATAGGGTGCATATGCTAGCAGGAGAGGCAGAGAGAGGGAAAGTGAGAAATCACTCCCCGTAGGGAATGACCACACCACAATCCCTTCTCCTCCATTCTCCTGCTGAGATTCTGAGCGTGCACGCAGGTGCCCAGCGTGAGTTTCAAGCCTCCGGGTCCGGGACTCGAATCGCAGTTGGCCATGTGCCATGTCTGGTGCCGTTACCACCACACCACCATTTCCCAGAATTCTAGACCTTCCTGAAAATTCATCTACATACCCTTTCCATATAATGGGCTTCTCGCCATTTCTGCGAATGGTGTCCTTCCACCTGCCTTGGCGAGGAGGGGCCTGCTCTTGCCCTTCAGGGTGTGTCTGGGTACCGCCACCTGCTCTCACCTTCCCTCTGCTGCTCCAGAGGGAGCTACCCTGGGGGTTATCCAGTCACTCCCCTACTGGGGCACCCACACCCCCCCCTTCCCCTAGTCACTAGCCACATTCCTTCACACGGGAACTTGGGGTCACTCCTCTGTCAACAGGGCACCCCTGTGCCTGGACACGATGGGAAAGCAGTGCTTTGTCCATCCTCCACCCTTCACTAAGAAGCCCCCAGACCACCCCCGGGCCATGCGGTCAGGCATCACCATCTGCCAAACTGTCGGCACCTTAACTGAGGGGCCTTGTCACTTCCTGCCTAGGATAACCTCCCAGCTCTCTTCCCCCAGGGCCCCGGCCTCTGCTGCCAGCCTGCTCTACCTCACCATTGGGTTGTATTATCCATCCTGCTGCTAGTAACAAAAAATACATAAGTCTGGGTAATTTAAGAGAGTGGAGCTCATGCTTTGGGGGTCTGAGGTCCGCGGGTCACATCTGGTAAGTCTTTTCCTGTTGGTGGGGTCCCCAAGCCGTGCAGGGTTATCATATGGTGAGAGAACAGGGGTGCACATCTCGGGGTGTCCCCATGTTTCTGTGTTCATGCATGTGTGTGTGTGTCTCCTTATAAGCCCCCCAGGAGTTAATCACGGGGGCCCTGCACTACCAACCTTAATCCTGACCTCATCCCAAAGGCCCCACCCTCAACACGATAGTCTGATGTTTTATTACCCTTTTAATTTGGTCACAACCAAATATCAACACGTAAATGTTGGGGAAACGCATGAACCATAGCATCCACTCTGTCCAGCCCTGGGTCAGGGGCCCAGTTCCTTCCCACTCAGTGCCCCTCCAGCATCCGATCCCCCCAAGTAGCATCACCTCCCTCCGGTCTCGCCCACTGATCTTGTGCTCCAACCAGCAGGATTCCCTGTTCTCTGACAGTCTAGGATGGCAGGGAGGCGGTGAAGGACACCTCCCTACAAAACCACTTACCTGCTCCTCGACTCCCATACATGGGGCACTCCTCCTGAAGAACTCCTGTCACCATCCTGATGAAAGCCTTCCCTCCACCCTGGCCTCCCCAGATGCTGAAGTTATCATCTTCAACCCACGTGTTGAAGTTCATCATCTTCCCAAACAGGAAGGTCAGGTCTCGTCTTCCCAGCTGGATGGTCAGCTCCTCGAGAGCAGGGACCGCCGTGGGCCGTGCATGGACTCCAAGGCCCTAAGGGAAGGCTGCCTCAGTGCCGAGGAAGCCCCAGAATGCAGGCTCTGTTCTCAGCTCCCTTCTCGTCCCTTCACATATCCCCAGGGACGTAAATCTACTCCCTCTCGGCTGCTTCTCCGGCCCTGGCCCTTCTCCCAAAGTCCAGGTGACACTCCTAGATGACTTCCAGAACTCTCTACAGAGGCTGCTGTATGTCTGAAGTAATCTAAAACCTGCCCCTGTGTACCACAAGTTAGCAAATAAACAGGCATCGCAGTCCTCTCTCATCCCAGCTACAGGCCTCTGACATTTTTCAGAAGTGCTATTTTATTCATGATAGAGAGCGCATGAGAAAGAGAGGGAGACCCTTGCCAGGTTCTCATGACACTGCAAACCCCTGCCCTAGCCCCCTGGCTCCTCACGACCTTGGGTACATGCATGCTCCGTGTGCTTCAGGTTGACTGGGCCCGGGACTCAGACTGTGATCAGTCACGTGGCTTCCAGCACTGCACTTCAGCAACCATCAACTGTCCCTACAGGTGGCGCTCTCTAAAGTTTCTCATTTAGCAAGTCTGCGGTGGAGCCTGATAAGGGGCCTTTCTAGTCAGTTCCTAGGTGTCATGCTTTGGATAATGGTTTGTCCCCCAAAGTTTCATGGTTTGGAATTTGGTCTTAGTGGACAGTGACTGGATAGCCTCCAGAAATTCGTGAGGACCTGACTGCACTGATTGTCTTATAAAGATGTTTCGTGAAACGGTAAGTCCTTCGCGGCATCCCAGCTGAGGCCTTTGGATGTGGTATTGTCATCTGACGGGGCCTCCATGACAGTTCTGGCAGGTTCACAAGGGGAGGGA
>NW_006160052.1:3384087-3411027 GCF_000334495.1 Tupaia belangeri chinensis | reverse complement strand
AGAGCCCGCGGGCAGCAAGAAGGCCGTATGGATCCGGATCGTGCCCCACGCTGTGAAAAGTTCTGCTTTCCATCATCCTGTGATGCCTTCGGGCTTTGCAGCCCCCAGAACTGAGTCATTAAACCCGTTTCTTTACATATTCACGCAGTCTCGGGGATTTCCGTCAGCAATGCAGTAGGCCACCAGCTGAACTGAAGTGCTGGTCGGAGGCCCGCACTTTAACCACTCCCTTACCACTCGGGAACGGCTCCTGTCCCTGGATTTCAGAAGACAGGAGCCTGGGTGAATCCCACCTCCAAACCTTGGCATTCCCTCTCTGTAGCCGACAGAGGAGCGAGGCTGGTGGTGGGCCGCCTGGCTGCAGAGCTAAGGGAGGGAGGATAGTCTAATGAGTTGTGACAGGAATGTGTCAGAGGACTGCTGGCGTCAAAATCCCCAAAGCTCAAGGCCCCCTCCCCGTGCCCCGTCTCAAGCCCTCCAGCCCCTCTATGTCAATGCTTCGCGTCCACTGGAGTCACGGCTTCTGTGAGACTCAGATGAAAACGGTGGACTCGTCTCCAGCAGCCTGACACACAGTTTTGAGTACAATGTCATGGCCTCCACAGGTCCCCTTAAAGCCCACCCAGCTCCCAGGCTGAGGGCCCTGCCGTAACTCCATGGTGCCCACCTTCACCGTGCCACAAGGTCGTAAGATGCCCAGAGCCCCCGCTGCAGAGGTTCTGATACAATGGGGCAGGGGCCTCACTGCGGGCAGCTTGAAGCTCGCCTCCTGCCTTTGAGCTCCAGCCCTTCCTCCCCGCTCCACATCGCCGAGACCTGGGGCAGCTCAAGCCCGTGTCCTGCTTCCTGAGCTCCTGGCCGGGTCTGAGCCACTGCTGCCCGCCGTGAGGACTGCGGGTAGACCAGGTACTTGCAGTCTGCCTGGGTCGCCTCTCCTCCACTCTCACCTCACAAGGGCCCCTGGCCACTCTCCAGGCCATGTGAGTAGGCACCTGGAGCCACGTGCCCGATCCTTCCAGCTGGAAGCCGCTGCATGCCCCATTACCTGAGCCCTTCCCTCCTACTTAGATTCAGATTAGAAAGAGAGGGAGCGGCTGTCCTGCCCTGTCTCTCGAAACAATTAAGATGAAAAAGGATCTCAAGCAACCGCACGGAAAGTCTGCTTCAGCACAGGGCCTTCACGTGCCGGCGAGGATCACAGTGCTGCTAGTGTCCCAGGAGGGTGCTTTAAGACTTCCAGAACGAGGGACTCGAATCAATACGAGGAGACAGCAGAGACGACTATAATTGATTAAGTGAAGCGCTTAAATAGAACGATCACAGTCTAATTATCACCCATCGCCGAGTAGAGGTATCCTGTAAGTTATAAAAAAAATCGGCGGTTCCCCCTTGCCCTTCAAGGAACCGAGTGGGAAGCGGCAGTGACCCAGGGAGGGGAGTCGGGTCAAGGACAGTAAGGCGGCTCTGGCCCTCGCCTGGCGGCTGGTGTTCCGTCCGGCATCTTCACTTTCCTTCTGGGGCTCCCTCACCCCATCCCGTGATGTCTGGGTAGGGCTGTCAGAGCCCCCTCTCCACCTCCCATCCCCTCACCCCTAAGCAAGGCCCAGTACAGGACGTCCTCTGGCCCAGACAGACCTTCTCCGTTTGTGAGTGGGACCCTGGGTGAGGACCGAGCCTCGGCACTGGGGCCACCTGATGGCTGCCCTTGGGTTCCAGCTGACAGCTGAGCCTCCCGGGCCCCTGCCTGCCTTTCACAGACTGGAGGATGCAGCTTTCCTATCACCTCCCACAAACCCCCTTTTTAAACTTAGTCAAAGCTGGGGTCCATGATTTCCAAGCAACACAAGCAAACTGATCCATCATCCCAACGGGTCCCACGAGGAAAGGCCTGAGGGATGGGGGGAAATGAGGCTGTAGCCATGTCTTCTGGCAAGGCGGGGCCTGGGGAACTGAGCCGCGGCAGGGCTACGTGGAGACGCCCCACACGTCAAGGCCTTACTGAGTGGATACTGAGTGGGCCTTCAGAGGGAGCATGGTGTTTTTCACAACTTCAGGGGACTCCACAGGTCCTCTTAAAGGCCACACAGCGCCCAGGCTGAGACCCCTGCTGTAACTCAGTGAGTCTCCACCTGCTCTGTGCGCAGGGTCACAGGATGTCCAGTGCCCCGCAGAGGCTCTGATAGCACACGGAGGGTCTGAGGCGGGGCTGGAGCAGGACAGGGCAGGACAGGGCAGGACAGGGCAAGACTGGGCAGGGCTGGGGCAGGGCTGGGGCAGGGCTGGGGCAGGGCAGATGTAATTACAAGGAAAGAAAACCACAATGATGTGTGATTTTTTTTTTTTTTAAGTGATGAGAGATTGGCTAGTAGTAGGTAATGAAGATGAAGAATAGTGGAAAGGGCACAGTAAGAATATTTCAGACAGGTATTCATTTATAACAACCATAAACAAGACAATAATCCAACAGACTTCCATTTAAGTATGCTCTGAAGTCTACACTGTCGCCTCCTCTGCTTTACAGAATAATCCAGAATTTTCCATAGATGTATAATCTTGCTTAACAAAAGCTGTTTACCTATTACACACACACTTTTTTTAGGGAAATATATGTATATAGCTTTATCTATACACACACATATACATACGTGTATATATAGATTTATACAAATGTATAAATAAACATAATACTTTTCAATCTTTCCATTGACAAGGCAAATTCACATTCAGCAAAGTGCCACCACATCCCATATACACATCTCTGTACAGATATACACAAAAGGGTCCGTTTTCACCCTTCAATCAGGGAGAATTTATTCTAGCAAATCCCATTAACCAGCAACTGAAGGGAGAAATGGCACCAATACAAGCTCCCTTTTTTTGTTTGCATGCATATGTACAAGAAATATGCAGATTTTTAAAAAATCCAAAAGCAAGAGTGAATGAAACTGGGAGATGCTGCAAAAATACAACTGTAAAAAGAACATAGAAAGCTTCCCTAGGTCTTGACTGTATCTCAGATGAAGTAAATGAGACTCCAAAGATCACTACAAATTCAGGTGTATTATCAGAAGTTGATTTGACATATTTCAAAGTACATGATTTTTTTTTTTAATATTTAAAAATAGATGTGATTAGAGTGTTAAGTAACAACTCTAATTTTGACTGTTTTGGACCAACAGATATTCCAGCAATGAATGTATAGCAAAATGATAACTTAAAATACAGAAATGCTTTCTAAAAAATTACATATGAATCAGGTAAAAGTAGAGGACAGTGTAATTATTTCCTAGCCAAAATGTAGGAGTGGGGCACTCGGACTTCATAAATAATATACGAGTGACTACATGTTTTTTAATGGAAATAACTGAAATTACCCCAGTTTGAAATCAAATGCACAGTGAAATGATCCCACCAACTCCTTAAAGCAGTCCCCTCAAAAAGTTCTTAATGAAAGGCCTATAATTTTCCTTAACTTCACAAGAAAAGATGATCAACAGTATTTTCTTACTCAGAATATGAAGAAATCTATTATGAACATAAAAAAGGTTCAACAGATCTCTGGTCCCATCACCCCAATAGATAAACACAGCTTATGTAGGGGGTCTGTCCTCCATCTGTCTCTCTCTCCCTCACTTATTTTTATGCTTTAAAGTGAGAGGCTGGTCTTAGAACCTGCTGTGTTTCTTGTCATTTTAAAAACATAAGTTAATCCAAAGGTTAAAATAAAATGCACATGATATCAGAGCTAGCCTTTCAGCATAAGATAACATAACGAAGAGTTTGGTGTATTTGTACAACAGAGACGATGAGAAAGTAACTCCAACACCCTCGACTAGATAAATCATAGTTCTACAATACATTCGGTTACCTTTCTCTATTTTTACATAAGCACACATTCATATCTCTCACACATGTGCCCCCAATGTATATTTTTGCATGTGTGTAAAAACACAGACATATATACATGCACACACGTAATTTAATTCTATTTTTAAGTCACAGTGGGAATTCCTTAGTGAGGAGGGATAAAAAGTTCCTGAATAAGACACTGAGAACATCTAGATTTATTATTTTCTCTATTTTACTTCCCAACTTACAGAATAAACTGTAAATTAAAGAATAAATCCATAGGAAATAAGAGAGGTCTTAAAAACTTAGTTTACAAATTCCAGCTACAGTAGTTGGAGTTTTTCTTGATCTACGTATTTCTATTTACCCTGTAACTAAGCTTCTAGCCATCTTAAGTGTAAACCACAGATCATTTTACTAAAGAACATGATTCTCAACAGTTCTATGAGCAGTAATAAATGGTCTAAAGGTGTTCTACATTTTGAGGCCCCAGGATATCCTTTTATTTTATATATCTGCAAGGTAGCAAAGGATAGCTATACACCTTGACACGGCAGAGATCCAGTGTAAAAAGGTGCTTCACTAGTTTGTTTTGTCAAAAAAAAAAAAAAAAACAAAGCTCATATATAATTATTTAGCTATTAAACACATAGGCAACATAATTCATTACACTCAATACAGCTTTAGTATAAAACTTATAATTTATGAGGTGATGTTAATAGCATAAATTAATATACCTTTTCTCTTAAAATCTACAATAAGTATTCTGAAAGCTCATTGGGGGAGGAAGTTTTTAAATAAAAGTTTAAAGCTGTGCATGATGGGAAGGGAGTCTGTATGCTGAAGCTGAGATGAGAGCCTGAAGGAGAAAGGAAAAAGTCCTATGCAAGACACTGTGGGCTACGAAATCAAATGTTTTTCTCTTTCTTGCGCTCTCTTCAATGATGAGTCACCTTTAGTTTCTTTTAAAACTATTTTCTTATTTTAAAAACTGCCCTAATTTCCACAAGGAATCCCTGAGACATACTCAATACTATACAGTGAAAAGAACTATCACTGTTGAGAGGAACTGAGTCAACCCTTTCAAACAGGTGAAGACAACGTCAGCAAGTGTCAAACTTTCCATGATTTCAGCGCTAACCAGCTGGAGGCAACTGTACCTTAACGATGCAGGTGGGAGTCATTTCAGGGCAAATCAGTCTGTTCCCCACGTAAAAGCAATGGGGTGGCATTTTTAGCTGCACTGGAGCCTTCCGCACTGCATGCTGAAAAGTTTTCCAAGGGGAACTCTGGGTGTCTACAGAGCTTACTTCAGTGGTCCCCAGCTTAAAAACAAAACCAAACAAAAACAAAACGAGTGAAAGAGGAGGATTCTATTACTCTTCGGGGCCAGGATCAGTTCAGATCACGTGCCCCGTATATGCAAACCTCGGGGCTGGGCAGGACTGGGCAGGACTGGGCAGGACTGGGCCGGGCTGGGACCGGGCTGGGGCAGGGCCGGGCAGGACTAGGGCACTGTGCAGCCAAGTGGGAACTTGCCTCCCGCCCTCATTGGAAGGAGGCCCCTAAGAATTTCCCACTGCAGCTGGGAGGCTGGGGCACTGTTTTTACCAGCTCTTTCTCCACCAAGTCCTGTGCTTGAAGGGTTGCCTGTGGACATTACCCACCCAGGGGCATATGACATGAAGCATGTAGCCCTGTGCCACAAGTGTGCCATCTGAACCTGCCTCCCTCCTAACCGGTTGTTAAGACAGTCAGATCCCACATGGCCAACCACACGGTTCAAGTCCTGGACCCAGCAGTTTAAAAAACACACCGGGTGCATGTGCATGTATGCCCCAAATCCCAAGAGGAGGGAAAGATGGAACAGGGACTGTGGAGTCACCATGCCCCACGGGGGGTGTTTTCTCCCTTTTGTTCTCTCTCTGTCTCTCTCCAGTAAGTCCATATGCTCTCTGGCAAAAAAAAAAAATTTTTAATTACCACAAGTATGGCCAAGTTCTGGCGTAGCGGGGTGCGTCCATGAGGTCGGCAGAGGGCAGGCCCCAGGAGTGGCTGCTTCCCGGCAACCCAGGTAACAGCACCGGGCAGCGGCTGCTCTGTGGGCTGCTTGGTTCTCTCACAGCTAACGTTGGTCTGTGGCCGATACATTTGTTTCCAGGGTTGCAGTCATAAATGACCACGAAATCTGTGGCTGGAAACAGCAGCAGCTTCTTCTCTCAGTCTGGAGCCCAGAGGTCCAACCTCCAGGTGTCAGCAGGGTGTGCTCCCTCAAAGGCCCGAGGCAGGATCCCGCCTTGTCTTCCAGCCGTTGGGGCTCCAGGCTCCTCGTCTTGTGGCAGCACCACTCCAGTCTCGGGTTCCATCTCGCAGAGCCTTCCCCTGTCCACGGGTCTCACTCTCCTACACAGACGGCAGTCGTGGGCCAGAACCACGGCCTAGCGGTTAGGCCCCAACAGTTTGAAAAACATGCCAGGCTCATGTGCATGCCCGTCCTGAATTCAACCGGGTGGAGAATGGAAAAGGGATTGTGGTATAACTATGCCCCGTTAGGGTGGGCTTTCTCCCTCTGTCTCTCCATCTTTCTGTCTCTCTCTCTCTCTCTGGGGAAAAAATAAAAAAGGAGAAAAGGACACTAATCCCTGGATTTAGGGCCCACCCTAATCTAGGACAAACTCATTTCATAACCCTTAGCTTAACCGCACCTGTGGGGACTACTCGATCCAGAGGCCAGCCTCACCGGCAGCAGGAGCTAGGGTGCGGACACCGCTCACTTGGGGCTGCTCTTCCACGGGCCAGTACAGCTGGGGTCCGGGAACAGAACCAGCCCGCCCACGCCTCGCTGTCTTCCCCCTCAGCAGAGCCGGGCAGAGCACTGACGCCCCAGAAAAGCAGGCTGCCTCTCCTGGGAGAGAGCTGGCACCAGAGGAAGCCCCAGGGATCGAGAGAGCAGCCGTTAGGACCAGGTTAGAAGCCCAGGCACATGGCTGGGGTCACGCCACGGGTGGGGATATACTGTAGCTTCGAACCTGGATGTGGCCGCCCTGGTCTCGCTGGCGCACTCGTGGCACAGGGCCACCGCGGCTCTTTCCACGCTTCATGTCCTCCCCCTGCGGTGGGAAACGCCCCACAGACAGCCCCGCACGGCCGGGACACAAACGGAGGAAGAGCTGGCAGCGCTCCGAGGCACCTTCCCAAGCAGGCTGCCCTCCGTGCCTCACTCATCCGCTCGTCCACAGCGTGTGGGCCGGCTTTCTCCCCGGCCCGGCTCTTCCGTGTCGGCCTGGGCTCACATGCGAACAGTGCACACCCTGTCCACCCTGTCCTCGTCTCAGACTCTGATTCCCTCGGTATGGAAGCATGCCCCAGGACGGGTTCTGGAATCGGATTGTGCACCCGTCCCCACGACGGAAGGACGCACCGAGGGGGCCGAGTGCGGTGGTGACACCCCTCGGTGTGCCGTAGCTCACAGACACGAGGCCCGCCAGGGTGCGCTGGGAAAACACACAGACCCAACGGAAAATATGGAGTCCCTCTAGGACGTGAATGTTGGGATGAAGGAATTGGGTGACTTTTTAATACTGCCCTAGAAATGTTTCAGAAAGAAAACACTCGGCCAGCTGTTAACCAGGCATCCCTGGTAGTATTTCTTTATTTATTGTTAAGGTTTTTGCCATAGAATGCATACGCTTGCCAGAGAGAGACAGAGAGAGAGCGAGAGATGGTGAGACGGGAAGCGAGAACTCGCCCCCCAGGGGGTAGCCATGCTGCGACCTCTTCTCCCCGTTCTCCTCGTGGATTTAGGGCATGCCTGCGCACATGCCCAGCATGAGTTTCAAGCCAGCAGGTCTGGGTCTCAAACCTCAGTCAGCCATGTGGGAGTCTAGAGCTTTAACCACTAGGACACCTGCCGCCCCCTCCCCCCATAGGATTTAAAGAGACCCTCACCTCCTGTAGCCACATGATTAATCGTGGTGGCAAGACTGGATATGGACATGCAGTCTCAGTGGCTTGTTATAGCAAGGTCAGGGCCCCGGCAGGGAGGGGATGGGCCCTACAGTCCAAGATGGGCAAGTGTGAAGTCACGAACCTCAGATTCACCGAGTCATCTGGGCTGGCAGACGCAGCCTTCTCCCGGCATGACGGGCCAGAGCCTCCCATGGAGGAGATCCAGCTCTCGGGATGGACTCCATTCGAACGGCTCAGCTGAGGCAGAGGCCTCACAAGATGATGCCTGTTTCCTTAAAATCTGACTGACCAAGAGGAAAAGAAGGAAGACACAAACTATCGATGCTAGAATTTTCTTTTCTTTTTTCTTTTTTTTTGAGACGTTTTTGCTATAGGGCATGTGCACTCGCCAGATAGACAGAGAGAGACAGAGACACAGAAAGGGAGAAATCAGCCCTGGGGAGATGGACACGCTGCAATCCCTTCTCCTCCATTCTCCTCTCAGGATCTTGGGCACGCATGCACATGTGCCCGGCATCGGTTTAAGCCTCCAGGTCTGGGACTCTAACTGTGGTCGACTACATGGGAGCCCAGCGACATAGCCATTATGCTAACTGCTGGTCCTGCTAGAATTTCCTTTAAGAGGAGATATCATTATAGACCTTAAGGCATGAAAAGCAAAGTAAGGGAATGTGAAGTATTTATGCCTATACATTTAACACCGTAGACAAAATGCACAAATTCTTCAAAAATCCCAAACCACTAAACTCACTCAGTGAGCATAGGTAACTCTAATCATCCCAGATAGAAAAGAAATCCACAGTTGAAAATTTTTCAACAGAAAACCCCAGCTCCGATGGCCTCATGAGAAATTTCTAGCAAACATTTAGGGAGGCAATACCAAGCCTACACAAACTCTTCAGAAAATAAGAGGAAGAACATGGATGCTGCTTCTGGGAAGATGAAACAGGAATACTTTCTACTAGCCATCCCACTAACTGGAGGTTTAACTATGATTAAAAACCTTATGCATTACAGGGAACCAGCAGTTAGCGTAATGGCTATGTCGCTGAACTCCCACGTAGTCAACCGTGGTTCGCATCCTGGACCTGGTGGCTTAAAACTCACGCTGGGCGTGTGCGTGCATGCCCAAGATCCCAAGAGGAGAATGGAGGAGAAGGGATTGCGGCGTGACCATCCCCCCTGGGGGGTGATTTCTCGCTTTCTGTCTCTCTGTCTCTCTCTGTCTGTCTGGCGAGCACACACGCCCTATAGCAAAAAAACCTCTCAAAAAAAAACCCTTATGCATTACATATAAAACAGACAAGGAGAGTCTGAAAGGTAGAGAGAAGCAGCAAACCAGCTAGGAACCCTGGGACCCAAGGAGGAGGATGGCTTCTCTGGCTTTCTCTTCCTCTCACCTGCACCTAAGGCTCGTTGCTGGAGAAGCCAGGAGCAGGACAGTGCCAAGGGCACTGCCAGTCGCAGAGTCTCCAGCAAAAGCCTGCTCTCCGGGCCTGCTGGCGTGGTGGTTAAGGTGCTGACACCCACATGGCCAACCGCAGTTTGAGTTCCCATCCTGGCGGCTTAAAAATCATGCTGGGTGCGTGTTCATGCAGGCCCAAAATCCTGAGAGGAGAGTGGAGGAGAAGGGATTGCGGAGTAGTCGTTCCCTCTGGGGGGTGGGGGTTAATTTCTTACTTTCACTCTCTCTCTCTGGTGAACACATGTGTCATGTGGCAAAAGCCTAAAAATAAATAAATAAAAAGTTTCAATAAAAGGAAAGCCTGCTCTCTCTAGTCAAAGGATCAGAAAAAGGCAACTAGCAAGACAAAAAATATCTAGACAGTGACAATTCTACCCCAGCCGAACTCTGGAGAAAACCCTGTTGCACCACTCCCCAGCCCACTGTCACCCCCAACCAACAACCCCCCCATGAAGGCCACGTAGGGGAGCCTGAGCTTACACCCTCACCTTGCAGTTAACAGATCATCCCCCACTGCCCACGCTGGAGCAGTGTCAAAGAAAGCCAGTGTACAGAAGGTTTAAACACGACCCACAGTTTAAGCATGAGACCCAAAATGCTCACGTTTTAATTTAAAAGCATTCACTACACCCAGAAAGCTCTCAACTGAATGAAAAAGACAAGAGATACCAACACTGAGATGACAGAGATGTTAGAACTACCTGAAAAGATTATAAAGTGGCCATTAGAAAAATGTTTCAAAAAACAATCACAGGCCAGCCAGGTAGCATGGTGACTAAGGCAGCTGGATCCCACATGCCCAACTGCCTGGTACGAGTCCCAGACCAGGCAGCTTGAAAAACACACTGTGTGTGTGCACACGTACACACACACACACACACACACACACACACACACGCATGCCCAAATTCCCAAGAAGAGAAGGGAAGAGAAGGGACTGTGTGGGCATCCCCCTGGAGTTTCTCTCTCTCTCTCTCACTGGTGAGCATATGTGCCCTATAGCAAATTTGAAAGAAAAAATAATCACAAACACAGTTGAAACAAATAAACTATCAGCAAAGAAACAGAAAGTCTCAGAAAAAGAAAACAAAGTGAGGATATAAAGAACCAAAGTGAAATTTGAGAACAGAAGAATACCATAGCCAAAATTTCACATCCCACTGCATGAGCTCAAGAGCAGAATGGAAAAGATAGAGGAAGAATCAGGGGACTGGGGCCGGCAGGTGGTGTGGTGGTTAAGGTGCTGGATTCCCACATGGCCGACCACAGTTTGAGTCCCAGACCTGGTGGATTGCTTTCTCACTTTCTCTCTCTCTAGTCAGATTGAAAATAATAATAATAACAATAATAAATAAAATGACATAATTATTAAAAAAAAAGAATCAGGGTATTCATTGGCAGAAAAATAGAAATGATCTAATCTGAACAATGTAGAGAAAATAAACTAGAAAAAAAAAGAACAGGGCTCAGGAATTGCAGGGCTCTACCAAAAGGGCTGCCATTCATCACTGTGTCAACAGAGTCCTGGAAACAGAGGGAAAATAAAGCAGGCCTGAAAAAGTACTTGAAGAAGTAAGAGTTGAACTTTCTCTAAATCTGGCAAAATACATAAATCTATGAGTTCAGGAAGATGGACAAACCTCAAGCAGGATAAACCCTCCTCAGATAAATTCCAGTAAGACACATCATAGTCAAACTTCTAAACACCAGACCAGGAAAAATATTATTTTGGATAGCATGTGAGAGAGAAGAGGAGAGAGGGAGACAGAAGGCCCTCCTTGACAGGGTCTCCTCACACCATGACCCACTTTTCCTGCCCCGCAGTTCCTCAGGAGCTTAGGCGCCCACCCACATGCCCAGAACGCTTCCAGGCCGACCTGGGGGTCTAAACCGACTGCCGCCATGAGGCTTCCAACTTCACAAGACACTGTTACAACTGCACCCCGGCAGAAGTGCCTAAAGAAAATTCTTGAAAGAAAAACAACACCTTACTTACAGAGGGAGAACAGCTCAAATGACAGTGGATTTCTCATCAAAAATTACCAAGCCCAGGAAGAAATGGCACATTTTCAAGAAAGGAAAGAATGGAAAGAAAAGACCTGTCAACCCAGAAACTTGTATCCAGTTGGGGAGAAAAAAATCCTTCAGAAATAGAGGAGTAACCCAGACATTCTCAGATGAAGAAAAACTTAAGAATTTGTTGCCAGGACATCAATCCTGAAAGAATGACTAGCAGAAGTGGTCTAAACAGAAAGGAGAGGACAAGAATTTGGAACATCAGAAAGGAAGAAAGAAAAGCAGAAAAGTAAAAAGATGGGTAAATACCCATTTCTTTCTGCTTTTGACTTTTAAATTATGTTTTAAGATTGAAGTAAAAATGATAATAATACTTTGAGTGTCTTTGTGGTTATAAATATTTAAGACAATTACAACTGGGGTGAGGAGAAAGGGATGTAAAGGGAAGGTTTATACAGTTGCTTTAACTAAGAAAATGGCAATAATAGTAGACTGCAATAAATTAGGTACATATAATGTAACACCTAAAGCAACTATTAAAAAACAAAGTTACAGGGGCCAGCAAGTGGCATGGTCGTTAAGGTACTGGACTCCCACATGGCCAACCACAGTTCGAGTCCCAGATCTGGTGGCTTGCTTTTTCATGTCCCCTCTCTCTGTCTTTCTCTGGTGAGAACATGTGCCTTATAGCGAATGAAAAAATAATAAATAAATACATAAAGTTAAATAAATAATTCTTTTTTAAAAAGCTACAGGGCCAGCAGGCAGCATGGTGGCTTAAGGTGCTGGACTCCCACATGGCCAACCATAGTTTGATCCCCAGACCTGGTGACTTGCTTTCTCACTTTTCCTCTCTCTCTTTCTCTCTCTATCTCTGTCAGATTAAGATAATAATAATAATATTGGGTTGTCTGTAAAGTCATGAAATATTTTTGCATAGAAAAACATAAAAAACATCATGACTTTTCCAACAACCCAATAAATAAAATTAAAGAATTCTTTAACAAAAACCAAAGCTGTACAAACTGATATATTAAAAAGCACTATAGATTAATCAGAATGGAATTCTGAAAAATGTTCAAGTGGCCCACAGGAAGGCAGGAAAAAGAGGATGTAGGAACAATGGAATAAAACATAAAATGGGAGAGTTCAGCAGTGATATATCAATCACTGTATTAAATGTAAATGGTCTAAATACACCAATAAAAAGGCAGATATTGACAGAGTAGATTTAAAAGCATGACCCAACTACATGCTGGTAATTCACTTCAAATATAACAATACAGGCAAGTTGGAGTAAAATGCAGAAAAAAATATATTATGCAAGCATTAGTGAAAAGAAAGCAGGAATGAATGACTCTGTTAATAGAAATACGTGCTTCAGAAGAAAGACAATGACCAGACAGAGAAGGGCATGACATGGATAACATGGGGAGGGGGGGAACCTAGCTAGAAAGATAAAAACATATATGGAGGAAGAGATTCCAGTCTGTTTTCTGACAGAAGGACTAGCAAATAATTACATAAAAAATATATTTCTAGTGAGATTTAGATAAAGAAATTGTGGTTAGCCTTTTGGTTTTCTGAACATGTGGCAACTTTATTTTTCTTATTCTATCCCTGTATTTCCCACACTAGAGAGTACAAAGATATCACGGGGGTGGGTGGTTATTAAAACAGACATGGTTGGGCCACACTCCTGGAATTTCTGATTTAGTAGTTCTAAGATAGGGCCAGATAATTTGCCTTTCTATAAGGTTCTCAAAGGATGTAAATGGTGCTGGACAAAACCACACCTCCCCAAACCTGGTCTATGCAAAGTATACCATCTACCTTCATAACTTCTTTCCCTGGTTTACTATTACCCTACAAAGAAAATAGTCAAATTCTCACTTTAGCCCTACTGCCCTGGTTTCTTTCAGTTTCTCTTGTGAAAAATAAGAAGGAAAGAAAAATAAGAAAGGAAGGAAGGAAGAAAAAAACACAAAGAAGGGAAGAAAGGAAGAAAACTAAAAATAGTACCAAAGTGATATTATGAATGACCAAACTTGGGTTTAGCATCGTCTATTTATTTTTAAGTAGAATGAAAGCTTTTTATTTTTTTATTTTTTAATTTTTTCCTGCCAGAGGGCATGTGCATTCACAGGAGAAGAGAAACTAAGAAAGCACTCCCTCATGCCGAATGGTCAGGCTGCAAACCCTCCTCTCTCCTTTTGGGATTTTGGGCATTCGTGCACACATGCCTGTGTGTTTCTGAAGCTGCAGGGTCCAGGACTCAAACCACACAGTTGGCTGTGTAGGATTCAGCCACATTAACCACTACACTCCTGGCTGGTCCAGAAGGCTTTGTCTTAATCAATAGATATTAGCCTCAAATAAAAGCATATCAATGTAACACAAAACAAGGGGGGGGGTTACTACACCAAAAAGAAACAGCAATCCTAAGTAGCATGTACAGACAATAGAGCTCAAAATATGTGAGACGAAAACTGACAGAACTGAAAGAACAAAGAGGTAAGTCTACAGTCATCACCAGTGACATCAATGCTCATCTGTTAAGAAATAATTGAGGGAACCAGCAGTTAGCGTAATGGCTATGTTGCTGGACTCCCACGTAGTTGACCACAGTTTGTGTCCCGGACCCGGTGGCTTCAAACTCATGCCAGGCGCATGTGCGTGCGTGCCCAAGATCCCGAGAGGAGAATGGAGGAGAAGGGATTGCGGCATGACCATTCCCCCTGGGGGGTGATTTCTCGCTTTCTGTCTCTAATGTCTCTCTCTGTCTGTCTGGCGAGCGCACGCGCCCTTTGGCAAAAATCTCTCCAAATAAAAGAAAAAGAAAAAGAAATAATTGAATAACTAGAAATATCAGCAGAATATAGAATTCAGCAACACTGTCAGCCAACAGTGTTGACTGATTAACATTCATAGAATACTTTACGCAATGACAGCAGCATCCACATTCTTTTCAAGAGTCTCTGGATTATATACCAGGACAAACCATATCTTAGGCCATAAAACAACCTCAACAAATGTCAAAGAATTTAAATCATACAGAGTATGTGATTGACCACAATAGAAATCAATAAATAAAAACATAACTGGAAAATCTCCAAACACCTGGAAATGAAACAACACACTTGTAAATAATTCATAGGTCACAAAAGAAATACTGAAGATTTTAAAAATACACTGAACTGAATGAAAATGAAAACAAAACATCTCAAAACTGGTGGGACAAAGATAAAGCAATGCTGAAAGGACAATTTATAGCTCTAAATGCTTACCTTAGAAATGAGGGAGAGAATCAAATCAGCAATCTAATTTTCTACCTCGAGAACCTAGGAAAATAACAAAATAAACAAGCCAAACAGAGAGGAAAAGATAAGAGCAGAAATCAGTGAAACTGAAAAACTAAAAAAAAAAAAAAAGAGAAAACCAATTAAACAAAAAGCTGATTGTCAAAAGGATTAATAAAATTAACAATCCTCTAGCAAGACTGATAGAAAAATAGTAAGATATGGCATAAATTAACCAATATCAGAAAGAAAGCAGGGGATCTAAGTACAGACCCTACAGACATTAAAAGAATAAAACGAGAATACTAAGAATAACTCTACACACTTAAGTTTGACTATTAGATGAGATGGACCTGCATATAACACATGTAATGGTGAAAATCTAAATGCTTTTTCTTCAAAGTTGGGAATCAGCCAAGATGTTCATTTTTATCCCTCCTCTTCATCTTCATCCTGGAAGTACCAGAAAGTACAATGGGAAACAAACAAACAAACAAAAACCTGAAAGGCATACAGATTAGTATGACTGAAATAAAACTGTCTCTGTTGACAGATGACATGCTTTTTTATGCTGAAAAATCCAAAGAACATGCAAACTACTAGAACTGAGTTAGTCATTTCAGCATATGAAGTCAATATGTACAAAATTTGCTGTATTTTTGTATGGCACTAGCAATGGCCAAATTAGAAAAAGTTTTAAATCTTAAGCACCATTTATAATACTACCAAAATACTTAGGCATAAATATAACAAAAGAAATTATGCATGGCATATTTATGCTGTGTGGGAAGCTGCACACCAGCGAGTCTGCCGAGGTTTCTCAGAGAGCAAACAATTACCATGATTGGTTCCCTTCCAAAAACCTGACCTTCAAAACCTTGCTCTGATTGGCCACTAGAATCCCTCAAATTTGCATATCCGGCACCTCATGATTGGTCCAAAAGCAACCAATCATAACCCACCATTAACAACCAATCAGGGCCCACCGTTAACAACCAATCAGGGCCCACCGTTAACAACCAATCAGGGCCCACCGTTTACAACCCACCAGAGTGTATATAACCACGATGCCTGGCCCACAGTAGCCAGACGACGACGACGACCAGGAAGACGACGACTGAAGAGCCTGAAGAGCTGAAACACCGTACAGTCTCCAGACGACCCTGAAGATCCTGAAGAGCTGACACTGCATCGTCTCCAGACGACCTGGGAGACCCTGAAGAGCTGTAACACTACATCGTCTCCGGACGACCCTGAAGAGCTGTGATACCGCGTCGTCTCCGTGCTGCTCACAGTAGACGACGCGACCCTTAACTGTGACACTGCGTCGTCTCTGTGCTGTACCGTGCTGCCCACAATAAACAGACGACACTGTCGTCTCCGTGCTGTAACACTACGCTGCTTGCCCCGGCTCTCACTCCTTCACTCAGGAAACCCGTTCGGCTGTCCCCCCGGGTCGGGACAATGCTGAAAACTACAAATCACTGATTAAAGAAATCAAAAAAGACCAGAATAAATGGAGAACTACACTTCATTCACGGATCACAAGGCCCAATTTTCTTTAAATGTCATCTCTCCTCAAACTGATCTATAAATTCAGTACCATCCCAATCAACATCCCAGAAGGCATTCTTTCTTTCTTCATTTTCTTTCTCTTTCTTTTCCTTCTCTTTTTTTCTTGTTTCGGTAGAAATTGACAAGTCAATTGTAAAATGGATATGGAAAGACATGAACACCAGAATAACCAAAAGTAATTTTGAAACAAGCTGGAGGACTTGCACCGCCGGATGTAAAACTCACTGTAAAGCTGTAATGATCAATGCAATGCAGTGCTGGTGAGTCTGGCTACAGGTGAAGCACTGCAGTGCAGTGGGGAGTGGTGCATTTCTTACTCAAAAGGAGGGTGGCACCATCCCGTGCCCTGAGAGGTGGCAGCTTTAGGAGATCTGGTCCAGACCTCAGTGTTTATGCAGAGGGTATTAGCCACAAGTACTCTAAAGCTTTTTCAAGAAGTTTCCCAGATAATAAACATCAATGAGGGGGAGGATGCAGAGCTGGAAAAGAAGATGGCAGAGACGTTGCAATATTCAGCCTGGTGTAGGCATCTATGTTGTCCACCCCTTGAAAACTCCCAGCTGGGGACCAGCAGTTAGCATAATGGCTATGTTGCTGGACTCCCATGTAGCTGACCACAGTTAGAGTACCAGACCCAGTGGCTTAAACTCACGCCGGGCGTGTGTTCGTGCATGCCCAAAATCCCAAGAGAATGGAGGAGAAGGGACTGTGACATGGCCATCGCCCCTAGGGGGTAATTTCTCGCTTTCTGTCTCTTTCTCTCTGTCTTTCTGGTGAGCACATGCACCCTATAGCAAAAATCTCTTAAAAAAAAAAAAAAAAAAAAAAAAAAAAAAAAAAAAAAAAAGAAGAAGAAGAAGAAGAAAGAAAGAAAGAAAGAAAGAAAGAAAGAAAGGAAAACCCCCAGCTGTAAACTAGGTGAGAATTTGTGGGGAGAGAGTTTGGTGCTGAAAGCACTATCTGAAGAACAGAGCTGCGAACCTGAAAAAAATGGGCTAGCAGGTGTCGTAAGTAGATAAGGAGCTGGATTCCCACATGGCCGACCATAGTTTCTGGATCCAGCAGCTTGAAACTCGTGCCAGATGTGGATGCATGCATGCCAAAAATTCCAAGAGAAGAATGGAGGAGAAGGGATTGTGGCATGGCCATCCGCCCTGGGCAGTGACATCCCTTCTATCTCTGTCTCTCTCTGTGTCTTTCTAGCACACACATGCCCTATGGCAACACCTAAATTAAAAAAAGAAAGAAAAAGAACCTGAGAAAAGTGATTTTAATAGTGGATGAGACCCAGCGACACCCTGGAGCCTGAGAAATGTGGGTTCGTATTTACTTTTCTAGCCCCCCACAGTGGCTAATAAACAATAGGCACTCAGTAAATCTCTGCTGAGGGTCAGTAGGTGGTATGGAAGTTAAGGCAGATGGACCCCACGTGGCCAACTCCACAGCTTAAGTTCTGGACCCACTGGCTTGAAAATCATACAGGACACATGTGTTGTGTGCCCAAAATCCTGAGAGGAGAAGGGATTGCAGCATGGCAGTCTCCCAGCAAGGGGGTGGGGGAGACTTCTCACTTTCATTCTCTCTCTGTCTCTCTCTCTCCAGCAAGCACAAGTGCCCTATAGCAAAAATAAAGATCTGTTGAATGAATAAGTAAGTGAATGAGCTCATCTATACAACGGGTTTCACTGGCTGCTATAATTCACATAGGAAATAATTCATGACTTACATGACCAACGCTGAGGGCAAGCTGGGCCTTTCCTCTGTGTCCCCACAATGCCTTGCAATATGATGGCTCCATGCCCAAGACTGAGTACAGACAACACTCCAACCTGAATGGGACACATGCCCCGTTAGGTCTGCTCTACAAGGCCCAGCCAAGGCCTAAGGCGTTACCAAGTTCCCATCACAGCGCCTCACCACAGCGACAGTAATTCAGAGTGCTGGTGGGCAGCCCTGATGCTCATTAATTGGTAATGAAGAGAGGAAATGACTTCCCCTCAGTTTAGTTTCTTCTCATCTCTTGGTGGTTCCTTCACTCCCACCTTGTTTACCAGCACTCAGTGCTAAAAGGAGACATCATTTATCTGCATTTTGTCTGGAGTGTTCAGCCAACACTTTGGAGGTCAAGGTGCCTCAAGGAAAGCAGTTTTCAGTTAGTGGCTAGGAAATGGAGCTTTTCTTGTCCCTTCTGGGCAGTTTCCTTTGTGAATGCATCAACAGCCTTGCAGCTATTTAACTCTTCCTTGGCCACCGGTGTGTCTGGAATAGTCTAGAAGTAAAAATTATCCCAGGACCTCCAGATCCGTGTGAATTACGAAGGCTAGGCCCACTCCAGGGCAGAGGGGATGGCATTTGGATCTGGCTCTGGGCTCTTCTGCCTGCTCAAGCTGATGGGCATCAATGACACCTGTTGGCTAGTTGGTCTCCAGGAGGACCTTCAGTGTGGTGTTCACGGTGACATCGATTTCTGTGGTGTTGAATGTTGAAATGCACACCATGCAGGAAGGTGGGCAGAATCCAAATGTTGGCCTGACTTTCCACGCAAGGAAAACCCCCAGCTGTAAACTAGGTGAGAATTTGTGGGGAGAGAGTTTGGTGCTGAAAGCACTATCTGAAGAACAGAGCTGCGAACCTGAAAAAAATGGGCTAGCAGGTGTCGTAAGTAGATAAGGAGCTGGATTCCCACATGGCCGACCATAGTTTCTGGATCCAGCAGCTTGAAACTCGTGCCAGATGTGGATGCATGCATGCCAAAAATTCCAAGAGAAGAATGGAGGAGAAGGGATTGTGGCATGGCCATCCGCCCTGGGCAGTGACATCCCTTCTATCTCTGTCTCTCTCTGTGTCTTTCTAGCACACACATGCCCTATGGCAACACCTAAATTAAAAAAAGAAAGAAAAAGAACCTGAGAAAAGTGATTTTAATAGTGGATGAGACCCAGCGACACCCTGGAGCCTGAGAAATGTGGGTTCGTATTTACTTTTCTAGCCCCCCACAGTGGCTAATAAACAATAGGCACTCAGTAAATCTCTGCTGAGGGTCAGTAGGTGGTATGGAAGTTAAGGCAGATGGACCCCACGTGGCCAACTCCACAGCTTAAGTTCTGGACCCACTGGCTTGAAAATCATACAGGACACATGTGTTGTGTGCCCAAAATCCTGAGAGGAGAAGGGATTGCAGCATGGCAGTCTCCCAGCAAGGGGGTGGGGGAGACTTCTCACTTTCATTCTCTCTCTGTCTCTCTCTCTCCAGCAAGCACAAGTGCCCTATAGCAAAAATAAAGATCTGTTGAATGAATAAGTAAGTGAATGAGCTCATCTATACAACGGGTTTCACTGGCTGCTATAATTCACATAGGAAATAATTCATGACTTACATGACCAACGCTGAGGGCAAGCTGGGCCTTTCCTCTGTGTCCCCACAATGCCTTGCAATATGATGGCTCCATGCCCAAGACTGAGTACAGACAACACTCCAACCTGAATGGGACACATGCCCCGTTAGGTCTGCTCTACAAGGCCCAGCCAAGGCCTAAGGCGTTACCAAGTTCCCATCACAGCGCCTCACCACAGCGACAGTAATTCAGAGTGCTGGTGGGCAGCCCTGATGCTCATTAATTGGTAATGAAGAGAGGAAATGACTTCCCCTCAGTTTAGTTTCTTCTCATCTCTTGGTGGTTCCTTCACTCCCACCTTGTTTACCAGCACTCAGTGCTAAAAGGAGACATCATTTATCTGCATTTTGTCTGGAGTGTTCAGCCAACACTTTGGAGGTCAAGGTGCCTCAAGGAAAGCAGTTTTCAGTTAGTGGCTAGGAAATGGAGCTTTTCTTGTCCCTTCTGGGCAGTTTCCTTTGTGAATGCATCAACAGCCTTGCAGCTATTTAACTCTTCCTTGGCCACCGGTGTGTCTGGAATAGTCTAGAAGTAAAAATTATCCCAGGACCTCCAGATCCGTGTGAATTACGAAGGCTAGGCCCACTCCAGGGCAGAGGGGATGGCATTTGGATCTGGCTCTGGGCTCTTCTGCCTGCTCAAGCTGATGGGCATCAATGACACCTGTTGGCTAGTTGGTCTCCAGGAGGACCTTCAGTGTGGTGTTCACGGTGACATCGATTTCTGTGGTGTTGAATGTTGAAATGCACACCATGCAGGAAGGTGGGCAGAATCCAAATGTTGGCCTGACTTTCCACGCCTGGCTCAGCACAGGTAGGGCCTCCTGAGGAAGATAATGAGGAGTCTCGTCTGACAACTTCTTTGGGGAAGTGAAAGTCCTTGTAGAGCTCTAACTAGGACAGAAGACCTGGCTCTTTCACCAGAGATGAAAGCCCATTTGAGAGGGCCAGGCCATGGCCTGGTGGTTAAGATGACTGGATCTCACGTGGCCAGCTGTGCAGTTTGAGTCCTACATCTGGAGGCTTAACAAACATGCTGGAGTGGGGCCAGCAGGTGGCATGGTGGTTACGGTGCTGAACTCCCACATGGCTGACCATGGTTTGAATCTCATGCTGGGTTTGTGTACGTGTGTGCCCAGAATCCCAAGAGGAGAAGGGAGGAGAAGGGACTGTAGCATGGTCATCTCCCCTGGGGAATGATTTATCTCTGTCTCTCTGGCAAGTGCCATAACCTATGGCAAAGAACTTTAAAAGAAGAAAGGAAAGAAGGAGAAGAAAGAAAGAAGGAAAAAAGGAGAAAAAGAGAGAAGAAAAAGAAGGGCAGACAGATACCAGGCACATATGCATGCATGCCCAAAACCTCAAAAGGAGGGAGAGATGGAGAAGTGATCACAGTGGCCAAAGAAGACCATTCCCGTGCTGGGTACTTTATTAAAAATTAAAAAGTAAAAAATGGGGGACATCTTGGATATAGAAGGCTATAGGTCCCAAAGACCCATGTATGCGTTCCCAAAATCCCAAGAGGAGAATGGAGGAGAAGGGGTTGCAGCAGGTTGCAGCATGGCCATCTCCCCTGGGAGCTGATTTCTCACTTTCTGTCTCTGTCTCTCTGGCAAGTGAATACATTCTCAGGGATTGCTGACACCCTGGGAAAGCTGCTGGGCTGGAACGTGAGACTGGCAGGCCTTCCTCCTGCTCTGTCTGGTGGTGTCTGGACAGGCCCCTCAGATGGAGCCCTCGCATCCCCTGGGCTGACTTCTGGTTGGTCTTTGATTACCCTCTGATACCAATGGTTCCGCATCTCACCCCACCCATCCACACTCTCTGAGGCTGGTTTTGGCTCAACTACTGCCGATCCAGGATCTCTCTTGACCTCGGCAGGTCCTTGCTGACCCCCTAGCCAGCTCAGGGGACTTTCCCCACCCACACAGCCCCCTGCTCCCTACTGCCTGGAAGCTGAACAGGGGCTGGATACATGAGAAGGAGCCCTTCGGAATCTGTCGGTTCCAGCCTCAAACTTCCTCACAAAGCATCTGAACGTTTGCAAACCTCCAGGTCGACAAGCTCAAATGCCCGCGACACAAGAGGAAGGTGAGAGTCAGGGCCCACCCACCTCTCTTCCACCAGCAGCTCTGTTCCGGCACAGTCCCCATGGAACGGCTCAGCTAATTCCAGAGGTAATTCAGAAATGGTTGACCCAGGGCAGGGGCTACTTCCTAAATCGCGAGTGCTCAGTCTGGCTCTGCCCCCAGTAGTCAGTGATCTCCCCAAAGGGGCCAAGAAGATCCAAGACCCTTGTCTAGGAGACACCTGACAGTTGTGGGGTTCCCAGTCCAGCCCACTGAGGCCTGTGGACCTCGTCCGCCCTGAGGAGCTGGGAGAACAGCACCGTTACATTATATACCGGATTATTCGCTTTAAAAAACTCAAGGAAAGAACAGGGAGTAAGAAATGTCTTTTAATTTATCTTGCAGCTGGCATTGCTTGAGGAAAAAGGGGCACAGTTACCAGGAGGTGAGGTCAGTGCAGACTGTACGAGGCCCCGAAGGGACCCTGGGAGCCTGGAGGCCGAGGCACGCAGCCTTCCTCCCTCTTCTCTGGCCCCAGAACTTATGGCTTTAATTTACCTGAACAAAAGCACACCAGGGCTGCTCCTCTGTTCAGCCGCCCAGATAGGGAACCTAGAACCCAGCTCGGCAGGTGGGGAGGGGAGAGTCTGTGGAGGGACTTGGAGGGGTGTGTAGCCATGAAAGGGAGAGGGAGAGAAAAGGAAACTAAGGGGTGGGGTGGGAGAGGAGCTGGGAGGAGGATGCCCATGGTGACCATCTTTGATTATTTATTTTACTTTTGCTGTAGGGCAGGTGGACTAGCCAGAGACAGTGAGAGGGAAAGTGAGAAATCACCCCCGTGGCCACACCCCGGGCACGCACGCACATGCCCCAGCAGGTCTTTCACGCTGGTGGGTCTGGGACTTGAACTGCACAGCTGGCCAGGTGGGATCCAGTCACCTTAGCCACCACACCACTACTAGTTAGTAGGCAGAGGGGAGGGGCGGTGTTGGTGAGCGCACCTTTGGAAAAGCGTCCAGGTGAGAAGTCCGAACCCTGTGGGAACTCAGGGCCTTTGGTGCTGGGAATCCTGGAAGCAGAAATGGGGGAGTTTAAGGCCCCTCCTCTCCTTCAGCTGACAGCTTAAACTCCTCCCTGTCCCCCACCGCACCCAGAGGAGTGAAATGCACTCTAGGGAACCAGCCCGAAGGACTGAGGTTCCTACAGGCCCACGCCAGCCCGCTCTCCCAGGACGCTGCAGGGTAAGGGGGCCCATGGGGTTCTCTAGCTGCTCCAGTGCCCGCTGGCCACCGCTCTGGCGGCTCCCTCCTCAACCCTCCCCACCTGCCCACCTCTTCACTGCAAACCAGAACAGGCCTCCGCTCTCCCCACTCCTACCCCAGCTGGAGTCCTCTCTTCTTTTCATCCCAAAGCACAGGTGTGACCTAAACAGGGGGTGACCCCTCGCAGCTCCCTGTCACATCTCCGGCCTCTCCCCCAAACACATGTGGCATGTGGCCCTTACACCTGAGCAAGGAAGGGGCCCTGCCTCCTGGATGCCTGGGCCTCAGTGGGTGCCCAGGGAAGCCACGTGGGGGTCTGTACCGCTCCGTGCCCTGCAGGTCTGTCACAGCAGAAGGCCCGTCCAGTGGGATGGAGCGGAAAGTGGGAGGCAGAGGGGTGGGCTGGGGCTCCGGCTGGGGCAGACGCTCCTATAACAACACGTTGCTCACAGAGCTCCAAGGAGCAGAACTTCCTGAGTTCCAACCTGACCTTCCAGGTCTTTCCGAAGGTGTATTTGCTAAGTCATGAAAGGTGACGTTTGACTCAACACCGAGTTAGTGTGATTTAGCTTTTAAATACTCAGACGCCCGATACCAGGCCTCCTTTGACTCTTGCCTGGGCCCTGCCCATACTGGGGTGAGCTTGTCCACCTCCAGAGTTTACCAAGCAATGGCGCTTACCCTAGAGCTTCTGCAGCAGAACAGGGAAGGGACACTGCACACAGGGCAAAGGTCCTGACTTCCCACAGTTCCCATCTAATCAGCTCCTCCCCCAGATCCCCTGCTTAGGACAGGCAGCTCGTCCTGCATCCCCCCAAACCATCCCGTTGGCCAGCCTTACCAGATCTGCCCTTCCCAACTGCATGGGCTCCCCACACCCCCAGTTCCCATCACCCCTGGTCAAAAGCCCTGCTCCTGGGCACGGCTCACAGCAAAGGAAAGCTGACCCTTCGCCAATACGGTCGGCCACACCCCACCCCATACCTCTGCCCTCCTTGTGCTCTCACAGCCTGCTTGCCACCGCGCCCAGGTCTCTCTGAGTCTGTCTCCCACGGGGTGGGGAGCCCTCACGGGCAGAGTGACCAGGTCAGCTCTGTACCTCTGCCAGCATCTTCCACTCTAAGAGCCCCCATCAGGTTTCATGGTGGAACCCACAGGGGAGCTGGACTCCAAGGTAGGCCTGAAGGGTGCCTAGACCATGGAACATGCAGTCAGCAGAGGAAGCAGCTCCGGCAGAGCCAGCAGGAGCCGCGAGGGTGCATTCCCGGTCATGTCGAGGGCCACAGTGAGCCACTGAGGATTCTTGAGCTAGAGCATGCACTAACACTTAGGAAAATCAACCCACACAGGGTGTACAGACACGAGGGACAGTGAGAAGCAGGGGAGGAAGGAGAGCGGTTTGGGGCCGTTGTTACAGTGCAAGCCTTCAGTGCGGTCCTGAACATCACAGGGGACCTGGACGCTGAGGCAGGGCAAATGGGTGCGGGGCAGTGACTGGGGTCACACAGCTCAGCAAGCTCAGAGCGAGGCTCAAGCGCCCCACTTCCAAAGCTGTGTGGTGTCCTCACACTGGGTCTCCCGGGAGGGGAGGGGAGCGCTGGGTCTCAAGGGCAGAGGAGGAAGAGGTTTGCCTGGCAGGGAGCGTGGGTTCTAGCCACTTCCCTGGGCGCTGTTGGGAGGCAGCACTTCCGGGAGATTCCAGCCCTCCCAACAGGCAGGAAAGCTCCTGGTTTAGGCAGGGAGGGAAGGGCTGAGGAGCACCCAGGACAAGAGCTGCCTTGAGCTCCTCCCCCTGGGATGGCGCAGGGTGGGCCGAGGAGGACGCTTGCACCCAGGCCCTGGGGACCCGCTGAGGGGTGAGTGGAGCAGTGATGACCTCTGACACCTGGGCAGCGCCCCAAGGCTTCCAGGGCGGCCATTTCCACCCCCGTCCTCAGTGAGTGGAAGGCACTTCTTCCCTGAAGCCTTCGGCCCTCGGACTTCGCTTCTCTGTTCCCTCACGGCCTTGCGCTTCCACTCTTGCTTACCCCCTCAGGTCACCCTCTGCAGGTAACAGCTGTGTGGCTTTGCCCGACTCAGTTACCCTCTCTGTGCTCATTTAACTGTCTGTAAAAGGGGGTGCTGCAAGTACCGTCCACAGGGTTTTTGAGATAATTAAACGAGACGATACATAAAGCAACTGCTGCATCCCTGCGGGCTTGTGACCAGGGCGACGACAAGGCCTTGTCCTGCCCCTGACCGTGGGTCTGCCTGCCCCTATTCTGTGGTCACCTCAAGGACAGGGCAGGGTTATATCTGGCTCGTTGGTGTCTCCTGGACCAGCCCGGGCACAGGCGCGTAGTAGGCCTGCTTATTCAGTCCACACGCACTTGCAGAGCGAGGCTGCGTCTGGCTCTACGAGAGTCCGGGTTTAGAGTAACCGAGCAGGCAGGGCAGAGGGGCCTGGGCGCAGGGTGGTGAAGGCACAGGCTGGGCTTGGCCATGGGAGCCCAGGCAGGCGGAATCGGTCAAATCTCAGCTTATTGAGATGAACGATGTCCCATCAGACCCGCGGTGCAGTAGCTTTTGAGGACAAGCCGGTGGCTGGGGCTGTTGTCACAGCGCAGGTCTGTGGTCCTGAACGTCGCAGGGGGCCTGGACGCAAGGGCAGGACAAATGGGTGCAGGGGCAGTGCTTGAGGTCCCACAGGCTGAGGAGCTTCTACTACGTTAAGTCATGGGGCTGCCACTCACTTCTAGGGTGGGGGCTCGCAACAAACCCCTTGAACATCTCCCCCCTGCTTCCAGCCCTCTCGCCTCTGCCCGGATTCTTGCAGGGAAGAGGATTTCCGGGCAACATCCATTCATTCCCTGGCCCCACCCTGCCAGCCCCTGGGCTCCATGATATTTTTAGCTCCGGGTGGCCAGGCCAGGGGGTAGCTGGCAGCAGGCGGAGGCCACGTTTTGGAGCCCTCATGTTTCTCTTGGCTGGGCATGAGAGGTGGCTGGGCAAGGAGGGGCCCAGGCATACCTGGCACCCCGTCCACAGCTGCCTCATTGTCCCCAGGGCTGAGCTGGGTCCCGCGCTGTGATGAACCAAAGCTGAGAGCATTCTTTCCTGGTGATTCATCCCGGGGAATGTTTTGGGCCCTGCTGGGGTGGAGCAGGGCACTGGGGGGACATCTCGGACATGGGTGGCCAGGGGTGGATGGCAGGGCCCCGGTGGCAGGGTCAATGTGACCTGGCTGTCACTAGGGACCAGAAAGCCCCCCCTTGCCATCCCACCTCTTATCACGCTCTGCTTGTGGGGGTGTTTGTTTGCACCAGACTGGAAAGGCCCCCTCCCCGTCTAGCACTCCAGCACCCTGTCTGGCATGTAGGAGAAAATCAATAAAGGTTTGCTGAATGAAAGAGCCTTTGGAAGGCCCTCAGGCCAGTGGGGGCAAGGAGGGAACCAGGAAGGACTGGCCTCGCCTGGTGAGGAAGCCAGGAAGCCCATTGTACAGAAGGGGTCACTGAGGGGCTGGGCAGGACCGCTCACTGGGTGTGGGACTCCCCTCTCTCGCCCAGCCCAGCTGCAGCCCCCTCCCCAAGGTGGGGCCTGCACTGCCTCACTGCACCCTGTCCAGCCTGCAGTGGGGATTTAGTTTCCCACTCCCTGGGCATTACCTTGGGGAGCACGTGGTGTATCCAGGGACTCCGTGGGGGCTCCGTGTTCCCATCTGCCCAACGGTAGAGTCACATTCTGAATTCCCATCTTGAATAATTCAGTGAACTTGGGGGGCCAGGGCAATGGAGAGTCCCCCACCCACTCTACTGCAAAGGGGGCCCAGGGGTACTCCACTCTGACCTCATTTGAGGCCAGCCCCTCAAACCCAAAAGGCCCCTGTAAACGTGGGGCGCTCCCACGTGAGGACGTGCGCAGCAGGCCCTGCGGGGGCCTCCCTGGTGCTGGAGCAAGGCGTCGGCAGGTGCCTGTGCCCCGGCTCCGGTGGGCGCTACTACGCGCCCCGCGGGGCAGAGAACGACGCGGCCGCGGGCCCCCGGCCGGGAACTCTAGTCCT
>NW_006160052.1:3381717-3383191 GCF_000334495.1 Tupaia belangeri chinensis | reverse complement strand
GCCTGGCCCGGCCGTCCCCCGCCGCGCTCAGTCTGCCTGTCCTATCCCTCTGCGGGTCTGCAGGCCTCCGAGGGCTCCTGGAGGCTGGGGGCTGGCCGCGACGGGGTCCCACGGACAGGCAGCCTAGTCCCCCAGTGGCTCACCAACCTGCTTCCAGTGCGACAGGGACGAGGAGGGGAGCGGGGCCAGGCCCAGAGCGGTGCTCCCTGGCTGGGGGGCCTGCTGTCTTGTTTGTGAGCTTTCCTCTGCCTTCCCCCCAGGGCTCAGCTGGGGGCGGTGGGGAAGGGGCAAGGCTGCGACTGGGGGACAGAGCCGGGAGCTCTCCTCGAGGGTTGGGGTCGGGAGGCCGAGGAGGTGGGGATGGAAGGGCAGTGGCGTGGGAGGCCTTGGCGCCCACCTTTCTTAGCCTGGATGGTGGAGCTCAGAGCCTGCTTCAGGGCCACAGAATCCGTGATCCCTGGGAGGGGACAGGACGGACAGGGGAAATCCCATGCCAAGGAACTGCAGGGAGGAGGCTGTGGGTACCCCGGGGACAGGGCCCACAGGCATTGGGCATCTTGCAGCCCTCCTAACCTGGACAGGCCAGGCAGGTGCAGCTGTCCCTGGCAGCACCTGGAGCAGGTGCCTCTGCCTCAAGCTGGCAGCGTCTCGGATCTGTCACTCGGTGGCAGTGAGTGCCCTGAGACCATGGCCTGGGGCATAAATCAGCCAGCCACAGGGTGACTGTCCATTCAGCCTCTGCCGCCTCCGTTGTCCCCTCCTCTGCCAACTCATCCATCTCTGTGCTGGGAGAGCCGGGCTTCTCGTGGGCTGCCTCGTGTACCCCGGCTGGCCGTTACTGAACTTCTCTGGGCCTCATCTGCTCATCTGTAAGCCGGCTGTCCCTGTGCAGTCCGCACTCCGGAATGCATTATTATTGTCCTCACCTCGCTCCCCTGCCTCCAGCCCCTTCCACCCCTCCCCTGTCTCCTTTGGGAAAAGAACTGCCATGCTTAAGGCTGCTTCCTCCTGAGGGAAGACCCTCAGCCTGGGCCTCTGTCCGTGTTCAGCGCTGGGGGTACATACATGGAGACCCGTGTGGAGTCAGGAAGCAAGCACATGAACTGCAGGAAGATGGGGGGGGCGCGGGGAGGGCTTACTGGAGGGGCAGTGTTTGGACTGGGTGTTGAAGGATACGTAGAAGTTTAACACTCTGAAGAACCAGCAGTTGGTGTAATGGCTATGTCGCTGAACTCCCATGTAGTCGACTATGGTTCGAGTCCCCGACCCGGTGGCTTAAACTCATACTGGGCGCGTGTGTGCCCAAGATCCTGAGAGGAGAATGGAGGAGACGGGATTGCGGCATGGCCATCCCCCCTGGGGGTGATTTCTCGCTTTCTGTCTCCCTGTGTCTCCCTGTCATTCTGGCGAGCGCACGCACCCTATAGCAAAAAACCTCTCCAAAAAAAAAAAAAAAACTTTAACACTCAGAGCT
>NW_006160052.1:3370994-3381116 GCF_000334495.1 Tupaia belangeri chinensis | reverse complement strand
GCGACTGGGGGACAGAGCCGGGAGCTCTCCTCGAGGGTTGGGGTCGGGAGGCCGAGGAGGTGGGGATGGAAGGGCAGTGGCGTGGGAGGCCTTGGCGCCCACCTTTCTTAGCCTGGATGGTGGAGCTCAGAGCCTGCTTCAGGGCCACAGAATCCGTGATCCCTGGGAGGGGACAGGACGGACAGGGGAAATCCCATGCCAAGGAACTGCAGGGAGGAGGCTGTGGGTACCCCGGGGACAGGGCCCACAGGCATTGGGCATCTTGCAGCCCTCCTAACCTGGACAGGCCAGGCAGGTGCAGCTGTCCCTGGCAGCACCTGGAGCAGGTGCCTCTGCCTCAAGCTGGCAGCGTCTCGGATCTGTCACTCGGTGGCAGTGAGTGCCCTGAGACCATGGCCTGGGGCATAAATCAGCCAGCCACAGGGTGACTGTCCATTCAGCCTCTGCCGCCTCCGTTGTCCCCTCCTCTGCCAACTCATCCATCTCTGTGCTGGGAGAGCCGGGCTTCTCGTGGGCTGCCTCGTGTACCCCGGCTGGCCGTTACTGAACTTCTCTGGGCCTCATCTGCTCATCTGTAAGCCGGCTGTCCCTGTGCAGTCCGCACTCCGGAATGCATTATTATTGTCCTCACCTCGCTCCCCTGCCTCCAGCCCCTTCCACCCCTCCCCTGTCTCCTTTGGGAAAAGAACTGCCATGCTTAAGGCTGCTTCCTCCTGAGGGAAGACCCTCAGCCTGGGCCTCTGTCCGTGTTCAGCGCTGGGGGTACATACATGGAGACCCGTGTGGAGTCAGGAAGCAAGCACATGAACTGCAGGAAGATGGGGGGGGCGCGGGGAGGGCTTACTGGAGGGGCAGTGTTTGGACTGGGTGTTGAAGGATACGTAGAAGTTTAACACTCTGAAGAACCAGCAGTTGGTGTAATGGCTATGTCGCTGAACTCCCATGTAGTCGACTATGGTTCGAGTCCCCGACCCGGTGGCTTAAACTCATACTGGGCGCGTGTGTGCCCAAGATCCTGAGAGGAGAATGGAGGAGACGGGATTGCGGCATGGCCATCCCCCCTGGGGGTGATTTCTCGCTTTCTGTCTCCCTGTGTCTCCCTGTCATTCTGGCGAGCGCACGCACCCTATAGCAAAAAACCTCTCCAAAAAAAAAAAAAAAAAGTTTAACACTCAGAGCTAAAGAGAGAGCGCTCTCTGGGTGGAAGGAGCCCTGAGAGCAAAGCCTTGAGGCTGGGAGTGAAGGCTGTGCTTGGGGGAGAAGAGAAGCGTGGTGCGAGCGAAGGCTGGCAGGGGCGCCACTGTGGGCAGAGGCTGCCAGGGGGCTGCCCTGCACCCACTCTGCGTGTGAGCTTCCCGCCAGAACCCAGGGCCTGCAGCACAAGCCCACCCTTGCCCCAGGCTGGCCCCTCAGAAGGGAGGGAGCCTGCCTACCTGGGACTGTGCAGCCTCTGAGGCCTCTCAGTGTCAGGATTTCAGCCACAGTCAAACCGCAGACCTGCTGGCCCACCCCAAGCCCCATCAGGGCTGTCAGAGAGGGGGCACCCCTAGGGCCGCCCCATTTTACAGAGAGATTCAGGATACACCTGACCCAAACACACCAGGGCTGTGGAAGCGGGAGCACTCTACCTCTCAGGGTGTGGGGGAGGTAAGCTCATGTCCCAGGCCAGCAGCTGAGGGCTCTGCGCACACCCTCCCCAGCCTCCTTTGTCATCTGGGAATGTCCCTACCCACAGTGACAGGCCAGCTCAGTCCTCAGGGATCAGTGCAGAGTTCTGCTCCTGTCGCCCACAGCCCTGAGTGGGGAGGGACCTGGAGATACAGGTGTTTAAGTCCAGAAAGGAGACGTAGGAGGGGTCAGGGTGGGAAGAGGCTGCGGAGGCGTGGGGAGGGGCCCCCATCCAGCCTCAAGGAGCAGAGAGAGGAGGAGAGGGATAAATCTGGGGAGTGCTGCAGAGAAGGGTACCTCAGTCCACACAGCTGGGCCTCCATTTCCTCTGTGAACAAGTTGGGTGGGACCAGTCTGGGGCAATGGCTCTACCCCAGCTGGCCTACTCTATGGCTGTCCCCTCGGGGGGTTGATTTCCCTCTCACTCATTCTTTCTCATATCTCTGGTGAACGCACGCACCCTACAGCAAAAACTAAAATAGTAATAGTTAACTGCTATGGAGAACTTGCACTTCTAAGTGTTTAACATTCATTCATTTAATCCACAAACATCTGTAAGGAGGTGCTATAATTGGCTACATTTCACAGAGGGAGACTGAGACCGGGAGAAGTGAACCGATCACCTAGTGAGAAGAGAAGCGTGGTGCGAGCGAGGGCTGGCAGGGGCGCCACTGTGGGCAGAGGCTGCTAGGGGGCTGCCCTGCACCCACTCTGCGTGTGAGCTTCCCGCCAGAACCCAGGGCCTGCAGCACAAGCCCACCCTTGCCCCAGGCTGGCCCCTCAGAAGGGAGGGAGCCTGCCTACCTGGGACTGTGCAGCCTCTGAGGCCTCTCAGTGTCAGGATTTCAGCCACAGTCAAACCGCAGACCTGCTGGCCCACCCCAAGCCCCATCAGGGCTGTCAGAGAGGGGGCACCCCTAGGGCCGCCCCATTTTACAGAGAGATTCAGGATACACCTGACCCAAACACACCAGGGCTGTGGAAGCGGGAGCACTCTACCTCTCAGGGTGTGGGGGAGGTAAGCTCATGTCCCAGGCCAGCAGCTGAGGGCTCTGCGCACACCCTCCCCAGCCTCCTTTGTCATCTGGGAATGTCCCTACCCACAGTGACAGGCCAGCTCAGTCCTCAGGGATCAGTGCAGAGTTCTGCTCCTGTCGCCCACAGCCCTGAGTGGGGAGGGACCTGGAGATACAGGTGTTTAAGTCCAGAAAGGAGACGTAGGAGGGGTCAGGGTGGGAAGAGGCTGCGGAGGCGTGGGGAGGGGCCCCCATCCAGCCTCAAGGAGCAGAGAGAGGAGGAGAGGGATAAATCTGGGGAGTGCTGCAGAGAAGGGTACCTCAGTCCACACAGCTGGGCCTCCATTTCCTCTGTGAACAAGTTGGGTGGGACCAGTCTGGGGCAATGGCTCTACCCCAGCTGGCCTACTCTATGGCTGTCCCCTCGGGGGGTTGATTTCCCTCTCACTCATTCTTTCTCATATCTCTGGTGAACGCACGCACCCTACAGCAAAAACTAAAATAGTAATAGTTAACTGCTATGGAGAACTTGCACTTCTAAGTGTTTAACATTCATTCATTTAATCCACAAACATCTGTAAGGAGGTGCTATAATTGGCTACATTTCACAGAGGGAGACTGAGACCGGGAGAAGTGAACCGATCACCTAGTGACTAACTGGCCCCAGGCTGGCCGACTCCCAGTCTGTGCTCCTGAGCACTGTGCCCTGCTTCCTCTCGGCCACACAACCACGGATGTTCATGGGTGCCAGCTACATCCCTGGCACTATCCCGGCTCTGGGAACACATGGCAAAGCCCCCAGTCCCATGGCGCTTCACCCCCTGAGCCCATCACGTGCACTTCTAGAAGCCCCTTGCAACCCAGCTCTGCGCTGGTCAAGGCCCTGGAGAGGGAGTGGGGCTCCTGCTGGAAGGGATAAGCACGATTGCCATCCAGGGCCAGCCACGTGTGGGAGCAGCCAGGGCAGAGGACCCTCCCCACCCAGGCTGGTGAGCTGCGGATTCCCCTGGGCAACAGTGGCCATGGGGAGGCAGGTCTCGCCAGAACCAGCTGTCTAGGAGTCAAGCACTGGACAGGGATCTAGGAGCCATCTTCCCCCTCCACTTCGGGGGTGGGCCTCAGCACCCCAAGGCAGCAGAGCTTGGGGGCAGAGGAGCTTCAGAGGTCCCCAGCTGTGCTAACAAGCTATGACTTTCAGGCAGGGATCCTCTTCTCGCTGCTATTTGCTGCCTCCTGAAACCCCCCACAGCCCCTCATTTCCTGCCAGGTGAGGGCAAGTGCGCAGGCCTCAGATCAGGCCTCGAATCATCAGGCTTCGGATGATCTGTCCCCAGCCTGCCATCCGCCGCTCCCCTCCCAGCCCCCAACACTGTAGTCCAGGTTAAGAGGAGGGCAATTCCTTAACTTTTCTCTATGGCTTCCTTTACCTATCCTGCTCTCTGTCTTCAATTCCCTTTTTCCCACCAAGAAGAACTCTTACTCATGCAACCATACCTACATTAAATGTACCTTCTCTGAAAGCCTTCCCTGATCCCTCTGCTCTGAGCTTCCTGACGGTAGGGAGGGTGTCCATTGGCTTCATGTCTGTGTCTCAACACCTGGCCTAGTCACTGGCCTGCAGCAAGTGCACCGGAAAGGCTCGATGCATCATGCATCGTACACCCAGATGCACCTAAGCGATGGCTTGAGGCTGTTACAGGCTATCCAAGGATATTAGGGGCTATCCAGATATCCAAGGGTATTGTAGCTATCCTCCAGCTATCCAGGGAGGAGACAGTAAACAATAGTTGGTTCATCCTGTCCCTTCAGCAGTAAGGAGTTAGGGCCCAGAGAATTTAAGAGACATGCCTAAGCCACACAGTCAAGGAGGGGCAGAGACCCGGACTACCCTCTATCGGCCTCTCCACTCCAGCGTTCTGTGCGCTTCCGTGGTGGAGGTGCTGCTTTGACATTTGATTAGGGTTCTGAGAACATTAAAGGGTAAGGGCAATGCCCTTAGGGCAGATATTCTGGACCTGAGGGCACCTCTGGAGGCTTCCCCATGACTCAAAAGGCTAGCCTACCTCCTCTACCCACATGTAAGACTGTATCGCAAATAGCTTCCCTTTTTTTTTGAGAGGTTTTTGCTATAGGGCGCATGTGCTCGCCAGCCAGACAGAGACAGAGAGACAGAAAGCAAGAAATCACCCCCCAGGGGGGATGGCCACATCACAATCCCTTCTCCTCCGTTCTCCTCTCGGGATCTTGGGCATGCATGCACACGCGCCCGGCGTGAGTTTTAAGCCACCGGGTCTGGGACGCGAACCATAGTCGGCTACATGGGAGTCCAGCGACATAGCCATTACGCTAACTGCTGGTCCCCACTATTGTTCCTTACTTACCACGTGTGAGGCCTGTGCTAGGCCTGTCTATACGATGTCCTATTTAGCATTCTCAACAATGCCGTGATGGCGATTATCATCCTTATTTTACCAGTGAGGAGATGGAGGCTCAGTAAGGTTAAACTTAAACCTCCTTAAGGTCACATAGCCAATACATGGTGGATTTGAACCAAATCAACCTCAAGGTCCAGACCCAATAAATGCCATTGCTCACACACACACAGTGTGTGTACACATGCATGCACATACACAAGGCCCTGCTGTCCTTTGTCTCTGCCAGCAGCTGCCAAATTGTTGAAGAAATCTGAGATCAGGACAAAGGTGGTGATCATTGTCACATTTACTCATTCCCCAGGTGCCTTGGCCCAGCTGCCCTGGAAGTCACAATGATGTGGTATCCACCAGCCACCCTCTCCCAGTTCCTGCTGCTGCTGCTGCTAAGCCAAGCCCCTCCCAGCAGGCCACAGTCACTGGGCACCGCGAAGCTCCGGCTGGTGGGCCCAGGGAGCAGGCCAGAGGAGGGCCGCCTGGAAATACTGCACCAGGGCCAGTGGGGCACCGTGTGTGATGATAGCTTCGCTCTCCAAGAAGCCACAGTGGCCTGCCGCCAGCTGGGCTTTGCAGCTGCCTTGACATGGGCCCACAGTGCCAAGTATGGCCAAGGGGAGGGTGAGTGAGTGGCACTGCCCAGCAGAATGGTGAGGAAATGAGGCTCCAACAGAACATATCAGATGCCCACCCATCCTTTAATACCCAGCTCAAATGACCTCTTCCATAAGGCATTTCCTAAGTGCCCCCCAGCTGCAAATGACCCTCCTCCAACACTCCCATTCTGTTTTGTAATTAGGCCACCACCATCTCCACCACTTAACCATAAATTCCTTGAATGCAGCAATTGGCACGCAAATGCTGCTGAATGAATGATGGGTGGATGAATGGGTAGGTCTACTTACTATACCTATCTGGCATTTTCCAAAGGTAGACTCTACAGGACCTGATGCCTAAAGGAAGTAGTAGGAAAGGCTGTGGATACTAAGACCCCAGGAGAATCACCCTCCACATACTTTCCCATTTTCTACTCAGGGTTTAGAGGAGACTTGCTGGGAATGGGCTCCTGTCGAGGGAACGCAGCCTATGATCTGTCTCTGAGCTTATCCTTAGGCAGCACCCCTCCCCACCCCCACAGGACCCATCTGGCTGGATAATGTGCGCTGCCTGGGCACAGAGAACTCTCTGGACCAGTGTGGATCTAATGGCTGGGGTGTCAGTGACTGCAGCCACTCGGAAGATGTTGGAGTGGTGTGCCACCCCCAGCGCCAACGTGGCTATCTTTCTGAGAGGGTCTCCAATGCCCTTGGGCCCCAGGTGAGGAGGTCGCTCAGGTCCTAGCCTAAGCCAAGGGCTGGGCCAGGGGGCAGAGACACCTGGGGGATGAGCCTGGAAAAGTAAGGAGCGCTTGGGCTGAGCCTCATCTTTGGGGCTCTGACTTCTGCATGTGGCATGAACAGGTGCATGACAGAGGCCCTGGGTTGGTTCAGGGCAGGCCAGAGAAACAGAGGCTGGGCATGCTGGGAATCCTGTAAGGGGGAAGGGGGCTGTCTTGCCCACAAGGCCAGGCCACAATTGCTGCTTCTTCCCAGCACAAACAAGCCAAGCTAAAAACAGCCCAAGCCAAACAACAGGGGTGGGCAGAGAAGGGCTCTTGTTTCCACGGCCAGACAGCTCCAGGCTGAGGAAAGCAGGCCATTGCCCTGAACTGGATGCAGCAGGCCATGAGGAGGGCTCTCCCCGAGTTGAGGTCACCCCAGGGCTAGGATGGGGGTTTTGTGGGCCAAAGGGTCCCCTCTGGTAGTCTTGAGCTGACCAGTGCCCATCTCGGCTCTCCTTGGGGTGGCACAAAGAGGGCTCCTCTACCCTCCCAGCTCCAAGGCTCCATCCTAGTCCTGGGGAGGGCCCAATCTGCCTAGTCTCTGCAGTTCAACAGGTTGGAGGAGTTGAGGAAAGGCCTAGACAAACCACTGCTCTACCTCATAATTGCTCTGTGGCGTTCGACCAGTATCTCCCCGTCTCTGGGCCTGCTTCCTGGCCTGTCCAGTGAGGGGCTGGGGGGGGGTGGCCTGTGACTGTGTAAACATCTGCGGTGGGCTCACCAGGAGCAGAGGGACCCCAGGCCCACGAGTGACCGTGCACCTGCAGGGCCGGCGGCTGGAGGAGGTGCGACTCAAGCCCATCCTGGCCAGCGCCAAGCGGCGTAGCCCGGTGACCGAGGGCGCCGTGGAGGTGAAGTATGAGGGCCACTGGCGGCAAGTGTGTGACCAAGGCTGGACCATGAACAACAGCAGGGTGGTGTGCGGGATGCTGGGCTTCCCTGGAGAGGTGCCTGCCGACAGCCACTACTACAGGTAGGAGGGTGGGCCTGGGAGACCATGAGTGCATGCGTGCATGTGTGAGAGCACACTCCAGCGTGTGAGTGGGACGAGTGTGTGATGTGTGTGATATGGGGGACCCTGCAGAGTGCAGTAGGGCTGGTGGGATTGGCAGGAGTGGTGTCTGCAGGACAGTCAGCACATGTCAGGTGGGGAGGAAAAGGGGCCCAGCTGAGGACAGCCTGGACTTCCTGGGCTATGGGTCCCTCAGAATACTGAAGAGGAGACAAGCGAGGATGAGCTGCAAGCTCTTGGGAGATACCTAGAAAGGTTCAGAAAATAAGTACTGTATTTCCAAACATCTAAAAAATGGTACAGGGTATCCCCACAATGAAGAGTGGGATGTACAACTTCCTGTCCCTGATTTTAACACTAGATTTCCCAGGAGATACTTGTCACCAAGGACGAAACTGCATCTGGTCTCAGTTCTCAGGCCCTGGCTGGGGTCCCCGGGGAGGGCACTGGGCCTCAACCATCCACTCTACTGTGAATTATGTCAACTTTGTGAGTCAGCAGGTGGCATGGAGGCTAAGGCGCTGGATTCCACATGGCCGACTGCGTGGTTGGAGTCCCAGACCCAGCGGCTTGTGAAACATGCCAGGCATGTGCACATGCGTGACCAAAACCCAGAGAATGTGGCATGGCCATCCTTCCTGGGGGCTGATTTATCAAATCTCCCCATCCCATCTCCCTCCTGTAAGCTCACACGCCCTATAGCAAACTTAAAAAAAAATTTTTTTTAAATGATCTCAACTTTGCCCTAAAGACTCTCCTCCTCTCTGATCCAAACCAGGCCTAGATTGGGTTGCGTGTCAGCAAGATGTGGGATGGGGGTAAGTTCTGAGAGAAGAGACCAAAAATACTGTCGGAAATGTGACTGAACTGTCACTGGGGATTGCATCAGCCCAGCGAGCGGGGACCATGGTCAGAGTTCTGCAGCTCCGTGTCATGCAAACTTCACGTTTGCAAGGAGCAACTCTCCCACCATGCTGAGCCTCTGCCTCGCCACCCCAGGCAGCCTGTCCTGCTTCCTGTGAGGTGGGGAGCCCCTCGTTGCTCTGTCCTTGCGTTTCTGACTAGATGTCCCTGGTCCTGAAGAAAGACAGGTGGTGGGCAGCCACACGGCCCCGGCTCCTGCTGCTTGGAAATTGCACGTCTGGGCCGGGCTGAGTCACTCACCGCCATGTGGAAGGCAGCCCTGATCACAGCCTGGGCGTCCCTGGGAGGGCACCCCTGCCAGCGAGGCCTTCAACTTCCACTTGCCCCCGGGGACCTTTCCCTGGTCCCTTCTCTTAGGGTGCTCCCTGAAGGCTCCCCTTCATCTGGGTGGTGGTGTGGAGGGGCAGCCATGAGATGGCTCCATGTAGAACTGGGTGATCACCGCTGTCAGTGAGGTGGCCATTCTACCAGGGCTGCTGTGCCCGGTAGATCAAGGAAGATCGAGGACAGGCTTACAAAGCGTGCAGTCCGGTGCAAACTCAGAGAGCTGCGCGGAACTGGGGTGGCAGGGACCGGGCCCTCTGCACCTCCGCACCCCCACCAGCGCCCATCCGCTTTCTCCCCTACAGGAAGGTCTGGAATTCAAAGATAAAGGATCCCAAGTCCAGGTGAGGAGTGACACCCCCGGGAAGGATGCGAAGGGTGCTGCAGGAAGGACCTCCCTCCTGCCCCTTTCCCGCCCTTCCCTTCTGTCTTGACCCCCTTAGTCCTCAGCTCTCCCCCCAACCCTTCCTCCACCCTCAGTCTCCCTTGTCCTCCAGGCTGAAGAGCCTGACGGATAAGAATTCTTTCTGGATCCACCGGGTCAACTGCCTGGGGACAGAGCCCCACATGGCCAGCTGCCAGGTGCAGGTGGCTCCGGCACAGGGCAAGCTGCAGCCGGCCTGCCCAGGCGGCATGCACGCTGTGGTCAGCTGTGTGGCAGGGCCCCGTTTCCGCTCGCTGAAGCCCAAGCCCCGGCGCAAGGAGTCCTGGGCAGAGGTGAGCCCCAAGGGGCCCTGCACCCTGGCCTGGAGGCACAGGCCGCTCTCAGCAGGACCTGCCTGTAGGGGGCTCCAGGACAGCCAGGAGAGGAGAGGGGACCTGGAAGGGGAGGAGAGCACCCGCAGATTTCCAGAGCCCTGCCAGAGGGGCAGCTGCCAGCACCGTCCAGGGATGGAGGTAGCAATAAAGTCATTGGATGGTAGCGACATGTGTGAGGCCCGAGGGACTGAACTGAGCTGGGCCCTGCGTTATGAAAAGTAGATGAGCGGGTGCTGGCGAGGCGGTGGGACGTCCTGGCACAGCACTGCCACCGTCTCCTGACAGACGGGGCGGACGCTGGTCACCGGAGAAACGCAGGTCGAGGAGGGCTTACTAACGTGAGAGCTCGGGGGAACCGCAGGCGGGACTGGGACTCCTGGTCCTCAGCTCCAGCCACCACCATGAGCTCGAAGGGGTCCTGTCCCGGGCTCTGCCATGTGGCCCTGCCGTGTGGCCCTGCACTGCCGGCTGTACCCCCAGCCCCCCTGAAGCAGGTTTTCTCCCAGCAGGAGAAGGTGCGCCTGCGCTCAGGGGCACAGGTGGGCGAGGGCCGCGTGGAAGTGCTCGTGAACAGCCAGTGGGGCACGGTCTGCGACCACAGGTGGAACC
>NW_006160052.1:3315114-3370931 GCF_000334495.1 Tupaia belangeri chinensis | reverse complement strand
CGCCAGCTGGGCTTTGGCTCTGCCCGGGAGGCCCTCTTTGGGGCCCAGCTGGGCCAAGGTGAGGCGGTCTGGGTGGGATGTGGTGTCTGGAGGTGCCGCAGGCCCATCTCATGGTGGCTCTGGGGTGCGGGGGCCCAGGACGGACAGTCCCCCTGTGGAGGGGAAGCCCAGGGTGGGTGCAGAGATGGAGCCTACAGCACCTCTCCCCCCAGGGCTGGGGCCCATCCACCTGAGTGAGGTGCGCTGCAAGGGCAACGAGCGGACCCTCGGGGACTGCCTTGCTCTGGAGGGGGCCCAGAACGGCTGCCAACATGAGAACGATGCTGCTGTCAGGTGCAACGTCCCCAACACGGGCTTTCAGAACCAGGTGAGCGGGTCTGAGATGGCCTCGGGCTGGGGGACCCCAGGACACCACGCTGAACCAGTGGACAGGCTCATGGGAGGTAGCTGGCTGTGCTTCTATCTTTGGCCCTCGGTCCTGTTCCTGGGAGCCAGCCGGCAAAGCCATCCCCTCAGAGAGCCACCTGCCTGGGCCCCACTCCTCAGAGATGTCCAAAGCTCAGGGACTCTGCGGTGGACACTCTCTCCCACGGGCCCTCAGGTGTTCGGTGAACCTGAGAGGAGGTGCCCTGGGGAGGCACAGGCTGAGTGGCCTTGGGGAGGCTGCCTGGGATGTGCGGGTTCAAGTGTGGGCCAACAGCTGGTAGCTCTGTGAGGTGGGGCGGACTCGCTGGGGCCATTTACAGGAGGCAACAGTCCCGAAAGCCCTTTGCAAACGGCGAGCTGTCGTCGTGGTAGGAGTTTGGGTGGGGGGAGTGCTGGGGCAGAACCAGCACAGGCTCTCCCATCACACTCCCCTAGCAGGCAGGGCAGCAGAGGCTGTCTAGGAGACCGACCTCGCTGTAAGAGGTGGCGATCGTGGAGGCCACCAGCGAGCCAGCCTGCGCTGGTCTCCGGGCTTCTGCAGCCCCGAGCTCCCCCCTGCACCGCCTGGCGCATCTCACACCCCTCTGGCCATTGCAGGTGCGCCTGGCTGGTGGCCGCAACCCCGAGGAGGGTGTGGTGGAGGTGCAGGTGGAGGTGAACGGGGTCCGACGCTGGGGGAGTGTGTGCAGTGACCACTGGGGGCTCACCGAAGCCATGGTGGCCTGCCGCCAGCTCGGCCTGGGCTTTGCTAGCCACGCCATCAAGGTAGGTGCCCGCCTCGCTCCTTCCTAGTCTCTTCAGCCTCCTGGACTGAAGGGCGCACAGTTCTCCTAGGGCTGCTGGTCCTCTGTTCATTGAACGGTTCGCTATGAAGTGAACTACAGGCTGATACAGTGCTAGCTGCCAGGGGGTGAGCAGAAGACACGGTCTCCGCCCACAGAGCAGATCCAAGTGAAAGAGGCCGTCATTAGCGAAGTATTCCACACGGGAATACGGCCAGGCACGCAGCTGGGTGGGAGGGAAGACGGCAGTTAGCCAGCGAGGTGGGGCCCTGTGCAAAGGCCCTGCGGCCAGAGCTGCCTCTGTGGGAGGTCCATGTCAGGGTGGCAGTGCAGCTCTCAGGGAGGTGGGGAGTGCGGTGTGCAGGGAGGAGGCTCGGTAAGACCACCACAGCCTGCCATGCGCCTTGTGGCTTAGAAGGCAGCTGGAGGAGGTGACGTGAACGCAGGGACACCCGCTCAGCTACCGTGGAAGCCCAGGTTATGGCACCCCTCGGGGAGATACATGGACCCATGGAAAGGCAGCAGGGAGGCAAACTCAGGAGGGCCTGGCGTGGCTACTGCGGATACCTCTGCAACTGCACCCGGTGGCTGCAGGCCACACAGAGCCGGGGCGGACCTCACAGGGGACTGCGCTCAGCCCTGAGCCCAACAGCCGACAGGGGCATTTTCTGGGGGAAATGAGGACAAACCACCCAGCAGGGCAGGGGGAAACAGGACCAACTTCTTCAGATAGCAAGGGCTGCCATCTGGGAGAGAGATGGCTGCAGGGCTGTGGATGCCATGGGCAGCGGGTACCTGCTTCCATGCGTGGGAGAGATTTCTGGAATCCGAGAGGACCGGTGTGGCAGGACTGCCCTGAGGAGGGCTCTCGGCACTGAGGAAATGGCTCCGAAGGCAGCTTTCCCCCCTCACGGGGTCACACTGTTTTCCTAGGACACCTGGTACTGGCAGGGGAGGCTGGGGGCCGGAGAAGTGGTGATGAGCGGGGTGCGCTGTGCAGGCACGGAGCTGGCCCTGCAGCAATGCCAGAGGCACGGGCCGGTGCACTGCCCCCAGGGCGCTGGGCGCTTCTCAGCTGGAGTCTCCTGCACAGCCAGTGAGTAGCAAGGGGTTCTGGGGTGCAGGACGGGTGGACCTGTGCTCCCTGTGGCCCAGGTTCACCCTCCGCAGAGGAGGCGTCAGCTCTGCCGTCCCCCAGGGGCATAGGGTACAAACCCCACCCTGCCCAAGCAGCAGTCACTGTGAAGATGGAAATGGAAGTAGAGGCACAAGGGTGCAAAACAGGGTTCCTCAGTTTGGGGGTTCTGACCAGCAGTTTAAACAAATGAAACACACAGCAGGCCGCAGCCTTAGGTCAGTACGGCAATGGGTTGTCTCACCCTTAGTGTGTGTACTGGGTCACAGCCTGACATGCATTCTTCCTGTGGCTGACAGCAAGGAAAACTGTCTTTTTTTTTTTTTGGAGAGGTTTTCGCTATAGGGCGTGTGCGCTCACCAGACAGACAGACACAGACAGAAAGTGAGAAATTTCTCCCCCGGGGGGATAGTCACGCCGCAATCTCTTCTCCTCCATTTTCCTCTCGGGATCTTGGGCACGCACGCACACGCGCCCGGCATGAGTTTTAAGCCACCGGGTCCGGGACGCGAACCGCGGTCGACTACGTGGGAGTCCAGCGACATAGCCATTATGCTAACTGCTGGTTCCCAGGAAAACTGTTTTGAAGCTGTGGGGGACTCTACCTGTGCACGTGAGGCCCATGAGGTCTGAGGTCCAGTGCGTGCTCGCTTCCAAGTGCTGGGTGTCCCCAGGAGGCTCTGGGACAAGATCGTCCTGTGGCCTCAGCCTGCCCCGCAGACCCAGATGCCCAGGCAGCAGCACCTGTGACTCCGCCAGCCAGGTCTGTGCCAGGGTAACTGCACCCAGCCCAAGGCTGCAGGCTGGTGCCAATCCGAGTGGCCACCTGACCTTCCCAGCCAGCCTCCAGTGCCAAGACAGCTTTGCTGTGTCAGAGCCCTCGTTCCCCCTGCCCGGGGCATCAGTGGGGCCTGCAGCACGTCAGGGCCTGCACCCACTCAGCCCCCTCCCAGGGTACCGTCCCCTTGTCCCGCTGCCTGCACTGGCAGCCTCTCAATGGCTGAGCACAGCAGCCGGCCCACCCGCAGCCACGCCTTCTCTCCTTTCTTCATTTCTCTCTCCTTGTCCTCCCCGGGAGCACCCCTTTCCCTCAGGAACTAGGGCTTCTCAGGACACATGCTGGCTCTCTCCCAAGTACAGTGGATGCCTCAGGGGAGGACTTACAGGGAACACCCATGGCAGCGAGCAGGTGGGAACAGGAGCTCCAGAGCCCAGGCCCCAACCCTGCAGCAGGGTGCACAGGGATGACAGAGCTCTTCCTGCCCGCCCCGGCCCCCCTCGGCCATTTCGTTCCTCTTACTGTGACTAGAACTCAGATCTCCAGACTCTTAAAAACAGCCTTTTTGAAATAACTGTTTTGGTCCGAGGGCACATGCACCTACCCAAGGGGGTATGGTTATGCTAAGTCTGTCCTTTCTGCATTTCTCACGCCCCAGCACTTAGGGCATCCTTGTGCCTACACACCTCAACTGTTTCTCAAGCCCTGGGGCCAGAATTCGAACCACAGCGAGCCTTGTGGGATCCAGGTCCCAACCATGGTGTTACAGTAGCCAGCCTAAGCAGCTCTTCCTTTACGGCGTCGTCCTCGCAGAGGGCTTAGCCTGGGCCAAGCTGTCCTCCGTGCTAGAGGGCAAGGCTGGCCTGCCTGTGTTACCACCCGCCCTCTGCCGGCCCAGGTGCCCCCGACCTCGTGATGAACGCCCAGCTGGTGCAGGAGACAGCCTACCTGGAGGACCGGCCGCTCAGCCTGCTATACTGCGCCCACGAAGAGAACTGCCTCTCCCAGTCTGCAGACCACATGGACTGGCCCTACGGGCACCGCCGCCTCCTGCGCTTCTCCTCCCAGATCTACAACCTGGGCCGGGCCGACTTTCGCCCCAAGACTGGACGCCACAGCTGGATATGGCACCAGTGCCACAGGTTAGTGCCCACCCCAGCCTGGCCTCGAGGCCTGGGGACAAGCCAACAGTGGTCCTGCCCCGGCCTCAGGCAAACCTTCGGGTGGTCTACCTTCCTAGAGGGCCCACCTCGACCTGCCTCAGGCAGCAGTGGGGCACCCCAGCAGTGACGCCTGCCTGCTCGTCTCCCTGGCTTCCCCTGGGTGTGCCCGTGGTGCCCATGCTCATGGCGAATGTTCCCCACAGCAACACCCCAGAGGCCAGCAGTGGGTCTGCTAGAAATGGGATTTGGAGATTGCTCTAGGTTGGACCTTGGGCCTTGTCTGCAAAAGCCAGGTAAAGCGGGGACTCCCAGAACCCGAAGGCCCAAAATAGTCCTCCCACTGAGGACGCTGGCTCTGCAGAACGAGCTTGCTGGACCCTGCGGCAGTGAGGCAGGGCCCAGCGAACGGTGTGAGCAGTCTGGCCCTGAGGAGAGACAGTAAGCATCTCCTATCAGGAGCCTCCAGACCAGGCAGAGGGAGACAATGCTGTGACAAGGGCAGAATGGAGTTTTTTAAATTTTCTCTTCAAGACACAGCTGTGGGTGGGGAAACCTGAGAGGACTGGCCAAGGGCCCTGGGACCTGGCCTTGCCTGACGTAATGAGCACCTTCCTTGCAGCACAGAGCTGTCATTATACCGGGAGGGAACAACGGTAGCAATTTGGTCGCAGTCTGACAGGGCGCAGAGTCAGCTCCCTGCCCAGCAGCTCAGCTCCTAGGCTGGCCCTGGACCAGCTGCCCCTGCCTTCCCCCTCCAGCTCAGGCCTTGCAGCGTCCTGGTGGCTACCAGGGCAGAGCTGTTACTCTCCGCATCTGGGTGAGACCCTCGGGGGCTGGGGCGGCTTGCCGGCAGGGATGCCAGGGATATGGCTGTGACTGCGCGTGGTTCGGAGGGCTAAGGGCCCTGCCTGCTACTTACTTTCCTCTCAGGGTAACGATGGGCCCAGTGCTGCGACCTTCCCTCCCAGCTCCTCCAGGGAGGCCCCGGTCGTGGTGCGGCGGCTGACAGTTCCTCTCCTGCAGGCACTATCACAGCATTGAGGTCTTCACCCACTACGACCTCCTCACTGCCAACGGCTCTAAGGTGGCTGAGGGGCACAAGGCCAGCTTCTGTCTGGAGGACACGAACTGCCCCACAGGTACGTGGCCTCCTGCCAGCTACCTTCCTCGTGTTATGTCCTCCTAGATCCCTCAGTCCCTTCGGGAGCAAGCTCCCCTTGCCCTGTTCAACGGCCCGAGGCACCTGGAGACCCTAGCTCAGAAACAGCAGTGAAAGCTATTCAGAACATATTTCTTAACTTGCCGGAGTGCTGGCACTCAGCAGCGAGAAGAGGAAGCACACACGCGCCCCCACAATGCACAGTTCTGCTGCAGCCTCTGCTTCCCCACCTGCTGGGCTTCGGCCCTGAAGGCACAGGTGCCTGGTGTTTTTCAAGCTGCCAGGTCCAGATTCAAACCCCCCAGTTAGTTATGTGGGCTCCGGCTCCCTTAACCACCAGGCCAAGGGGCTGGTCCAGATTCATTTCTTATCTCCTGAAATCTTAGGTACATCTTTACTTTCTCTTCCCAGTGTCCTTTGTACCACCTTCAAATGCTTAGAAGATTTTTTTTTTCTTTTCACCAAGAGACACAGGAAGATAAGCACCCTCAACAGGGTTTCATGCCATGACCCTCCTCCCTGTCCTATCCCGGTGGCTGAGGGGCACAAGGCCAGCTTCTGTCTGGAGGACACGAACTGCCCCACAGGTACGTGGCCTCCTGCCAGCTACCTTCCTCGTGTTATGTCCTCCTAGATCCCTCAGTCCCTTCGGGAGCAAGCTCCCCTTGCCCTGTTCAACGGCCCGAGGCACCTGGAGACCCTAGCTCAGAAACAGCAGTGAAAGCTATTCAGAACATATTTCTTAACTTGCCGGAGTGCTGGCACTCAGCAGCGAGAAGAGGAAGCACACACGCGCCCCCACAATGCACAGTTCTGCTGCAGCCTCTGCTTCCCCACCTGCTGGGCTTCGGCCCTGAAGGCACAGGTGCCTGGTGTTTTTCAAGCTGCCAGGTCCAGATTCAAACCCCCCAGTTAGTTATGTGGGCTCCGGCTCCCTTAACCACCAGGCCAAGGGGCTGGTCCAGATTCATTTCTTATCTCCTGAAATCTTAGGTACATCTTTACTTTCTCTTCCCAGTGTCCTTTGTACCACCTTCAAATGCTTAGAAGATTTTTTTTTTCTTTTCACCAAGAGACACAGGAAGATAAGCACCCTCAACAGGGTTTCATGCCATGACCCTCCTCCCTGTCCTATCCCAGTCTTCCCGCCAGCTAGGATCATGGGCGTGTGCCTGGCATGTACAGGCTGACCAGGGAACGGAACCTGAGCTCTTGCATGTGGATCCAGCATCGCCTGACAGCTGTTCCACGCACCAAGCCAGCCCCTCTATCTTAGATAGCTGCGGACCTACTTTATCTTTGCTAGGTTCACAAAGGGCCGAGACTGTGGTTCCTGCTATACCCACGGCTCGGAGCCCTTAGGAACGGCATGGTCAGACACTGGACCTTTAGACGGTGGGTGGAGGGACAAATGAAGTAGCATAGTAGGGCTGGGACTTCCCACCCGCATTTGCCAGGTCAGTAGGGTGTCCACTAGAGCACCCGAACGGATGGTCTGTCGCAGCACAGATGTGGTCTGCTGTGGCATGGGCCTCACAGCAGGAACTCTGGCCGTGGTACGCAGGCCAGTAACAAGTGATCCTCGAGTCCCTCACTGTGACCTGCACGGAAGTGCCCGGAACTGCTGAGGCTGGTGTGGAGTGTGTGATAAAGCAGGTGGCAGAGCAGCAGGCCTTCCCGAGCACTTTCTCACTTTCTCAGTGCCTCAGTACCTGTCCGCCTCCCTCACAGGGCTGCAACGGCGCTACGCCTGTGCCAACTTTGGGGAACAGGGAGTGACCGTAGGCTGCTGGGACACCTACAGGCACGACATTGATTGTCAATGGGTGGACATCACAGATGTGGGCCCTGGGGACTATATCTTCCAGGTAAGGAGGCTGCACGATTCCCCACAGGACCTCCACTTCCTCCAACGGGTCTGTCATTTAAAGGGGCTGTGCTACTGGGGAAAGAACACTTACCCAGGATCCAGGGGTTTGAGTCCTGACCCAGTGGACACTGGGCAAATCACACCACCTGAGCTGTGACTTGTCTCCATCTGTAAAATGGGGACATTAGCACCTACCTGCTGGGGAGGCTGCCAAGAGTAACGGAGCAAATAGAAACACCTCTGTAAATGCTGAGACGTGAAAAACTGTTACAGCCACTGCCAGCACACAGAAACCCCATCACCGCCCTCGGCTGTCCCCTCCCTCCAGGTGGTGGTGAACCCCAAATACGAGGTGGCGGAGTCGGACTTCTCCAACAACATGATGCGGTGCCGCTGCAAGTATGACGGACACCGCATCTGGCTGCACGGCTGCCGCACAGGTACCTGCGCGCCCTGTGGACTGGCTGTGGGTGGGCTCGGAGCTTGGGCCCTAAGCGCAGCCCTGAGTGGGACTTGCATGTACAAAAAACTAGAGAAGGATTTCCTTCAACATCCTCACAAGTCCTTCTCTAGGACTGGTCAGACCATCAGCCTCACCCAATGTTTCCTTCTGTGTCTGCTAGCACTGTTTGATTGTAAATTTTCTGATGTGTCCTACAATTCAAGCCACATCAGGGTTTCCTTTTCCAATCTACTTTCCCGCTCTTTCATTCAGTCTTCATTGGCCTCCATCCTAAGCTGCCTCACAGGCAAAAGCTGGTCCCTTGAGTCATGTTGCTATTTCCAGCAGTGATCACTGCTCGTGAGGAGGGCCACAGAGAACACAGATGCTTACAGGGGGGCAGTATCAGACAGGAAGATGCCCCGATCCAGTGGGAGGATGGGGGTAGAGCAAGGAGGTGGCTGTCCTGTCAGTGAAGAACTCTCGTCTTTGGGTTCAACATGCCTGTTTGCTGTAGGGTGTGTGCGTCGCACACGCACGCGGTTATGCAGGCGGGGCAGGGCAGTTGTTCCTTCCGTCAGCACACAGATTAAGGCCTAGACTGCTGCATACTGGGCCAGGCATGCGAACCAGGACACGAGTAAGACCCAGGAGCTTGGTGGCAAGTGGGGCGACGCCCCAAACAGGAGTCAACAGCTCACCTGGGGGCTAGAAAAATTTCTGCAGAGGAAGGAGTACCGGAACTGGGTTCTGAAGGAACAGTGAAAGATGTGAAAGGGCGTAGGAGAAAGCACACAGGACTTGGCTCCAGGCAGCTTCGCTGGGTCCCAAATCCTTTGCAGGAAGGGTCATGACAGTTCTAAGAGAATGGACCTTATCCTATGGGCTTCTGAGTACTATTAACAAATTTCAGCAAGGAAGCAAAAAAAAAAAAAAAAAGTTCATTGGAATCTTTAAAAAATAACTCAGCAACAGAGGGAGGGGAGAACAAGAATAATAGTCTATCACTGCTCGTGAGGAGGGCCACAGAGAACACAGATGCTTACAGGGGGGCAGTATCAGACAGGAAGATGCCCCGATCCAGTGGGAGGATGGGGGTAGAGCAAGGAGGTGGCTGTCCTGTCAGTGAAGAACTCTCGTCTTTGGGTTCAACATGCCTGTTTGCTGTAGGGTGTGTGCGTCGCACACGCACGCGGTTATGCAGGCGGGGCAGGGCAGTTGTTCCTTCCGTCAGCACACAGATTAAGGCCTAGACTGCTGCATACTGGGCCAGGCATGCGAACCAGGACACGAGTAAGACCCAGGAGCTTGGTGGCAAGTGGGGCGACGCCCCAAACAGGAGTCAACAGCTCACCTGGGGGCTAGAAAAATTTCTGCAGAGGAAGGAGTACCGGAACTGGGTTCTGAAGGAACAGTGAAAGATGTGAAAGGGCGTAGGAGAAAGCACACAGGACTTGGCTCCAGGCAGCTTCGCTGGGTCCCAAATCCTTTGCAGGAAGGGTCATGACAGTTCTAAGAGAATGGACCTTATCCTATGGGCTTCTGAGTACTATTAACAAATTTCAGCAAGGAAGCAAAAAAAAAAAAAAAAAAGTTCATTGGAATCTTTAAAAAATAACTCAGCAACAGAGGGAGGAGAGAACAAGAATAATAGTCTAAGGTTTCAGACTGTATGGCCGAATAATTCCGCCGCCATGAGGAGACAGGGATGTGAGGGCAGTCAGGACGGGAATCCGAGGCTGCACATACGGAGAAGCAGGGCATCCATGAGGCTGGAACCAGGATCCAAGGGATCCCCGATGAGGCAAAGAAAGAGGAATGCGGTCCTGCAGGACCTTATGCAGGTGATTACAGACGTCAGGACCTGCAAAGTCGGACCCTCAGCTGTGCACACTGGAGCAAGGGTCTGAAGCCACTTAATGAGAGGCCTATTAACAGAGGTGTGCACAGGACTTAGGCGGAGACCAAGGCAGCCAGGAAAAAAACAAGTGAAAAGAATGTCCTCTTCAGCCCCGGAGGGGCAAAGGGCATCCTTGTCAGGTAAAGCCAGAGCCGTGGAGGCGAACCCGGTGCCGCGAGTGTCACAGATCAGATCGCTGTCAGGACCGTAGGGCCAGAGCAGGGGAGGAATGCCCGACCCCACTCTCCTGCCTTCTCCACCCCCTGCTGTTGCTTCCCACTGACCTACTGCCCAGAAATCAGAGGGTGTGGAGGCCAGGAGAACCCAGTCTCCAGAGGTCAGTTCCCCAGGGTACAGAGGACGGGGGCAGAGAATGAGTGTGGGGAGGCGCAGAGAAGTAACTTCATTTCACCCATCTTCCTGATGGTCCTGAAACCACGTACCTGTCCAGGCCCTACTTCCAGAGGACGGCTGGCATCAGCGGCCATGACTGACCTGGGCAGAGTGGACCTAGGTGAAGCGGGAGGGAAGGGATGAGACAGTGGCAGGGTTGGCTACTTACCTGTTTCCTCTGGCCTGCAGAGGATTCCTATCCAGCCAGTGCGGAGCTCTCCCTGGAGCGAGAACAGCGTCTCAGGAACAACTTCATCTGAAAGCACCACTGACACTCCCAGCTGCTGCCCACACCACATACCTCAGTTACTGGAGCCATGCCCTTCAGAGCCCTGACCCAGAGCAAGGGGGGCCAGTGCCAAGGGGCACCATGAACCTGCTCAGGAAGCCTTCTGTAGGCAAGATCACCAAACTAGAATGGGACCGCCCCCTCGGGATGGCTCCGGGCCTGTCCCTGAGGGCCTGTGGCCAATACAGTATGGCCTCCAGGCTTTGTCTAGCTGAGCTCTCCTTCCGTGAGGTGACCCAGGCTGTCCTGGAGCTCTGGCAGAGCGCCTGGCTTCGGAAGCTCTGTTCATCCCCCATCTAAGAGGTGCTTTGCAGATGTCTTGGAGTAGAGGTCAGAGGACCAAAATATACAGCAGGTGGGGCTCACGCTATGCTAGGAGCTCAAGGGAGCACAGCTTGTGCCAGGTCACAGCGGCAGGGCTGGTGAAGCGGGCCCCTGCTCTACCCGTCCTGTTAGTACTCACTGCACATGTTCTGCAAGGAGTCTGTCCTTCTGTGTCCTTACCCTTTCCTGTCGCACTTACGGGTGTTTCCTAACGCCCTTGGAAGTTCCGGCCACAGGCAGCCCCTTATTTCCCCCAGTTACTGAGTGCTCGAGAATGGCCAAGTTTCACAGAAGTGGCCACATGAGGTCTTCCTGAAGGGCGGTGAAAAGCAGCCAGGCAGAAAGACTGCGGAGGTAATTCGGACCCCAGCCCTGCCAGGCCCCTGCCAAGGGAAAACTGTGCCATGTACTTGGCAGGCAATCCTCTCAGGATCACCAAGCATCTCAGGATTGGCCTACATTTCAGGCCCCAAACCAGTGTCTGGAGTGAGCTCTGCAACCAAACACGTTTCACAGTGGGAAAGAACAGGGGTCACACAAGCCACTCGTCTGCACGGGAATAAAGTCAGGCCTGGCAGAGGTGACAGAGCTAGGGAGAGTTCAGGAGGGGCAAGGTCTAATGTAGTTAAGGACTGACCTTGCGAAAGAGTGCCGTCCCCGCCTGGCAGGGCTGCAGTATGTTTGCTCAGGTAGCAGAACATCCCACTGTCGTCTCGTGAGTCGCTTACCTTTTCCCCATGGTAACACACTTAAGAGATAGCCCTTACAGATCTGATACTCTAATACCAATAAAAGTTGCTCATTATGGACTGCGACAGACACAAGACCAGCTGTGATGACGGGCAGGCCCCAGCCCACCAGCTCTAGCGCTGTCCACTCCCACCTCGCCGAGGACCAGGATGACAGGCACACACCTCCTGACAGCCCCTGCACTTCTCTTATTGGACATGGCCTACTGTCTGCTCCCCGTACCCTCACCCCGGCTCAATGCTAAAACATGGGCTGGAAAAGCTAAGGGGTGAAAGTAGGAACAAGAAAAGGTCCCAGGGCTGTAGATGATTATAACCACAACCGCCAACCGAAGGGGCGGTGGCAGATGGAGCAGGCGTACATAATCCCTTCCCCACGTCACAAGGGCCATCCCCCCTTAGGGAGTAAAGAGGGACATGTTCTGGGGTCCCTTCTGTGAACACAAAGAGGTACTTTCTTCCTTCCTTACCTTCTCTCAGCCCCCTCACCCCCTTCATTAGGCAGAAGCCTTACGTTCCAGTGCACCAGTTTAGGTAAACAAGGGAAGGACTGACTTCCTGCCGGCTCCAGCAAACACCTCCCCAACAGTAACAACATTATCCTCGCACACGCAGCTAATGGTCTGTGAAAGAGCGCACAGCTAGCGGGGCGCGTGTGGGGACGGATGACGGTTACCCACAGCTTTTTGCAGATCTAGTTTCCAGCGGGGTGAGAGAAGGCGGGCCAGGCAGACAGCCCCGGCTCCAGTCTCGGTCTCGTGGCCCACATCACACAGTTGATAGGAGTGGCCAGGTCTCATTCTTGGAAAAGCCGATGTGAGGGCTATGCTGTGAGACCTCGGGGTCGAGAGAGAAGGACATGGGAAGACTGGCAGCTGGCATGACTTATAACCAGAGGAGGAATGTTAACAAAATACCAGCCACCAAATTCCAGGCTGAACCAACCGTGTCAAGATGTCTCACGTAGGCAGAAAACTAAAGTGCAAGGAACCACAGCTTGTCTCTTCAAGGGATCTTCAAAAAGTTCAAGGACAATGCACATTATAGGGGCCAGACTGTGATGCAGTGGTGAAAACATGATGCTCTGCAAGACCGTCCCAGATGGGAAGGTTTCTGGTTCAAGTCCAGTGACCTCCCGGAGTATACCAGGCACACATGTGCCTGTGCCTTCAGGCTAGCTCAGGCATCAGAGCACTGTTGAGGGTGCTCTCTCTCTTTCACTTGTGGAAGAAATCAACTTTTTTGAAAAAGGACTATGCATAGATTAAAAAAATTTTTCTGCACCAAAATAAACTTGTACTTTAATTCTATTCTCCACGAACTTTCCAAAGTTGCCTCATGTCTAGACTTTCCCTCTAGGGCTGGCTCCATGGCGCCACAGTAACATGCTGTTCCACAGAAGTCAAGCGGGTCCCCTGGACCAAGGTTTGAACCCCAGCCTGGTCAGCCAGAGATAAATCAGGCACGCACACGAGTGCCCAAGATCTGACAGGCCATAGTGCTGAAGGAAGGGTCACAGCATGACCAGACCCTCGGAGGGGTCTCTCCCTTGCCCTCCCCACTCGTGCACGTACTCTATCATAACTAGAAAAGAAATGGAAAGCGTTCCCTCTGAGGAGCGTACTAGAACTCACAGGAAACATACCTTTCAACGGTACTTGTCAGGTGATCCTGGGATTAAATGAGGCAACACACATGCATAGTGGAGTGCATAGCTGTCTGCCCAAATACCGAACGAGGGAGCCAGTGGCAGCTACAGGGCGCTCTCCAGGTCGGCCTCGGAAGGCATGGCTTAGATACGGCCAAGGACGTGATCTCCACCTGGACCGCTGTGCTGGGCCGTGGCAGGACCTCTGACTCCAGCTAATATACATTGATCCCAACCACAGGACTAACAGAACTATTATAAAAAGCGTCTTTTTACTAATCATAGAAGCAGCAGCACTCTATCATCTTTAAGTGTTTTCAAAGGAGTTTCAAAATCCTTGTTCTGGACCTAGTTTTAAGGATAAACTTGAAAGTTAAAGGTGCTGATTACTAGAAAAAAGTCACTAGTACACAGTATTAGAATGAGAACAAAAGTAACAAAATTAAAAGGACAAAAGCAGGTAATAAACACCGGGTTCTATATTACCATTAATGCCCTTAAAAGCTAAAATGCAGTCAGAAAGAGGAAGCGCCCTCGCAGGAGTGATAGGAGCAGTCCCTCCTCTCATCGCCCAAGGTCTCAATGAATCCAAGCAGAGCACAGGAATACCTCAGAGGCACACCGTTCAGTAAGAAGCCTGGCTGCAATTCCCTGCATTTCTTGTCCATGGCAGCCACACTGTCCAAATGGGCCTGCCTATCTGAGAGAAGTCTGTCCGTGAGACAGACAGCACACGTCCTCCAGCTCAAAGCCAAAGACAAGGGCACTGGACAAAGCAGTTGTGGGCAGTCAGGAGAACGACTTACTTCACCCCCTGGACTGGCATGGAGGCACTGATCATGAACCAGGGGCGCTGGCAGAAACAACCAAGAACAGGACAATGCTGAGGAACTGTGAGAGGGCTCCAAGTCTGCAACTGCAGTAGGGATAGCTGGCTTAGGTCTGAGACTCAAGGCCAGTGTCACCTGAGGCATGTCTGGAGACAGCCCCTCCACCGTGTTCTAGGCAATGCTAACAATCCGCCACTGTCATGGGCACGGAACGGTAAAAATAAGAGGCTGCTGCCCTAGTTGAAAGCACAAGAGGTGCCGATTCTTGCCACGTCGGCATCCTGCACCCTAGTGCTACCAACTCTCCAGTGCAGGACTCCCTTCCCCAGACACTGAGAATGCAGGTCTGAGGCGGGTACAGTCCGAGTTGATGGCTCTGACTTCTCTGTGTCCTTTAGGAAATCTCTCATTGCCCAGAGATGTTTATTTCATCCTGGCTGCTTGTCGTAACGGATGATCTGGTGCCGCTTGCCAAATGCCTCTGGCATAGGCTGAGAAGATCATACCAAGAACACGCTGTGTGCCAGATGTTTTCTGCAGGATGTCAGATTTGACAGAGATGGAAAAAGCAAGAGACTGCGGTGGGGGTGCACAAGCAGGGGGAAGAGCAACCACATGCCAGTCTCAGGACAGTCACTGAGGTAGTGTGTCCGGGCTGAGAAACGATCAGCTCTCTACTCAGTGGGCTCAAAAAAAGCGAGATTCATTTAACCCCTGCACACACTGTAGGTATGAGAACTGTTCTCCTGTCTTTGTGGGGATGAAAAAAGTGACAAATACCAGAATGATACAGGTCATAAAACGGGCTTTAATGTCTCCCTCTTAACAACATGGTATTACTGCTTACACTGGAACTGGCACGCAGTCTCCAAAGCTGGCTTACTGAGGACTGAAGCTGGCAAGCCCCTGGCTGGTGTGCGGCTGGAGCAGCCCCAGGCACTGAGCTCAGTGCAAACTCTGCAGTCCAAATACCCACATCTGCAGCAGTTCGCCGACTCTGGAGCTCTGGAACTGGCAGGGCAGATTCCCTTTGTGCCAAGTACGCCGGACACTGTTCTGACTGTTCGTCCTCACTGCTCCCTGCTGCTCTCCTCCTCCCCTCCCCCCAGTGCTCTGGTCTCGGCTCTGGGAGGTCCTGCGAACTGCTCTGCCTTTACAGGGCCTTCGTCTCCCATCACTGCAGGTGAGCCCTCTGTAGTGTTTTGTTTTTGCTCTAGCTTCCTGGGAGTACGATCCATGTCCACGTGACTCGCCCCGTCCAGAGAACTCCTAGAAGTCGTGTCTTCCACATTTCCTCTAGGCTGGTTGCTCCCTCTGTGCCCACTGGTAGGGCAATTCCAAAGAACGACACGTAGGAGTGAAGACAGGGGTCTATCTTCTTTCCCACCCAGTCAGTCCTTTTCTTTAACACGTACATCTGCATGTACACAGAGCTCTGGAAGGGTCCTCTCATCTGAAGACCACAGAAACATTTTCAACTCGTGGAATTACTGAGTGACCTTCAAACTGCAGACTGGTCTCTGCCTTCCCAGATGTCTTCTCGTTGCTTGGCTTCCAACCGTTTTCTCTCTGTAAATAAGGGCAGTGTTAAGCATGGCCACACACCACAGGCCGCCAGTGACGCTCCCTTAACCACAGTCCAAGGCACACTCCAGTCATGAGGCAAGTGCATCCTGGTCTCCGTCTCCTCTTACCTGGCTGTAAGAATCAATGCCCCCGACTTTCCAAGTGCTCTGTAAGTAGAAACAGAACTCTTCCTGTTACTACGTAATAGGAAGCGAAAGTCTGGGCTAATAAAAATTAAAAGTAAACAGAAGAAGTCAGAATCTAGTAGGACCCAGATTCTATTCTAGAAGATATGTATTTACTTTCATTGTACTTTTCAACTGTGTTTAGCACTTCAATATAATGTCCACTGTTACCACTTTACTGATCTTTAAATATGTGAAGAGTGAGCAAGAACATGTTTTGATAGTCTTCAACCTGATGCTCAAATGGAAACAGCAGCCACTTGGCTTTTATTCCTATCTCCCTACTACAACCTCACAGAGAAAACATTTCAGAGGGAAACCAAATTTCAGTATTTCCAGAGCACTTCCAGGAGTGAGAAATCTCCTATAATACACAATTGTGATACTAAAAACTGAATACCTATAATGGAGAAAAACTAAAGACAATTTCTAAAAACAAAAAAATGTATAATCCATCTTCAGTTTTTAATATAACAGCTTATTAGCTCTCTACTTAACACTTTCACTAAGACCTGAGAAAACAGATCACACGTTTGGTGGCCCGAGTACGTTGCTGGGTGCTGTAATACCACTCCTAACATCATGACTAGGTATTTATGCTGGCCCCACACAATGGCGATTAGTGCGCCTAAATCATACACGATGAGCCTAAATGCTCCCCTTCTGAGGGCTGCTGCTCCAATCTGACAATGCCCATGAAAGGTTTTACAAGACGCAAACCAGCGAGATTACGGAAATTAAGGTTAGTTCACAGTTAACACTTGATGACTCCTTACAAAATCTCAAAACTATTTGAGCGCACCTTAAAGGTAAAGAAGTTGGACAGGAAGCTGACTGGCACTTGGAAACGTGAGGAGGAGAAATTCCCTGCTATTTGGGCACCATCTTGTGGCATTATCTGAATATAGCAGTAAAGTTAACAGACAAAAAAAAGCCAGGGTCAGCAAGTTCCAAACCAAAGGCTCCCTGGAACTTGGCTTTAAGACAGGCTTAAACTGGGCTGGGATTTTACAGGAGATAACACAGAGGAAACCTATTTGTTAAAGGATTCCAGGACTTCTTAGGAAGGCAGTATGGTTTTAATCCTTCCAGAGAAGGAGGGGTCTAAAAGCAAGGAAGCCTTGGATGAGAGTAATCACAGACTAGCTGTGTGTCCCCAGGAAAAGCAAAGAAACTAGAAGTACGTTACTAGACCTCAAATTTTCCAATAAAGTAGGAAACTTAAATCTAAAAGGCAACAGGGGAATCTAAGAGCAATAGGAAAATATGACGGGCTTATAATCCTTAATTCCAAAATCAAAACAGTTCTAAAACAAAATTGTTTCTTTTTTAAGTTTGGGGCCAAAACTCACTGATGGTGGCATATCTACCCTGAAAGCTGTTATGGTCTTTGCATATCCCACTTAATATAAATAGTCATATACTATGCTGTAGAAATAATACTATGATAGATTTTAGTGTTATGAAACATATAGATATCATATTACCTTTCTAAAATCTTAAAAGCTCAGAATTCTGAAACATTTCTCACTCTAATGCTTTGCACTAAAAGACCACAGTCTATCTTACTAAGGCATACAACTTAAATATTCCACATCCAAAATACATAGGACCAGGGCCAGCTCTATGACCTAGTGGTTAAGGGAGCGGGATCCCACATGGCTGACCACAGACTGAATCCCAGCCCTGACAGCTTGAAAAATATACCAGGTACGTGTGCCCGCGAGGCCCAAATCGCTAGAAGACGGAGAAATGGAGACGGGGCTGTGGCATGGCCGTGCCCCACCGGAGGGCGCTCCCCCTCGCTCTTCGTCCTCTGGCTCTCTCTAGCGAGTACACATATTCTCTGACACATGCTTCCATATACCCTGGAAAATTGAAATGAAAAAAAAAAAGGAAAAAGAAATAGTGAAACATAAGGCATAAACTGAGAAATACAGAATGTGAACAGAGAAATATGGATTAGAACAGGATGGAAGTAATTTCTTCAAAGGTGAAGACACGAAAGCTTGGAGAGCTGAAACGACTTTTCTAAGGTTACATAATCAGGGAGGAACCGAGGCTGAGACCCAGCACACTTTCCACTTTCCTGAAACCTGAAAAAATCTACAAAGAAAAGGGAAAAAAAAGTGAAAAAAAGTAATGACAGAGAAATAAACAGGTTATCCCTTTTTTAAAGAGAAGAGAAAGCAGATAATAGCTAATAAACTGCATGAAATAAAGTTCCTTTTAACTTTACCTCAAACAATTAAAAAAGTAAACTAAGTAAAGAGAAAGACTAATAGCAGGCTGAAGGGCAAGGAACTGAAAGAATTAGCATGAAATGATTAACCTAAAACATTCATAAGAGCTGACCTTGAAGACTTTCATTCACTAGTATAATAAATAGATGGAAATGACTATATTAAATGAGTTGATTAAAATCACAATGCAGTCAGACATCACTTCTGACTAAGAGAACAGAAAATGCTAAAGATTGAAAAAGGGCCAATTTAGTGTCATGTTTTTAAGAAAAGAAAGAAAAAGGATGTAAATTAAAGACTTTCATATTTTACGTCTACATCTAAGAAAAATCATCACAAAATCCACTTGGAGCCACCTACGGAGTAATAATCAACAGGCTCTGTGAAGAGCAAGTCTGGCCGAACTAATCTAATTGCCTTCTTTTATGAAGTGACAGACCTGGTAGATCAAGGAGAAGTAATCTAAGTCAATTCTTAATTTTATCAATATTTTAGAGTTTAAGTTTACCAGCATTTACACAGTCTTCAATAGACAGCGAAAAGAAAGTCCAGATTACATAAGGGGCATTTAATGCTAGAGAACGGCCTGGTTCTCAGCGTCTTAAGTATCAACACAAGGAGCCCTGTGCTGTTTGTCTCCATGACAGCTGGTGAACTGGTCAGTTAGTCCTAGGGCTAGCCTTTTCATCTTTGACCTAGGAAGTAAGTACAATAAACAGTAACTCACACACACACACACACACAGTTCCTTTTAACTTTACCTCAAACAATTAAAAAAGTAAACTAAGTAAAGAGAAAGACTAATAGCAGGCTGAAGGGCAAGGAACTGAAAGAATTAGCATGAAATGATTAACCTAAAACATTCATAAGAGCTGACCTTGAAGACTTTCATTCACTAGTATAATAAATAGATGGAAATGACTATATTAAATGAGTTGATTAAAATCACAATGCAGTCAGACATCACTTCTGACTAAGAGAACAGAAAACGCTAAAGATTGAAAAAGGGCCAATTTAGTGTCATGTTTTTAAGAAAAGAAAGAAAAAGGATGTAAATTAAAGACTTTCATATTTTACGTCTACATCTAAGAAAAATCATCACAAAATCCACTTGGAGCCACCTACGGAGTAATAATCAACAGGCTCTGTGAAGAGCAAGGCTGGCCGAACTAATCTAATTGCCTTCTTTTATGAAGTGACAGACCTGGTAGATCAAGGAGAAGTAATCTAAGTCAATTCTTAATTTTATCAATATTTTAGAGTTTAAGTTTACCAGCATTTACACAGTCTTCAATAGACAGCGAAAAGAAAGTCCAGATTACATAAGGGGCATTTAATGCTAGAGAACGGCCTGGTTCTCAGCGTCTTAAGTATCAACACAAGGAGCCCTGTGCTGTTTGTCTCCATGACAGCTGGTGAACTGGTCAGTTAGTCCTAGGGCTAGCCTTTTCATCTTTGACCTAGGAAGTAAGTACAATAAACAGTAACTCTCACACACACACACACACACACACACACACACACACACAAAAGTAAATAACTGCATCTCAGGAAAAAAAAAATTAAAACGTGGTGAAAAATGAAGGGAACTTCAGACATCAGGAGAGAAACGACACCAAGACAAGACCGTAAGACCTAGACTGTGAGCCAGCATGGCAGCCCTGCCCACTGAGGCCGAATAGTGCAGCACCTAAAAAGGATTTCAGAAGGCAGCAGCTGCGATGGCATTTGCTGCGTTACTGTTGACCAAGTATCCTATATTGTTTACTTACTATTTTTTTTGGGGGGGGGAGAGGTCTTTGCTATAGGGCATGTGTGCTCACCACAAAGACAGAGACAGAGAGACAGAAAGCAAGAAATCACCCCCCCAGGGGGGATGGCCACACCGCAATCCCTTCTCCTCCATTCTCCTCCCGGGATCTTGGGCACGCACACACACACGTGCCTGCCGTGAGTTTAAGTCCCTGGGTCTGGGACTAGAATCACAGTCGACTACATGGGAGTCCAGCGACCTAGCCATTATGCTAACTGCTGGTCCCTACTAAAACAGAAATAAATTATGAAATAAAATTACAGCATGCTTTCAAAATGAGAGGGTAGTTTATTCTGAGGTACTGATACCCAGTCTCAACTTTAGGTGGGAACTGAATGTCTGGGTAGTGGGACCTAAGAAGACTTTCATGCAAATTCCTGAATTCAGTCTTTAAAATGCAGTTTTATCACCTAGTCTAAGACACTGGCTTAAAATGTATGATTAATAATGTCAAATGATAAAGCATTCAAGGGTGATCTAGGCTTTCATTCCCTGTTCAGTGTAGCTCTGACCTGTTGGACGCTGCTGGACTAAAAGATAACTTCAGCTATGTTCAGGGACTATGTACCAGAGCTGTCCCCCTTGATAGATACAATTCATTGGCTTAAAATGACTTAGATAATTCCCTTTTTTCAAGTCCTACAAGTACAGCTTTCATTTCTGAATCTTCTTTTCAAAGGCCAAGGCATAGACCTCTCATTAAAAAGGTAAGGTGATTGGGACCAGCAGTTGGCTTAATGGCTATGTCACTGGACTCCCATGTAGCCGACTGAGGTTCGAGTCCTGGACCAAGCAGCTTAAACTCATGCCGGGCACGTGTGTTGTGTGTGCCTAAGATCCTGACAGGAGAAGGGATTGCAGCGTGGCCATCCCCCTGGGAGTGTTTTCTCGCTTTCTCTCTCTGTCTTTCTGGCAACAGCACACATTATGTTGCAAAAATCTCAATCAATCAATCAATAAGGAGATCAAATAGGGTGAAAAACCTAGTAGGAAAATATCTGAAACCCAAACTCACAAATTCTACATTCATTAATGAGGAGGGTTTCATATATAGTGTTCGACTCTAGATTTTATGGGGGATTGGGGAAAGAGGGAAGATACTGCTATGATCTGAATGCCCTCCTCAAATCCATGTATTGAGATTTGGTTGTGATGGGATTAAGAGAGTGAAAACCGAATCTGACTATGGTGTTGAAAGGAAAGGCCTTTGGGAGATAAGAACTGAGGTTTATTAGGGCAGGGCCTCCATAACTCAAACCTGGCGGTTTATAAGGAGAAGGGATAAGACACAGACACACGGACATAGATGAATGCATTTCTGCCCCCCACCATGTGGTAATGCAGAACACCCTCACCAAACGTGGCCCCGGAATTTGGACCTCCACACTGTGAGCTGAATAAACCTCTATCTACTCTAATAATCACCCAGTTCCTGGTGTTCTCTGTTATGACCTATAGCATGGACTAGAACAGACTTCAAAAGCATTCAGAATACAGTCATGAATTAAATTTATGAAGAAAAATTAAAGTGATCGATTCATTCATACATTCAGTCAATGAACACACATTGAGTATCTTTTTATGTCCTGGGCACTGTGCCAGACAGCAAAAGTCTTTAAGTAGGTAAAAGAACAGCTAGTTAGGAGATTATTATATAATGCTATTAATAAAAATACCTATACTGGGATGGTATACAGATCGTATCTGCCATGTGTAATGGATGGGGCGCCACAGTATGTGTGTCAGTACCAGTTCAGACTATAATTAAGACTAAATCCCCAAGAGTCACATAAAGAATAGTACCCTGAATTTGTAAGGCAGCTTTCTAAATATTTTTATTCATGTTAACTTATGTTGTGCTCAGAAGCATTCTCATGACTATACAGGTCAAGCATTACTTTCACTATGTTAGAAACTGGGGCACAAAGAGGCATAACTTTCTTGCCCAGGCCACACAGCCAGTTAATAGCAAAATCTCTATTAGAGCCCAGATTCCCTCATTCCTAAACAATTGCCCTTGATCTTTATAGTAAAAGATACAGAATGGTATCCAGATGTTCTCAATCTTTACTAAGAAAAAAAAGAGGAAACAGGTTTAAACTATCATGCAAATTCAAGTTAGAACTAAGAAAAGATTTTTCTGATAGTGAAAGCCACTAACCATTGGTAAAATGGCTAAAAAGAAGCCTGCCATAGTTCGTTCTCTGGAGACTTAAGAAGCCGAGATTCAGATCTGTCCTCTCAGTTTATCAGTGGCGTGACTGACCTTAGGGCAGTTATTTAATTTCTCTGGGCTCGCTCTAAACAGGAGATAATATCATTCTATCCATTATCATTTAACAGGTTACACCCACTGCCTGGAGTTTCCTTCCAGTCTTTTTTTTTTTTTAATTTGCCAGAGGGTGCATGCACTCACTGGAGATAGGGGATGTAGAAAACACTCCCCTGGCAAGCAGTCATACCACAATCTCTTCTCCATTACTCCCTCCTTTCAGGATTTCGGGCACACAAATATACACATATGACAGGCTTTTCAAGCTACTGGGTCCAGCACTCAAACTGTACAGTCGGCCATGTGCGATCCAGCTGCCCTAACCACCATGTCAAGAGGAGGCCCTCCTTCTCGTCCTTTTAATCAACCCAAACTTTAAAATCCTGAGAACTGAAGGGAGAGAAGAAACAATTGTTTAAAGTATCTAAAACGGATACAGATTTTCTTCCTTACCCAAAGCAAATATCCCCACTAGATTGTCTTTAAGGAAAAAATAAAAGTTCCTTTATTTCGCCCATGAGAGAGACAGAGACAGAATCTTTATGCCGTGATCCTCTTCCAGCCTCGGCCAGTCTGAGTCAGACACAAGTGTGCCTGGTGTGTACAGGGAGGCCTCAGGCCGTGCATCTGGGACTTCTCCACAGGGTTCCAGCACCACTGCGTTACCACTGTGCCACAAGCTGACACAGGTCCAGGACTCAAACTGCAGTCGACCATGTGCAAGTCCAGTGATGTAACCATCATGCCATCTGCTGATGCCCAGTTCCTGGATGTTAAGTCTTAAGGGAGGAACAAAATCCTACCAACTCACTAATTCTTCAAAATAGGGAGCACAAGATTTTGCACAGTAATCTTTATTGCCAAATGAAGCTGATAAAATATTTTACAAGAATTTTAAAACAAAAAGAGTAATTAAAAAATGCACTGGAATCTGTGGTAGATTAACCTATAATGATATTGTTACTATTTTTACTAAAAACATCAGCAGCCAACATATCTCATTTGATTTCCATTTTATGGATGAGGAAACAGAGGCCTTCAGAGAGTAAGCAAATTGCCTGAGGTCACATAGCCAGTAAGTGGCTGTGCTAAGATATGGACCCAGAAGGTCTGATTCCAGTGTCTATAATGTAATCCACTATGCTGTACTGATCCTATCCTGTCCAAGGGAAAAAAAAAAAAAAAAAACTTTTGGGGGGAAACAAAATATCTATTCTCTTAATACCTAAGCAGTATTTTTAATTCCATAAAACAAGACAAAACAAAATCTGTAAGAGAGAAGCCTTGGGCTGCAGGCAAGCAATACAGACAGAGATACATCAGGAAGCTTTCCATGTGCATTTTCTCAGATATGAAGAGCAAAAAAGCTCTGAAGAATAATAAAGGAAGAGTCCTCTATGACCCATATAAGGCAGTCCTCAGCACTGACTGATAGAAGGCATTTATCACAATGGATCTCTAGTCACAAAGGCCTGCCTTAGAAAAGTGATGGTGCACCCACTTGGCCCACAGTCTCAGTTTTGGTTACATCACTGAATGGCTAGGCATTTAAAACAAATACTTCAAGTGGAGCTGCGTGCTGCTGTGTCTACAGAGAAACAGGGGCCTACTCAGATGACAGCCGTGCAGAGCTCCTGCAATACCTGTGGAGATACGGGTGCTCCTCCGCTCGTGGGAAAGCGGCTACACTGCAAAAGAAGCCCTATCTCCTTTTATAAATACCAGTTATTACCCTCTGTTGATCTTCTGAGATAATTGTGGTTATCACATAGAAATCATTTTCCTCGGGGATAAGCAGTTAATAAAGGGTCAAGGACACACTGCACATTCTTTAGCCTAGTTCCATTATTCTCATTTACAAAAACTAAAGCAACCCTCTTCTGCTTCTATAGGTATAATAGACCTTTGAATGAACAATGCACTGGAAAAGAAAAAAAAAACTGCCTCATTATAATCATTAAGGTTCCGATAATTAGTTGAGTTCAACTCTGAGCCGCCACACCTGCCATGACGTACTCTGTCACTGGTTATCTGGCCAGTGCAGCTGAGAGTCCGCGAGCTGCCTGCTATCACCAAAGCAGAGTGGGCAGGGAGTATTAATGGCCTTGTTAGACCGACAATAAACAAGGACTTTGAAACTTCAATTCGTTTAATGGAAAAATGAAGATACTTTTCGGTAAGTGGAATTTTCAGAATAAATTGCCTTCACCGATTCCACAGATCGTGGACTAAGGCAATGAGACTGTCTGAAGCCTGAAGGTTGATAAAAAGTACGTAAGTGCCAAGCCAGGATCCCAAGCCCGTACATACAATTCAACAGTCTATAAAGGGGCGAGAGAGATTTTAACCTTGACTCTAAACTATAAGAAAAGAAAAATCCTGCTTGTGAATCAGTGGGAATATGTTCTGAGAACTCTTAGATAGTGGGAACTAATCAGAAGACAGGTGAATCTAGATGTACTCTAATGAAGCCACTCAGGACTGTCTTAAAAAGACAAAAATCCCTCCTGCTGTTATCATCATCAATGTCAGTTGCTGGCTTTTCCTTAATTTGTCTTTTACCTAAGATCTAAACCATTTGATAACATCATGGCAACATCGTGGCAGTCATGGCCCAGTAAAACCACAGCTAATAATGTTTTCCGCCTGGGAGACGATTACATCTTCAAAGAATAGTTTTTCTCAGAGTTGGAAGCAAAACCTTAAGAAAAAGCCATGGATAAGCCGACAAGGCCAAACTTATCTCTTGGAAAACAGCAGGAACATGGGTTAGGATGTGTACAATGGGCAGAAAAATCCTGAAATGTCTTCCTCCTAAATATAAGGAATGAAAAAAATGTTTATATATGTGGGAAGCTTCTAGGAAATGGGAATGACAAAATGGAATGAGGGCAATTCATTTTTTGTTTTACAAGTGCCTCATAGTAAGTTCTAAAGGGACTAGAGAACACCACTGCTTCAACTCACCTCGGGCTTCTTGCAGTTTCTTGCGCTCTGCTTCCCGTTCTGTTTTGCTCTGCTTACTTCGAACCCCAAGGGCACTAATGACTAACCTTCTGGCTAGGGCTGCTGAAGTCTCAGGGCGCTCCTTCGCTGGCTGGAGGAACTCTGGGAGAGAGGGAGGGAGGAGGAGGGAGTGAGGAGGAGAAAGCACTCCAGCTCCAAGTGATTTAACTCAGTAATTAACATACAAAATAGACCAACAAGGGCAGCATCAGCAGTAATTAATACAAACCTGATAGATGACGATCAGAGGAAAGCAACAAGGCAAAGCACAAACAACCCCGGCTTCATTATCTGCATTAACACAGCTTCTCCCAGTGGCTCTCTCAAAAGGCTAACACAGAGGTGAGCTGCTCGGGATGGCATCGGAAGCCGGTGGCTGCACTGCTTGCACTTAGAACCGCACACTCTCCCAGTGCCTGCGTAATGCCGATGCCATTTTTCTGACGTAGCCTTTTGTCTTTTTTTCCTTCCTGACACACCACTATCTGCCCAGCCTCGGTGGCACAGGCAGTGGAGGCACTGCTGGGAGATGCTGGAGGGACATACAGGAAGGGCCGAGGTCTCTTCCCATGTCTACCTGGACTAGATGGAGGAGTGTGCTTGTGATCCTAGCTGGATGCAGCCTGGGTGGAGGATCATAAATTTGATAGCACCTCCCCTACCCCCACCCCAGGAAGCAAATAAACTTAAGAAAAACACTTTAACACCAAAAAGAAAAGTGGTATGTCTTTAGAACTCTGGATGCTGTAAAACTGCTGGAATAACAGCACCACCAAGAAAAATCCCCAGAGAACAGGCTCACCCGCATAAGCTCTAGCTTTGGCTTTGGCTGCTCTTGTGGCCTGCGACAAGGGCCGGATCTTCACCATGGTATGTTTAATACCCAGAGCATCACGAGCTGCAAAGATAAATATAAAGAAATAGACACAATGTGGAATGATGCAAAGGATCATTTTCTAGATGTTACGCTTATGCTTCTTTTTTTTTTTTTTTTCATGGCAAGCAAAAGAAAGGCTAAGCTTTAGAAAATCTGTAAGAAGCAACTTAGCAGTGATTATTTCAAATCAGGCACCAGCAGATTATGGCTGTGACCAAATTTAGCCCATCACCTGTTTTCCTAAACAAAATGTTACTGAAACAGAGCCCTGCTGGTTTGTTTGTATACTGCCTATGGCTGCTCTTTTGCTACAACAGAGTTAAGTAGAGACAAGGACCTCATTCCCCACAAAGCTTTAAATATTTACTAGGTGCCCAAAAAAAGCTTGCAGGCCTGTAGACTATGTGGTTCTGGCAGAGATCAACCTTCCAATTTAATTCTTTTGTTTCGTCCCCCACCCCCACCTCCTGCCCCGAGGGTGCATGCACTTGCTAGAGAGAGACAGAAAGAGGGAGAGAGAGAAAGCACCACCCAGTCGGGTATGGTCACACTGAAATCCCTCCTCTTCTATTTCTCCGTCCTGTGGGAATCTGGGCATGCATGTGCCCCGCATACTTTTCAAGCTACTAGGGCTAAAACTCCAACTGTATAGTTGTCACATGGGACCCAGCTCCCTTAACCACTAGGCCACGGAGATGGCTCCTCTAATTTCCTTAAATGACTGCACTAGATCTACCAAGAGGACAATGATATACGTGAGAACAGGTATTGTAACTCCTCACTGGATAGGTGGAAGGCTATTCAAATTCATTCGTCTGGGAAAAAAGAGAATCACAAAATACTGCATACGTGAGTCCCACTAGCTTTCCAACCTCTACCTGTAGTCTGCACACTATCATGACTGACAGTCACATATACAGATACACCTGGAAGGCGCTGGCTCTCTCTCTAAATACAGTGGATTACGGTGAAAAGGAAGAAAGTGAGCACATGGTTACCAAAGAATCACCTGTATTTGCCCAATTGCCTATCTTAGCTGAATTCAATGCCAACCGACTGGAACTGAAGGAAAACAAGACCGAGGAGCTGATGAAAATGGACAATCAGAAAGGAACACTGAAACCCGTTGGGTGAGTACCTGTAATCGGACTGGAGAATACTCCTAGGGCATGTGTATCATCCACCCATTTAATATCAAATCCTTTCTTTCTGCAACAACAATAAAACATTTTTTATTTCCTAAAAAGTTTACTTTTTATGAAACATTTTTCAGATGGTCCCCATAAAGCATTTCATGAGATAGAGGAAAACATTCAACGAGCGCACAGGTGGAACAGGGATAATGACACACACAAAAAGCTTGGAGGACAGAGGAAGCCACTGAATTTTAAAAGCAGTAATACCATCATAAAGAACTACCCAGGAGTATTTTACATTCTCAGCCATTTTATAGACATCAACTAATTAATCCTCACAAGTCCCTTGGGGAGGTAAAGTATTTAATGCACTATTTACAAGAGATGTTCTTATGGGCAAGGAATGAGGAGATGGAAAGAGGAAGGGTAGAAGAATATAAGAGGAGGAGGAAGGCAGGGAAGGGCACCTGTGTTAACTCAAATGTAAACTCTATCCTTAAGGACAGACAGCAAAAGAGACAGAGGGCAAGAGCGCAAAGAGAGCCTCGTGCCTGTCCCGCTGGCTGCTGGCATTTTATTATTTCATGAAAATACTTTTAAAATGTATTTTAAAGTTTATTATTTTTGTTGTTTTAAGTTTTTTTTATTTTTATTTATTCATTTTTAAATTTGACCAAAGAGAGAAAAGAGAGAGAGAGAGAAGGAATGAGAAAAGGAAGGAGGAAGAAGAGATTGTATTGCAATAGGTCTTACAAATTTAAAAAAGTAAAGTAATGGGGAAAAAGGAAAACATATTCAGAGGGGCCGAACTATGAATTTTATGTATACATCATTTTCTTATGTATTGTAGAAGGGAGGTAGGAAAGGAAAGAACTGTGGCAAGGTCAGAAGAAAATTTAGGATTAGAGAAATCACAGTAAGAGAAATATCAGACCAGATTAGAAAGAAGCAAAAGAACAAACATTTCAGAACTAGAAAAATAACTTTGTTTTCGAGCAGAGCTATACTATGCAGTGAGCACAAGTACCAGCAGGATGATGACATAATGGTTGTCCTTTACAGCAAGGAGTTTAAAACAGCTCACAGGCTCAAGGTTCTGCCAACGTGAGACGCTGGGCAGAGTTAATCTCTCCTGAAGCAAGGCCTGCTCTTCTACAGAAGTGGGCACCGTATGTCCCTCTTGGAGTCACTGTGAAAACTGAAGATGCGCATCCATGACAGGGCCAAGAGCGGGGTGTTGAGCACTTAACGAGTATCTAATGAACGATGCTCATTATCTGTATTATTAACAGCAATGTTCATCAGGAAGATTATTAATATTGATGAAGATGGTGATTAAAGCATGAAGTTGATACTTGACTTATTGGCATTTATAGGTTTTTATACCATGACTTATTTTTATAAAATGCTATAAAGAAAAAAAAAAAGACAACTGCTAAAATAACTTCCCTCTTTAACTATCAGTGAAGACAAAAATTCCTTTGAAGGAAAAGGAATAAAGGAGACTTTGAAGGTTAGTTGTAGAATTTCCTGAACATAAAGGGTACGTTTTGATGATGGTGTAAGATGACCACAGGGCTTGGAAGCTGTGGACAAGATCAACAGTAGAAATCTGTAAGACAGTCTTCAAAAAGGATGGGAAAAGACATTGCTGATTCTGGAGGACCTTTTAGACTTCAGAATTTGATAATCCTTTCAACTTTTCCTCTTTGGGAATATGTTTGGATGTGAAAGAAAAATGGACTTGCAGGTAAGATCAGGATGAAACAAAGCAAAGGGAAGTAATTAATAAGAATTAATCTTCAGAAAATTTAGGTCTCAATAAAATGACCATTGGTTTTAAGAATCATTATTATTCTTGCCAGAGAGTCGTTATTAATGATTAATTATGAGATTTAATCCCATTGACTGCTTTTAAAATCTATTATGACTTTTATGTTGAACAGGCTGTGATACTGGCTCTTACTTGTAATGAGTTAGACTAAAGACCTACATTGCATATTCAGAGTAGAGTTATGGCAGAGATTAACTGTCCTCCAGGATCCACCTGTACTGTTCTTTATTTCACTTACATAATCGATGCTCTTTCCCCAATCTGGTTTAACTGATTAAACAAGTACATTGTACTCCAGCATGTGGCAGGAAGTTAGAGTGCTGGACTCCCACATGGTTAACTACAGTTCGAGTCCCTGATCAGAAAGCTGAAAATCACATTGGGCACATGTGCATGTGTGCTCACAATCTCAAGAGAAGAATGGAGGGGAAGGCACTGTGGTGTGGCCATCCTCTCTGTGGGGTGATTTCTCACTTTCCCTCTCTCCATCTTTCTCTGGTGAGCACACACACTCTATAGCAAAAGCCTAAGTAAAAGAAGAGTACATAGCTAGTTAGCTAGCTAGTTTTGTCTGTCTTAGAACTTTATATATAAGTAGAATACTTATATTTATAAATACAATTTTATTTTGCTGCTATACTCATTTGTTTGCATACTGTCTATAGTTGTTTTTGTGGGACAATGGCAGGGCTGTCGAAGACACTTATTATCTGATCTTTAAGAAAAAGTTCAGGGCTATATCGTAACTGATATAAAAGCTTACAAATTCCAAAAGTGTAAGAATAGAGCTTTAAATTTAAATTTGTTATACAAAACAACAGGGCTGATTAATTTTTTTTTTTTTTGGAGAGGTTTTCTCTATAGGGCACGTGAGCTCGCCAGACAGAGAGAGACACAGAGACAGAAAGCGAGAAATTACCCTCCAGGGGGGATGGTCATGCTGCAATCCCTTCTCCTCCATTCTCCTTTCGGGATCTTGGGCATGCACGCACACGCGCCCGGTGTGAGTTTTAAGCCACTGGGTCCGGGACGCAAACCGCGGTTGACTACGTGGGAGTCCAGCGACATAGCCATTATGCTAACTGCTGGTTCCCAATTTTTAATATGAAGATTGAAATATGAAGGCATAATCCATCTTAAAATTGACTGTCTTCCAGATCCTGAAAATTTTTCTTTTCTTTCTTTTTTTTGAATTGCCAGAGGGCACATGCACTCACTAGAGAGATCGAGAAAGCACCCTTCAATGGGGTATGGTAACATTGCAATCCTTTCTCCTCCATTTCTCCATTTTGTAGGGATTTTTGGACACGCGTGCACTTGTGCCCAGTGTATTTTTTAAGCCTTTGGGGCTAGCCCTGGATTATCTCTTATTCCTGAAGTCGTTTTCCTCATAGTTAGAAATATACAGGTATATTTCTGATTACTTTACCTTCTCCTACATATGTATCAACTATACATATGCCAAGAGCTAATATAATTGTTCTGAAACCCCCTTATATCAGTTTGACTTGATAGTTTCACTATACAACGTAAAATTAACCAGTGAAATGTGCATATAAAAAAGAAGAGTTGGGGACCAGCAGTTAGCGTAATGGCTATGTCACTGGACTGCAGTTCGAGTCCAAGGCCTAAACTCACACTGGGCACATGTGCGTGCATGCCCAAGATCCTGAGAGGAGAATGGAGGAGAAGGGATTGCAGTGTGACCATCTCCCCGGGGGGGGGGGGGTGATTTCTTGTTTTCTGTCTCTCTGGTGAGTGCATGTGCCCTATAGCAAAAGCCTCTCAAAAAAAGGGGGGGAGGGGGGAATTGTTGAGTCTGTAAAAACTTACAGTTAATGATTTGTAACACTAGATAAAAGTAAAGTCATTTTTTAAAAACAACTAAACAACAGTTACCAATTATGTTTGGATGAAACAGTAACAAAAGACAGAAATTGTTTTAGCCTATGAAGAATATGCAATCAGGTGACTGAAAGTATGTTAAAGTTCTTGCTCCACTTTAAAGAAATGATACTACAAGCCCAGCTGCCATGGCCCCGTACAGCAGTAACACAAGTGCTCTGCAGTCCTGGGAGACACACAGCAGCCACAGAGTGGGCATGTACGCAGGCCCAAGATCCTGCGCTGCTGGAGGGCTGGGGCGAGGTATTGTGGCTTGTCCATACCCTTTTGAGGGTGCTTATGCTCTCTACCTACCTATGTACCCCCCCCACACACGTGTGCACATTTATACTCTCAACTCTAAGAGGGGCACAAAACTGAGATATAGATGAAATATGAGGGCCACTTACAAGAACTCCTCTAGCAATAAACCAATAACAAAAAGAAGGGGGAGGGACATCTTGGTATCACAAGACTACCAAGTGGATAAACATTTTTATGTGTTAAATTAAGATAAAAATAATTGAGATATGTACCAAATTTTTTTTTATCATTGTCCATTTTACTATTTCTGAGTGGTCAGAAAAACTTCAAATCAATAATTTAGAGTGCTTCTGGACTGCTGGTACCTTTCACACCCAGCAGAAAAAAATGTACAACTCAGGAGAAACTCTTCTTTCATTGTAGGCCCCAATTCCCATAAATAAAATTCCAAGAAAAATTATAGCTCATAGTACAGCCCCAAAAGGCAAAGTACTAAGATACAAGAAACAGAAATAAAAGGACTTTAGGTAAAGAAGTTACCAGAGATTATTGAAGGTTTATGTTTAATACATTTAAAGAAATATTTTAAAAGCCTTGAAAATATTTGGAGAGGGCCAGCTCCCAAGTGCAGCTACAATGCACTGTTCAAGTGAAGCAGATTCAAAATGGCAAATGTGGTTTCACTTTCTAGCCATCAGCCTGAAATTGCCAGGCACAAGCATGAGGGCCCAAGATCCAAAGGGCTAGAAGAAGGGGACTGCAGTGTGACCAGATCCTATGGAGGATGCTCATATCTGTGTGTGTGTCTCTCTCTTTTTACTTTTACATGCTCTCATAAAGAAAAAGAAAAAAGAAATTTAATATACTTTTTTTTTTTTCCGGAGAAAAGCTGTACAAATGACTATGCAGATTTGAAAAAGAAACAAAAAGAACTTTGAAAAATGAAAAGCATAAAATCAAATCTAAAAGCTTAATGGACAGAGTTAATAGCAACTAAGCATGGCTGAAAAAAACAAAATGAGTGAACTAGAAACTGGAACTACATAAATTAATCAGAATGTAACAGAAACCATGAGAAGCAATACATAAAAGAAAGGTAACATGAGGATCAAATGATAAAGTCTAATACCCATCTAATAGGCATCTTAAGGGAGGTAAAAGATCATGGCAGAGGCAATAACTGATGAAATCATGTCTCAGAGTTGCTGAAAAATCAATAAAAATTACTAACCCACTGATTTAAGAAGCCCGAATAATCTCAATCAGAATAAAAAGAAATCTATAAAGTCATACCACACTGAAAATAAAAAAATACAAAAGACAAAGAAAAGACAGATTACATTCAGAACTGACAATTCTTAGACTATCAGCTTACTTTTCTTTTCATCATCTGGTTTCTCTGAACACAGACTAGCTCCAAGTTTCTGAGAGAAAAATAATTAATAAACTAGAATTCTAAATCCAGCAAAAATATTTTTCAAGAATAAACCAAAATAAAGCCATTAAAAAAAAAACCATAACCAGTAAACTAAGTAAACTGCTAAAGACCATATCCTATAAGGAAGAGAAAGACTTCAGATGGAAAGTACAAGACAAGAATGTATAAATGAGAGCACAGAGAGTGGGTAAACACTTGAGTATATTAAAAAAAAGTCAAATGGAGTTTAAATGGAAAAAGAAAATAAAAAGAGAATCAAATACGACAAGAATGTATAAATGAGAGCACAGAGAGTGGGTAAACACTTGAGTATATTAAAAAAAAGTCAAATGGAAAAAGAAAATAAAAAGAGGATCAAATACTTAGTCAAAATCGTGGAGGTGGGAAAAAGAAATGAAAAGTCTTTACAGTATTTAGAAGAGTTAAAATATTAACTTTAGCCATTGGTAATTTAAGCATGTATTTTGCAATTTTTAGAGTAATTGCCAAAGAATAGACACATAATATTATTTCCCCCAAAAAATGGATTGAGAAAAAAATACCTAATTAATCCAAAACAAAAAAGGATAGAAGAAGAAAAGATAGAAAAAAGATCTCCCCGAAATGATAGGCAATCCTCCAGTACATCCAAATATATCAATAATTACAACTATAAATGGACTAATTACACCATGAAAAAAGATTAAGGAGTCACCAGTGATGATAGTCTCCCTTAAATGCTAAAATGGGATCTAGAAAGGCCATCTGGCATTTTAAAGGAACTCGGCATAGTAGTTTGATACAAAAAAATTCTAATGAACCTGGAAAGGACAATGAATAGAACTGATGCTAAAGTAAACAGGGAATATAAAAAGCAAAATGATTTTTCAGAAGACATTTTAAGAAAACTTCATCCCACCTTCCACGACATCTGCAAATGTTTGTATACTTACTGGTAACTGCAGAAAACCCGTAGAAGGTCTTCAGTACGAAATTCCTGGGGGAAGTCATAAATTTCAAGGACATGTGGGAATTCACAATCACTGAGGTCAATATCAGGAACTTCATGGCTATAATAATCAAATCTAGGTTCCTGGATACTTTCTCTGTTCTTCATATTCCCTGATAACTAGAGAGAAGAAAGCACATAGTGACTGTTACATCAAACCTGGGCATTATAAAATACAGACTGCCCATAACTCAGATGATATGACTTAAAAATTTTCAATTTTATGATGGATTTATTAAATGTGTTTTCCACTTATGATGGCTTACTGGGACATAGCCCCATCATAACCGTCATCCTACCATGAGCCAGGAAGAATTTGTAATCTCCCATATATAAACAATCTTCTTCCCTGTTTTCATGTTCCCATTCCTTAACTATTGGCATTGTCTTTGGTATTGATTCTATTCAGGATCCAAAACAATGATCAGGAGATTATGACCCAATTTATATTATGTGTGTGAAAACTTCAAAGTGTTGAAATCCCACCAGACAGGCAATGCAGGAAATTTAACTTGCATCCATTAACCAGCCTGTAAGAAAACAGACTAACTAAGGTAGTGTGTTATGGCACATCTTAGAAATTGAATCTTAAGACAGTAGCTGAAGAGATAAATTTAATATTTGTTTTGACTGAGCTAACTGATCTGACTCATCTCATACCTTTTTTTCCCCCAAAGTGAACAAAACCCAGATTTTATAGAAATAAAAAACTTTTTTAATCTTTTGTTGAGTATATTAAAGAGTGAAGACACCAAGGAATTTGAGAAGACAAACATAAGAGGTACAAGTAATCACATTTCATATTCCTAGCATGAAAGCTACCTAGAGAAATTCTCACATAGCAGACAAGTAAAGGAATTAATGGTAATAAAAATACTTAAAATTCTACTATCTTATTAAACAACAACAACAACAACAAAAGGGAAAAGTGGGAAGTAGCAGCCATGACATCATTTTGTCATTCACCTATTATAAACCTGATCCTGAATATCCCATCTCACTGTTAAATGTCTAACTTCAAGCTTTCCTTCTCTATACTGTGCCCTCTTTTTCCATCAAATGAGGAAAATGAAAATCTACAATGATAAAGATACATCCTTTTTCTTTGAAGAAGTAAAGATGGATTCAAGAGTTTTAATGAGGAGGGAAAAAAGAGAGAAGGTAATTTAGGTAACATCTATTAAAATGTTTACTTATTCCTGTGCCTCTAGTTCCTTTCCTCCACCAAGCCTCAGTTTTACATCTTAAAAAAAAAAAAAAAAAAAAGGTAATAAAGAGTACCCAGCATCATAGATAGATAGGTATGTGGATTAAATAAGATCACGTGGTAGGTGCTTAATATACTGCTTGGCACTTAAGTATTCAAAGAATTCATCCTACTTTAAACAAATTTTAACCAAATGCTATTATGCAAAAAACTGTTCTACTCTGCTTAGGATGTCAAAAGCAGGGCAGACAATGTCCCTCTAACCATAACAAGAGAAAAGACCAAGTGATCTATAAAAACAACTTTTTTTGAGTTCACCAAGTTGAGTTTTCATGACACTCAAGGAACTAAAATTCACATCACGTTAAGTCCCTCTCAAAAAGAAACACAACACACAAGCGTGTTCTCCTTTGGCAGGCCACAGGAAGAAGTGATGACCACACAAACAGGCAAGAAGATATCACCTCAATTTTTAACAAATTCTTAAGTTCTAGGGTATGCTAGTGTTAACAGTGTAGAATAACATGAAGTCCCAGAAATAAGAGGAGTATGCAATCATTTGCAAGCCAGCCCTTATGCCAGTGAAACACTATTTAGATTACTGGAGTAATAGTACATTTTGAAATTAGGAATTTGAGTCCTCCAACTTTGTTCTTTTCCAAAATCACTTTAGCTATGCAGGGTCCCCCTTGTATTCCATAGAAATTTGAAGATCAGTTTGTTAATTTCTGCAAATATGGGTAGGTAGGATTGCAGCAAATATGTAAAACAATTTGAGAAGTTTTCCAACAGATGAACATGGGATATCTTTCCATTCATTTAGGTTTTTAAAAAGTGTTTTAAAAAACATTTTTCCAGAGGTTGTGTGTGCTCACCAGAGAGAGATTAAGAGGAAAAGTGAGAAAGTACCCACCGTGGGAAAAGGTCATGCTGCATCTCTTCTCCTTCCTTTTGGTATTTTGAGCATGCACACACACACACAGATCCAGTGGTTTTTCAAGCTGCCAGGTCCAGAACTTGAACCTCACAGTCTGTCATGTGGGATCCTGCCTCCTTAACTACCACGCCACAGACTGGTCCTTTCTTTTATTTGTTCCAACAATGTTTTATTGTTTTCAGAGAATGAGATTTATACTTTTGTTAAATTTATTCCTAAGTGTTTTAATCTTTTTGATGGTACCGTAAACAGAATTGTTTTCTTCATTTCACTTTTTGACTGTTAGCACTGACTTTTTGAGTTATTTTGCAAAAACAAAACAAAACAAGGCAATACACGTTTGTGCATTTATTAATTGAGCCTAAATAATGCATTGTAAGAGACACAATACAAACTATAAAATATCTTAGAAATACAAATTATAAAAACTGATCACAAAAAGGAAGAAAGATAAGACAGTCTGCCGAGAAAATGTGATTATGATCCCTTGCTCTAACTTCATTAGCAAAATTGAACTTGTACACTTATACCTCGGTCTCTCAGTTAACCACGAAGCATACTAGGTTTTGAGACTAATTATTATTATTATTTTTTGAGCGGTTTTTGCTATAGGGTGCATGTATTCACCAGAAAGACAGAGAGAGACAGAAAGCGAGAAATCACCCCCCTGGGGGGATGGCCACGCCGCAATCCCTTCTCCAGTCTCCTCTCAGGATCTTAGGCACACATGCACACACACCCGGCGTGAGTTTAAGCCACTGGGTCCAGGACTCGAACCACAGTCGACTACATGGGAGTCCAGCGACAAAGCCATTACACCATCTGCTGGTCCCACTGAGACTAATGTTTTTTAAAGTGTTAATAATAACAAAAACCATAATTCTGACTCTACATTTCATGGAGCAACAGATAAAAAGCTTACATACAACATACTCCTGATCAGTTTTCTCTATAACAAGGAAGTCTCCATTATTAAAAGGGATTCCTAACTTTTCCTAAGGGGAAGAGGAACTACCTTGACTTCCTCACAGTAGTTATTGTTGGCAGCAGCTTATATTTCTACTGGTAACATCTCTCTTTTGTTGAAGCCATGCTGTTAATGGCATTTTCTCTACTCAGAATGTCAGGAAAACATTCATAAGAACCTGAGAAATATGTAACTTTCATCTGTTTTTTGAAAATTTTTTTCTAATATGGCTACTAGAAAGTTCAAAATTATATATGTGGCTCACATTCTATTTCCATTACAGCCAACTCAAACATTTACCATTAAGAGTTGCATGTAGTAGGGTAATACTTCCTACACAGTCAAAGTGTAACCTCCATATCATAAGACACATATGTCAATATACATGTTTAAGTTTACTTACTTATCTCCTGAGAGAGAGAGAAAGAAAGTGACAAGCACTGTCTGTTGACTCTCATGCCAGAATCCTCTCCCCAGCCTTTTCCAGTCAGTCAGGATCATGGGCCTGTATACCCTCAGCATGCAGAGACTAACCCAGGAACCAAACCCTAATCTTCCATGTCTTAATAGTTTCCAGCACTGCAGAGCACTCACCATTGCTGTGCCACTGCAACTGAGCTTATTTTTTCATTTGTATAGCTAGAAAATGTCTAATACAGAAATCAAAAAGGAAAGGTTTAAAATTTGACTTATTCTAACCTATTTACTATAGACCAAGGAAAAGTTTGCAAATGAGTCAGGGCAAATAATTTTGAATTATGAATCACAACCATTTAAGGACTTTTACCAGTAGTCCGTCTTGCTACTTATAAAGGGCAAATAAGATCTGAGTATTCCATCATATGCATAGCTTACCTTCCATCAAACCACTCAACTAAATTAAGATGACTTCCCCCAAAGTGAGAATCGGAAGACACATAAAAAGACTAGTACTCTAGTCTTAAAAACAAGTTATAAAATATTACTTGACTTAATATGATGTAATTGCCCTACTGCCTATTTGTTGAAAAATATATGCACTCATAAACCAGTTACTTCCCACAGACAAAAAATAAAAATACACATTTTAGAATAAGGTAATCTGTCAGATGGGCATGAAGATGGGCTGTTATTATCCTAGTTACACATAAATGGAGAATTATGTCTCAGAGAGACTAACAAATATCTACAGGGATATCTATGTACAAGTTAAATTACTGTCAAAGTTTGAATTCCAACTCCAGGTTCCTGTTAATCTACTACTCTTTCCATAACGTGAAGAAATGGCTGAACAATGAGCAGAACCAGAAGCAGTGGTTGTAGCAATATTCAGGACAATGAATTCCCCCTCTGATTGAGGAGGCATGGGTGTAAGCTATTTTAGAAGAAAGAAAGGAAAGGAGGAAGAAGGAAAATGTCAATGACAAAGATAAAAACACAACTCAAGGTTGCTGACTTCTTTCTAATCCTACATTCTAGGCAGGATTAAGACTACAGATGAAACTTCTGAAAAAAATCACTCCTTTGAATGTTTCTCTGATCAAAGATCTTCCATGACTTTAGTCAAAATGCCTATAATCTGGTCCCAACCCACCCGTGGCAGGTAGAGGAACGGCATCACAGAGATGTCCATGTCCTAATTCCTCTAACATGTGAATATGTCACATTACATGGCAAAGGGAATTAATGTAGCAGCTGTAATGAAGGTAATTAATCAACTGATCTTAAAATAGGGAGATCTTCTTGGGTTATCTGGGTGGGTCTGATGGTATCACAAGGGTCTTTCAAGAGCTCAGAGGCAGAGTCAGTGTGTCACAATGACATAACATGAGACTCAAGTGGCCATTGCTGGTTTAGCAGAGAGAAGTGGGCCAGGAGCCAAGGAATGTGCGCACCTTCCAGAGATCCTCCTCTAGAGATTCCAGAAAGGAATATAGCCCTGGCATCTCTAGTTTTAGTCCAGTGAGATCCGATTTTAAACTTCTGTTCCCAGAACTATAAAATAATACATTTTGTTGTTTGAAGACACTAAGTTTGTGGCAATTTATTACAATAGCAATAGGAAACCAATATACTACTTTTCTGGCATTATTGCATGTCAACTTTAACGGACATGTCATATTTATTCCTATATTCCTATTCCTTAAAACACACCACACTAGAACCAAAGAGAAACGCTATGTCTAAATACATATTGCTCTTTCATGTCTATTTTTGGGCCATATTATTTTCCAAATGTTTATACCTGTCACTTTGCACATCATGTATTATCTGACTTCCTTTGTACTTCTACAGCCTCACCTTATTTGTACCTTCATAGTCCTCATTATAAAACACCTTATATGAGAGCTACACCTGGCTCTTCCAACTTATTCTGAGTACTAACTATTCACCCTAAAAACTATAGAGTGTACCATTAACATACACTGAACAAACTATATGAATATGCAATCATCTCTGAGGAGGAAAAAGTACCACTAGTAGGTAGAAGGAAAAGAAACTGCTTATTTTTCTTCATTGTCAGAGTAAAGAAATAATGTTTTAAAAGGACAGAGAAAGGTATCACTGGTAGAAGGGACAAAGTGTAAAAAGGCAGAGTCCAAATTATATTCACCTAAAATTCACACACTGAAATCCTAATCCCAGTATCTCAAATATGACTGCATTTATAGGTAAGGCCTTAAATGGGTAATTAACATAAAATACCGTCATCAGTGTGGGCCCAGTATGACTAGTGTCCTCGTAAGAATAAGTAATTACAACAGATGGAAGATCACATGAGCAAACAGTAGAAAGACAGTGATCTATAAACTGAGGAAAGAGGAAGCTGTAGATACCTTGATCTAACTTCTAGCTTCCAAAATTATAATCTTGGACTTCTGGCTTTCAAAATTCTATTTTTTAAGATAACCAGTCTAGGGACCAACAGGTGGCGCAATGGTTATGTTGCTGGACTCTCACATAGTAGACTGCAGTTCAAATCCTGGACCCAGTGGCTTAAAACTTATGTCCAGTGTGCATGTGTGTGTGTGTGCCCAAAGTCCCGAGAGGAGAGGAGACTGAGACATGGCTATCCCTGCTGGGGAGCAATTTGTCACTTTCTGTCTCTCTGGAGAGTGCACATACTATAGCAAAAATCTCTCTCTCTCTCAAAAAAAAAAGATAACCAGTCTGTGGAACCTTGTTATAGCACTGTGAGTAAAGTGATAACAAGGAACAAGGCCCTTTTGAAAAGAAAGGCTAGAGTTTTAGTTTCTCATCAACATTCTGATTTCACTGGTAGAAGGGACAAAGTGTAAAAAGGCAGAGTCCAAATTATATTCACCTAAAATTCACACACTGAAATCCTAATCCCAGTATCTCAAATATGACTGCATTTATAGGTAAGGCCTTAAATGGGTAATTAACATAAAATACCGTCATCAGTGTGGGCCCAGTATGACTAGTGTCCTCGTAAGAATAAGTAATTACAACAGATGGAAGATCACATGAGCAAACAGTAGAAAGACAGTGATCTATAAACTGAGGAAAGAGGAAGCTGTAGATACCTTGATCTAACTTCTAGCTTCCAAAATTATAATCTTGGACTTCTGGCTTTCAAAATTCTATTTTTTAAGATAACCAGTCTAGGGACCAACAGGTGGCACAATGGTTATGTTGCTGGACTCTCACATAGTAGACTGCAGTTCAAATCCTGGACCCAGTGGCTTAAAACTTATGTCCAGTGTGCATGTGTGTGTGCGTGCCCAAAGTCCCGAGAGGAGAGGAGACTGAGACATGGCTATCCCTGCTGGGGAGCAATTTGTCACTTTCTGTCTCTCTGGAGAGTGCACATACTATAGCAAAAATCTCTCTCTCTCTCAAAAAAAAAAGATAACCAGTCTGTGGAACCTTGTTATAGCACTGTGAGTAAAGTGATAACAAGGAACAAGGCCCTTTTGAAAAGAAAGGCTAGAGTTTTAGTTTCTCATCAACATTCTGATTCTATACTTCAACTCTAAAGGTTATGTCATATTTATTCCTGTATTTCCCTACTGCACACATTGTCTTACACAAATGAGGCATTCAATATCTGTTTATGGAATGACTAAAATACACATGTATCAAGGTAATCACCTTGTCTAAATGCATGCTTAACAAGACAGACTCCATCAATAGCTCTTTTCAATAAGAATTTGATTTATATAATACGTATTTTTTAAACGACTCATGATGGCACTATCAAATCTGGGGGGAAAAAACTGACACTTTTTTTCTCTTTACCAATAAACTTTAATTCCTCTGAAAAACCATGCAGAAACCAGAGCAGCAGGAAGCATGTTAAGCCATTGCCTTCCAAACTGGTGGCTTTAAAAATACACCAGGCACATGTGCATGCAAGCCCCAAATCCCAAGGGAATAGGGGAGAAGGGACTGTGGCATAGTCATTCTCCAGGGAAGTGATTTCTCACTTTCTCTCTCCAAAAAGCTTATGTGTCCTATGGCAAATAAAAAAAAATAAAAAAGAAAGGGAGGGAGGGAGAGAGGAAGGAAAGAAATCTAATGAAGTATAAGTGAAAAAAATGAATTTATTTACAAATAAATTACCTATATTTCTTTTATCTTTTCTTTTTTTTTTTTTGAGAGATTTTCCCTATAGGGCACGTGAACTCGCTAGACAGACAGAGAGAGATAGAGAGACAGAAAGTGAGAAATCACTTCCCAGGGGGGATGGCCACGCTGCAATCCCTTCTCCTCCATTCTCCTCTCGGGATCTTGGGCACGCACGCACACGCGCCCGGCGTGAGTTTTAAGCTACCAGGTCTGGGACGCGAACCGCAGTCGACTACGTGGGAGTCCAGCGACATAGCCATTACGCTAACTGCTGGTTCCCTATATTTCTGATAATAATATATTAGGACCTGTTACAGTTTGGATAATGGGTCCCACAAAATTTTGTGTTTTGGAATTTGATGTTGGGAGATGGTATGCCTAGTGGTCAATGACTAAACCACGGTGATACATCACAGATTCTCTCTCGTGAACAGATTAATGACAGTTTTTGAGACTCAATAAGGGATGAAACAATGTTAAAGATGGTATCCAGAGCAAAAGACCATCCACATTAATTTACAGGGGAACAAAAATTAATCTTCTTCATGCCTTAATTGAAGAGGACTAACAACAGCAGAAACAACAGCCAACACCCTGGACATCTTGATTGTTCCAACTTACACAATTCTGGTTAAAAAATTAAAGTACCCAGATCAGTTCACAAAATTACAGATAAGAAGAGAGCTTTCCACAGAAATTTTAAATAAGTGGGACCAAAATCCTGAAGCATTCCTTCAAAGTACTGTTAACAAGATGTTTCTGAAGACAGCACAATTAAAGCCATGGATGTCAAGCAAAAACAGACCAGTCTAGAGGAAAGGTCATGGCAATAGTATTTTTTTAAGAACAATCAATTTAATTTTATTTATTATTATTCTTTTTTTTGGGGGGGCGGTAGAGATTTTTGCCTTAGAGATCAAGAGAGGGACAGAGACAGTGAGAGGGAAAGTGAGAAATCACCCTCTGGGGGATAGTCACATCACAATCTGAAATCCCCTCTGGGACCTTGGGCACGCATGTGTATGCACACATGCCTGGTGTGAGTTTCAAGCCATTGGATCCAAGACTCGAGATACAGTCGGCCATGTAGGAGTCCAGCGATATAACTGTATGCCACCTGCTGGCCCCTTATTTTTAATTTGACCAGAGACAGACGAGGGTTGGGTTGGGAGTATGGAGGCAGTGGGAGGAAGCCAGCTGCCAGCTCTGGGGCTCGGACCATGGTTGGCCATGTGGCAGTCTAGCACCCAATTATCATACCATCTACTGGCCTATGGCAACAGTTTTTTGCCATGGTATTTTGCTTGTTAACTTTTTGGAGGTCCAAAGAATGACATCTGCTTATTATAAGAGTGTTTTGAGAAAATGAGACACAGCTTTAGTAGAAAAACAGTGGGAATACTTTACCAGAAGAGTCCTTTCCACCACAAGATTCCTGCTCATTCCTCCCATCAAACCAGGGCAGTTTTGCAAGAGTTTCAATGGGAGATTATTAAGCATCTACCTTACAATCTTGATTTGGCACCTTCTGATTTGTTTCCTAGTCTTAAAAAAAAAAAAATCTTTACAGGCATCTATTTTTCTTCAGTTAATAATGTAAAAAAGACTGCATTAACATGTTTAAATCCTAGTCGCCCACCTGCTGGCCCCTTATTTTTAATTTGACCAGAGACAGACGAGGGTTGGGTTGGGAGTATGGAGGCAGTGGGAGGAAGCCAGCTGCCAGCTCTGGGGCTCGGACCATGGTTGGCCATGTGGCAGTCTAGCACCCAATTATCATACCATCTACTGGCCTATGGCAACAGTTTTTTGCCATGGTATTTTGCTTGTTAACTTTTTGGAGGTCCAAAGAATGACATCTGCTTATTATAAGAGTGTTTTGAGAAAATGAGACACAGCTTTAGTAGAAAAACAGTGGGAATACTTTACCAGAAGAGTCCTTTCCACCACAAGATTCCTGCTCATTCCTCCCATCAAACCAGGGCAGTTTTGCAAGAGTTTCAATGGGAGATTATTAAGCATCTACCTTACAATCTTGATTTGGCACCTTCTGATTTGTTTCCTAGTCTTAAAAAAAAAAAAAATCTTTACAGGCATCTATTTTTCTTCAGTTAATAATGTAAAAAAGACTGCATTAACATGTTTAAATCCTAGTCGCCTCAGTTCTTTAGGGATGAACTAAATGCCTAGTAACATCACTTTCAAAAGTGTCTTGAAATTGTTGGAGCTTATGTTTCTCAACATAAGAAATACAGTTAATATTTTATTCTTATCTTTAAATTCCATTTTCCAGGAGCTTTTTAAAGTTCCTTCATATAGGAAGAGACCAAGTGAATGAACTGAACCAACATGGACGTGGACCTAGCTCCTATTCAGATAGTACAGAAAGGTTAACATGGCAGACCAACCTTGGCATTATTGGAAGATAGATCCAGTGAACAGTGAAAACACTCTTAGATTAAATTTACAGTCAAGAAAAGGCAGGGAGACATATCTATATTTCCTCCTCATCCCAGTATGCTAGGAAGGGACTACATGAAGAGATACCTTCTGATAAAAAGAAAAGGTAAGATTACACTAGACTGGAATGGTAAACCTAAGTCAAGCAGGAGAATGCTAACAGTTTTGACTCCTAACCTAGTCCTGGTAGTTTAATACAAGTATTACTATAATAGTGACAAAGGCTGTTTATGAGACCTAAGAAAATTTACAAAGTTCACAAAACTGGAATTTTTTGCTATTTCACATCATGTTTGCTTTTTCTAGTCCCTGATCTACTTTCCTTATGCCACCTTTAGCTACCCAATATTCTGCATCATACACAAGCTTGTCCTCCCACACCGAAATTTCTCCTTCTTTATTACTTTAAAGAGTATTAATGCTTGCCCATCAGTCCCTCCCAGTGACAGGCAACAGATATGCACTTCTGACCTCGAACAGCACACCCAATCTTGACCCAGGCAGGCAATGACAGTATGACAGATCATCTAAAGGATCAGAGACTTAGTCTTAATGTTTTCAAGTTGGGATCCAGTATGCCTGGACACCTCCCTTGGCATCTCCTTAATAATCTCAGCCTTTGGCCAATCTATATACAAAGTATCTTCAGCATAAGAGTACTGATTAGTACTTACAGCTTTGCTTGTCCCAAATCTAGGTCTTACTGCAAACTTGCATGTTCCCACAACCCAACCTGAGTCATCACAACAAAAATGCATTCTAAATTTAAATATATACTGTTGGCTACCCACTCCATCAGTGAGACCTATAGGAAGGTCACTCCCTTCCTTTCTAGCACTCTTTTACAAAGCCCTGCAAGAGTACCCAGAATACTACAAAATACTTTGGACATTGTCTTTTTCCTGACCGTGGTAGGAAAACACAGTTCTGTCAATACTATCCTTCCTCCTTCCCTGCTACTGTCACCAGATAATGAATTAAATGGAATAAACATATGAGTCCTATCACAACCCCCAATCCATCTGTTCTGACCACACCCCACATACCACATCTCACAGAGTTCACTGAAACAAAAGCACTGCTAAAGACAGCGAAGCACCCTAGGACTCTCTCTCAAGCTTCAGACAAGAATCCTTCAATAGCCCCCACCTCCCCCCCCTACGTTCAAGAAAAGCTGGATCCCAGTTCAAATCCCTGAAATGACAGCCACTCACACATGCCTGGAGGGCAAGAGGGAGAGAGTCTTGGGGAGTGGCCAGATGAAAGATGCTTATGAAAGATGTTTCCTGTCAAGACTAACCTTCATCAAAAAAAAAAAAAAAAAAAAAAAAAAAGAATCCTTAAGTAAAAGTCCCCCTCATATAGACAATATGGGCCCCAAACTGTTTACTTATTTTTAGCTTTGAAAAGGGAACAGAAATTAAAATGTTGTTGGCCTGTATGCTGATTCAGAGGAAAAAAATATGCAACAAATCTAACAGAACTCAGAAGGGAGATTTTTAATTTTAGGAGTCACTTGGTCTTTTTTTAAAAAAAAAAACTGAAAAAACCCTATGAGCAATGGAATCTACTTAATGTTCTCTTTTTGTAGAAATGAGGGATCATCATTCACTAATGGACTGAACAGAAAAGAGAGTGAATAATTCAATCAGTTTCTTCACTGGATATCCCGAGTGACTGCATTAGAATATACAGATCTGGAAGGTAACTCTATAAATCCCCACTTAGGCAAGTCAATAGCATGTCAATTCAGACATTTTTTATAAAAATATGAATTATACATGTGTTAAAAATGAACTGGAACTAATAGATGCTACTGTGAAAATAGAAGTTAGAATAGTGAGAGGGTACAAGGGGACTCTGAACTCTTGTGCAATTTTTTCTGTAAATCTAAAACTGCTCAAAAAAGTCTATGCATTAAAAAGAAATGGAATATAGAAATTAGGAACACAGAACAATATACTTGCTCAATATAGTAAATATACTAAAGTAAGAACTATAATCTCTTATTTAATTCTGTGGTCTCACCAAGAAACTGTATCACTAAGTGTAACTCCCCCGGGATCAATTCCTCCCCCACTGTCAATGTCACTCATCACACAACCAAATACAGTTTAGTCTCTTACATCTCTTACAAAGTTGTCTTGCATTAATTATCCTCCCTTCGAGCTTGCTATGTGACCATTAAGCAATTATTTAGCACGTGGTTACATAGTGTCTCTTGAAATAAAATATAAGCAACTTTAGAGCAGAGAAAAGGCTGGCATGTAGCATGGTGCCTTTAATGCAGTAATGATAACAACAACATATACCTAGCTATTTGAAATTCATAGATTATCAATTCTTTTAAAAAAAGATTGATTTCATTTTATTTATTTATTTATTTATTTTTAATTAGGTACAGGTCACACACACTCACCAGAGAAATAGAGAGAGACAGAGGGAAAGTGAGAAAACAAGTCATCGGGTCAGGGACTTGAACTGTGATTGGCTGTGTGGGAGTTCAATACAATACCCTAACCACCACACCAGTTGCTGGCCCGGTTATCAAACTCTTTAAGTGTTCAACATCTGCTATTTAACTACAAAGTGACGGTGCACAAACTAGTTATGAGGCCTGTAGGTCATGGCATATGAGGGGCTTTCCTCCCTTTCTACTTCATATAATTTGCTTTTTTTTTTTTTCTTTTTTTTGGGAGAGGTTTTTGCTATAGGGTGTGTGCACTCGCCAGACAGACAGAGAGAGACATAGAGACAGAAAGTGAGAAATCACCCCCCAGAGGGGATGGCCACGCCGCAATCCCTTCTACTCCATTCTCCTCTCAGGATCTTGGGCACGCACGCACACGCGCCTGGTGTGAGTTTAAGCCACCGGGTCCGGGACTCGAACCGGGGTCGACTATGTGGGAGTCTAGCAACATAGCCATTAAGCTAACTGCTGGTCCCCATATAATTTGCTTTTAATGGTTGGATTATAAATTTTTCCTTTCAATTTTGGGTTTTCTACTTAAGATTTTTGCAAAAAGACCATAGACAGACAGAAAGTATAAGAATGTGAGTTAGCACACAGAAGGAAATGGGTGAGAATGAGTGGTATTCCTTTACTCTTCTCTTTTCCATGGATACATCCTGTTAGTAGCTTTCCATAACTCAAAGACTTTCCAAATGAAAGGCCTCAAATTCTTAAAATATGGAAGATTTCTACCTAAATACCTACCCCATCTAAAAACTCAAATCTGGGCCCAAAATGGCCAATAATGAATGGTCTTAGATGCCAGTATCTATCAACGTCAATGTCCTGTTGGTATGCCACTAACCCTTTTATCCACAGATTTGCTGACTAGTACTGGTCAGATCTTGTACCGAGTTCTCAGAGAGCCTAAATAAGTCATTCCAAATGTTTCCTCTTTTATCAATTACCAACTTAAGTTTCTGGGCATTTCATACTATGCTTTGGGAGATTAATGTAGTCTTTGGAGCCTCATCAAGAGTTAAAGTTCTAGGATATCAATAATGACCTAAATATGCTCTACCCTCCTCAGGCAGTTTTAAAGGTTCAATGTCACAGGAAATTGCTTGGCATGCCAATGGCTGCCCCGCCCTGAACTACGGCATACCTCTGCCTACTGAAGTATTAGACATAGCTCCGTATGTCTAGCCATTATCAACAAAGAAATAGGCCAGCTTGGAAAACAGCCAAAAACTTTAGATTTGAAAGTTATCAAGGTAGGCAGATGCTGTTTTAGCATTTAATGTTTAGAACGCTATAAATAATAAAATAAGAGTAAAAGTCATCAAAGCACTGTTAATATTACTGGATTTGTGACATGTATGAATAATATTACTGTTAAAATATCTTCTAAAATCCAAAGCAGAGGAGACCCATAGTTTGGAGTTGGATCTGCTACCTGCATTCTCAATCCATCTCCCTTTTTCCTGCTCTCATCTATCCTTATTTCTCAAAATAGACTCCACTCCCCCCACCCCCAAGTTCCTCCAAAGATATCCAAACACAACACCCAGGCACTATTTGTCTTCAGCTTATAACCCAAAATGCCATTTTCTTGCCACTCTCAGCTTTTAGGTCATGGTAACATCCAACCTCCCTAACTACGTTACTCAAAATATTGAGTTGTCCCCTAAATTCTTCTGCACCTATTCTAAACAGAGGTAAGGTGTGAAAAATTGAGCTGTATACCTGAACCCCACCTTCTCCAATACATAACCCATATCCCTAAGCTATCATACAGAATCAAAATTCCAGCTGCAATGTAGATTTTTAAAAAACAAAACAAAACAATATTTCCAGGACTCAGGGTTGGTGAGTTGGTTGGTTGTTTGCAAATGGGATTCAGCTGCCTTAACTTTCACGCCATCTGCTGACGTGCCAGAAGCAATGTGGCTTTGAAAGCCGCAGGAGGCCACCCTAGATAGGGGCCAGATGGTAACATGGCAGTGAAATACTGGGCTCTGCAGGGTGTACCCACATGCGCAAGTTGCTGGCTCATGTCTGGAGACCTCCCTATGTATACCTGGCACGCGTGTGCCACCTATCGGCACTGGCCGAAGCAAGAGGTGGATCAGCATCAAGACCCTGTCAGGGGTGCTGTACCTGTCCCTCTCTCACATGAAATTATAAAAATAATAATAAAAGCTCCAACTCTGTCCTCACCTCTATCCATTCGATAATTATTTATCGAATGCTAAAAGGGGTAAAACACTGTATGCCATGAGCTTCTATACGAAGCTGTCCTTTCTCTCCTAAATGTACATGTGCTTTCTATCAATACTCCCCAGGTAGGCTTTCTGCCAACTCCTATGAGCACTACTTCCTTTCTCAAACTAATCCCTTCTCCCAATTTTTTAACCTTAATAACTCCCCTCTATGTTCACTGAACTTCCCCCATTATTAGTATTTCTTAACCTGATTTGGGTCTCAAACCTCTGTTGAACAATGCTTTTCAATTATGGGCTGAAAGCCACCTGTGTAGTTAACTACTTTCATTCTGATGTGCATTTCAGTTTGTGTATACTTTTGAAGAGTGTTTCTCAAAGTTCATGTGCAACAGAACCATCTGAAAATGTCGTATATCTTCAGACTGCAGGCTCAACAGCTGTCACTTCTAACAAGTTCTGGGGTGATGCTCATGGTACTGCTCGAGAGACCATACTTTGGGAAACAATGCCTTTGAGAATTTTATGAAAGAACGCATATACACATACCACTTTGCAGTAATTTCAAGGGGTTCGTGAATGCTCATCTACAGATACTCTCTGCTCTATACTTTATTCTCAGGAATGTTTAAGATACAGTGTTTGCTGACTCGACAGCGAGAAGCGCCGACGTGGACAGGGAAACTCAACGTGTGCAAACCTCTCCTAAGAATGAGGTGGGCTGCTTGGTACTAGAAAGTCAGTTCTGTCTAATGAGCTGTTTCTTCAGTCATGTGGCTTTTTAGCATGCCTATGATGATTTCTCTCTACTTTTAGTTTAATTCTCAGAAACAAAAGACTCATCACACTTAGTATTTAAAAAGTTCTTCAGAATGGCTCAAATGAAACCCTTTAGGTGAGGAAATGGTCTGACAGGAAGAATATAAACCTTGGATTAAGATAAAACTAGATTGAAATCCTGGTTTTGCCTTTCCTAAAGGTGTGAAAAGAAACTTCAATTTCCTCATTTATAAAACTAGGGCTACTATAGGAAAATTAGTTATTCCCCTCTAGGCAAAAGTTAAGCAAACCTACTCTAAGAAATGAAAAAGGGAATGGTTCAACCATTTAAAACCAAGGATTGATACTGAAAACGAAGTATATACTGTAATAATATCCTTGATTTGATTATAACACTGTAGTACGCATAAACTTTATTGTATGCCATAAAGTATATGATAATTAAATGTAAAGAAGAAAAAATTTTAAAACCCAATGATTCTTATTTGTGGTAAAGAATCTACATGTTGACTGAAGAGTAAATGTTTAAGAAAACAAAAAGATTGGGACCAGCAGTTAAGGTAACGACTGTCGCTGGACTCCCAAGTAATTGGACCGTGATTCGAGTCCAGGATCCTGTGGCTTAAATTCATGCATGCCCAAGATCCCGAGAGGAGGATGGAGGAGAAGGGATTGCGGCGTGGCCATCCCCCGTGGGGGGTGATTTCTCGCTTTCTGTCTATCTCTCTCTGTCTTTCGGGTGAGCACACACGCTCTATAGCAAAAACATCTCTTTAAAAAAAAAATTAAACTAAGCAATTTCTAAGATGTTTTCAAATCCAACAGTTTGTTTTTATGAATTCCTAACTGGCCAGAATGTCATTATTCATTGACAAATATGCTAGTCATTTATTCAATTTAGCTTACTATAAACTCCATTAAAAAAATTGAACTTCTCTACTCCTTTCTCTCAATAGTGTCTAAAAACATTCCAACATTTACTAGAAAAATATGGAGAGTAATAAATTATTCTCCTTCCCCTAAATGGGCCCATGTAAACATATATCCTGTCAACATAGAAAAAACACTTTTAAAGAAATTTCCCTCTGTATGTGCTTAACAGATAGGCAAAACCCATGAAATTCATCTATAATCTATTCAATATGATGTGTCAGGACTCGGTTATTACACACATAGCTTAATTCTTTGTGTTTTATTTTTAAAAGATCTACCAGATATTCCTTTCTCACTCTACAACCTGTTCCTTTACTAAAGGAACCCTTACACTAGATGAGTAAATGTGAAGATACACAAATATCAAAATAGAGCCAAGTGCCCAAGTTTCCTGAATCTATAAACTGTCTAAGCATCAAGAAATTCCCACTAACCATACCTCTTGTAGAAGACGTGGATCCAGGCAGTCGCCATCATCATTAAACATAGATTCCCAGGTCTCCTCAGTCGCAGTACCTTCCTCCGGGTGAGAAGCATCAGCTGCTTTCAGTTCTATGGATGCTTCTATAGATAATGATTCTCTATCAGGAAAGGATACACCAAACTCTGTATTCTCGGAGTCATCTTTCTCTTCTGTTTTGAACTCTTCAGCAAGTCTTAGTTCATGCAATGCCTCTGTTATATCACCAGTATTATCCAGATCTTTGCCCAAGGCACTGTCCGAAAGTACTTTTCTCTCATTTACCATACTGAGTTCAGAGTCCAAAAAAGTGTTACAATTACTACCAGCAATCTTCTTTATAGGTAAGGAAGAAGCACAAACTGGCAAGCTCTCTATCAACTTTCCTGTTGACGCTGTAAAACCAGGTGAAATACTCTCGGTACAAACATCTGAGCAAGCAGTCAGAGTGCTGTTATTTTCAGTGTAATTCCCACTTTGAGCAACACGAAGAGGGGCCGCATCTGTACTCATTCCTATGTATTTTGAGAAACTACTTGCATTGCTACAGGTCTCATCGGCCATTCTAACTGCAACTAGGTAAGGGCTGCCAACGGTTATAGGATCGCACGTGGCAGCTGTCACGTCCATCGAACATGCCTTACTGGTGATGTCACCCTCACTCTTCAGCCCATTATCTGTTTCTGCCTTGTGAGCAAGGACAGTGCTATCAGAAGGTTCATACTTTATACTTAACTCACTGGCAGTGCTGTCATTCTTCTCGCACTCTCTAATCACCGCTGGATCAACAATGCCATCTGTGTTCTCAGTTTTGCTGAGAGCTGTAGTCATTTCAGGAGAGATGTGATGCACAGTCTCAGGAATGGAAGCCATACCTTTCTCATCCAACATGAAACCTGGACTGTTGGCTCTGTCACTGACATTCTCTGCTGCAAAGTCTACACGAATTTGATCAATGACACCATCTGGACTTCCAGGAACAGAAACGGCAGTGACACCTGCATTGCTAAGCTTCAACATTCCATCTGATGCATGTGTGCCTTGTTCCACAATTCCAGAATCAGAGCTCTGCTTTCCTGGTGAAATCATACTCTCAGGCTTCAAGACAGAACTGAAAACTCTGGGAAACTCGGATACTACTTCTCCAACCTCGCCATCAGTTTCCACTGTGCTTCCCAAATCTGTGTCTCCAAATGTTTCCCCAGTAAGTTCATGTCTATCAAAATCAGATAATTCCTTATCTTGGAATGGCTCATTCAGAACCACAGTCTCACTGATTTCTGAACAAGACTGTGACAGAAGCATCCTCTCGTGTCCTGTCACATTCGTAGTTCCAGCCTCCAAGCACTCCAACTTCTTTGGTTTCGAATGTCTTTGTAAAGGCACACTGGGTACGATCCCAGCATCTGGGACTCTTTGATGTCCTTGGGATAATACCTCTTTGGATTCTGTGGTTCCCCATTTAGTACAAATCCTATCTTCGTTTCTTTTTTGAAGGCGAATGTCTTTTCTTAATTTTGTTGAAGATTTCTTTCCCTCCCTATAATTACGCTCCTTCCCGTGAGAATTAATACTGAGTCTGTGAGCCTCAGGCTTTTTAAAGGTCTCCTTTTGGGACAGACAACTGTCTTTTTCCTCCTCTCTCACCACAGAGTTAGGAGGACCACAGCTTTTTTCCTCATCATCTCTCTTGAGGAGTACTGCACCCCTCCGAGCCTTAGGAACATAAAGTGCCATGTCGGGCCTTCTGGCTCGGACTCTGCATCTCTCAGCTTCCTGCTGCATGGCACCACCTCAATCTGCAAGGACAGAAGAGAATGATTCAGTCACTACAAACGAATTATGATGTATTGAACCAGGAAAATTTTAAGGACTAGGTAGAGGGCCTACTAATCCATTCCACAGAAATCCTCAAGCTAGGGAACCAGCAGTTAGCATAATGGCTATGTCACTGGACTCCCACGTAGTCGACCGCGGTTCGTGTCCCGGACCCAGTGGCTTAAAACTCACGCCGGGCACGTATGCGTGCGTGCCCAAGATCCCGAGAGGATAATGGAGGAGAAGGGATTGCGGCGTGACCATCCCTCCTGGGGGGTGATTTCTCGCTTTCTGTCTCTATGTCTCTCTCTGTCTGTCTGGCGAGCACACACACCCTACAGCGAAAAATCTCTCCAAAAAAAAGAAATCCTCAATCTAGAAAAGAAAACAAAACCTGCCCAAAATTACAATTGGGTCTGCAACTAAGGAAAGTAAATTTTTTTTAAAGATTTATTTATTTATTCATTTTTTAATTTGACCAGAGAGAGACACAAAGAGAGAGAGAGGAAAGTGAGAAAGCAAGCCACCAAGACCAGGACTTGAACCATGGTCAGCCATGTGGGAGTGTCCAGTGCCTTAACCACCACGCACCTGCTGGTCCCAGGATAGTAAATTTAAAACAAACAACTTGTGAGTCCATGAATTCCATTGATATGCCCTCTATTCTTCACACTCCCCAAAACCGTTTACTTCTATCTCCCAAATATCTACATTTTAACAAAGAACTTTGACTGAATTAAAAACATTATCAGAACCCTGGGAACCAGCAATTAGCGTAATGGCTATGTTGCTGGACTCCCATGTAGTGGAGCACGGTTTGCGTCCCGGACCCGATGGCTTAAAACCCACGCCGGGCGCGTGTGCGTGCGTTCCCAAGATCCCGAGAGGAGAATGGAGGAGAAGGGATTGCAGCGTGACCATCCCCCAGGGGGGTGATTTCTCGCTTTCTGTCTCTGTCTGGCGAGCGCATCCACCCTATAGTGAAAAACCTCTCAAAACAAAACAAAACAACATTATCAGAACCCTGATAACCACCTATCAGGTACTCAGAAAACACAACCGTCTCCATATTCTAGGAGCTTAGGTTTTTACACTAAAGAGTATATTCAAGGAGAATTTCCCAAAACTACGCTTGCTTAGCATAAATACATACACATAAATAAAGTATTTTTAGGTGTAATTTGAGTGTTGGGTAGATAATGACATGAGTAACAAGAATGCCTCCTTGTTTTGAACTATGATCTTTTAGGAAAGAGAAAGGTGGTGGGAAAGATCAAAGCATTCTTCTATTAATGCCATACAGTCAAGTAATCTACTAAAAGTCTCCTTGCTTTCAGCAATAATAAAACAGATCTGGGTAGGACAAAGGAGGGTAAAGACTAAGGAAATCATGATGAGCTCGCTCACACTGGTAACTTCCTGACAACCTCCACCATGGTGGTCAATGGAATTTAACAAAAAGATATTTAACACAGTTTAAATAAACCTTTACTATTTATTATCTACTAAATACAAAGAGATGTGCTAAGAAATTTTACTTTCCCTTAAAAAAATACACACACACATGCACACACACACAATACCTGATCTTGTCCAACTTGCCTTTTTCTTCCTTAGCTCAACATGGCTTAGGGAAATTATCCTTTGAGTACATAGAGATCTAATTCATTCTTTTTTCTTTTTTAAAAAAAAGTTTGCTATAGTGTGTGTGCACTAGCTGGAGAGAGCCAGCAAGAGAGGGAAAGTGAGATATTACCCCCCAGCGGTATGGCCAAGATAAAATCACCTCTCCTCTCCTCTCCTCTCCTCTCGGGCCTCTGGGTATACAGGACCAAGCGTGTTTTTACAAACTACCGGGCCCAGTACTTAAATCATACAGTCAGCCCTGTGGGATTACCTCCACACCACCTGCCTGCCCTAGGCAATTTCTTAACGATTTTCATGCCAGGATTTGTCAAAAATGCCCCCTTCTCTTTTTTTTTTTTTTTTTTTTTTTTTGAGAGATTTCTGCTATTGGGAGCATGTGTTCACCACAGACATAGAGACAAAAAGTGAGAAATCACCCTTCCCCCCCAAGGGGAGGACACGCCAAAATTCCTTCTCCTCCATTCTTCTCTCAGGATTTTGGGCACACAGGCACATGCACACAGTGTGAGTTTTAAGCCTCCAGGTCTGGGACTCTAACCATGGTCATCTACATGGGAGTCCAGTGATAAAACCATTACGCCACCAGCTGGTCCCCAAAAGTGCCTAATTTTCAAAGAGAAATGCTGAAGTATATTATACTGGAACTGATCCCACAACATAGGGGATCTTGATTTCAATGAGCGAAACAACTGACATCTATATATAAAACAACCTTCTATATATAAAATGGTAAAATGTGAATTACGTCATAGAACCTTTGAAGTAGATTCACAAATGATTAAACAACAAAAAGTAATGATAATAGCTGGAAGCAAATTTAAGCAGGATTAAAGGATAATTATGTCCCCTACAGCCCTCTGAAATTCAACATTTTAAATAATTATTTAGATGTAGACAATAACACAAAGTGCTTATCAAATCTGTAACTGATACCAAACTGATAGAAATAAGACCAAAAATGATACAATTACAATTTAGTACCATTTATTCCATCTGAAATGCAGTGTTGAAAGCAATATGAAGACATAAGACAATAAACACAAGATCTAATTCCAAGTTTAAACATTTTAAAAAGTCTCAAACAAAACACTGAAGACCTGACATCTGTACAATCCGCACAAAGAAATATCTAAAGGCTTTTACTTCATATGCAGGGTCAGTAAGGCCAAAAAATTGTGATGTGTCTGTATAAGAAGGGAACATAGTCTTGTATTAGAGTCTAGAAAACACGTCATAGTTAAAGGAGCGAAAGTTACACCTCTTGCCTAACTGTTTAAAATAAAACCATCCCCGTCACTTTATACCTGGAGGGTCAAGGACTTGTTCACAGTAGAAGAGAGAAAGCTTCTCTGCTATGCTTCCATACATCTGTGGTTCTCCAGGAGTCAGTTTCAGAATCTAATTATTCTTAGTAGAAACTGAAGGGAAAATAAGATTTAACTCAATATAGAAAAGAATTCTACTTCTAGAATTCATTAATGCTATTACCAGATAATGAGCTCTGTCTCTAGAGAATTTAAATAAGGCTGATGGCTTATACTAGAGAAAGAACTTCTATTTATAAGACAGGTTGGTCTAGATTAATTTTAAACAGTCTTCAAACTCTAAATCCTGTGTTTGTATTTCTAATTTGCAACAGCTCTATCAAAGGCTATAAAATTATATATTTTAAGATTAAGATGCGCTATCATTAATGACTTAAAAAACTTGGGGTCAGCAGATGGCACAGAGGTTATATCGCTGGATTCCCAAATGGCTGATCGCAGTTCAAGTCCCAGACCTGGTGGCTTGAAACTCACACTTGGATGTGTGTGCATGAATGCCCAAGATCCCAGGAGGAAAATGGAGAAGGGACTGCGGCATGGCCAACCCTTCTGGGGCATGATTTCTCACTTTCTCTCTCACTGTCTCTTGTCTTTCTGTTGAGCACACACACCCTAAGGCAAAAAAAAAAAAAAAATCTCTTAA